>NC_052153.1:12246836-12582270 GCF_902713615.1 Scyliorhinus canicula | reverse complement strand
AGTTGGTTGGAAAACGTAGTCAATATCTGATGAAGTGGAATGCGTTAAGGGGCCAATGAAAGACACCGCACAGCGTGAATTGTTTCGTCCACAAATTTAACGTGCTGCCCTGAATTTATGATTGTAGAATTGGCGGCGGAGCTGGCAGAGCAAAGGAAGGCACATTAAATTCCTGTGCCCAGCTGAGTTGCTTATCGCAGTTGCATGAGGTAAACACAGACAACCATTGTAACCACAGGTTCAAATCCTATACTTTACATGGCTGGTGTGTCGCAGTCCAACATGAGGACTCAGTCAAATCATACAATATGATTCCAAATCACAATATGATTCCAAATCACAATATGATTCCAAATCATACAATATGATTCCAAATCACAATATGATTCCAAATCACAATGATTCCAAATCACAATATGATTCCAAATCACAACATGATTCCAAATCGCAATATGATTCCAAATCACAACATGATTCCAAATCACAATATGATTCCTTATTATTGTTTTGATAATTGACGAAGTATGTTATAATGCATTCAAATTGATTCAAATCTGGTTCCTGGGCATGAACCTGATCACGTCATTGGGGATTGCTCAGGAATATTGCGATCAGGGGCTGGATTCTCCATTTCAGGGACTAAGTCCCCACTCCGTTGGGAAAACTGTGGTCTTTTATGCCAGGATAACTGGCTTCAAAAGGCCACAGATTCACAGCCCTGCTGGGGGCTAGCAGGCAGCTTTTGTGGAGATCGCAGCTCCGGCTGCCGATACGGCCCCTCGCACTTCCGGGTCAGAGGACACGCATGCGCACAGCAGCGGCCTCCAGCAGCCGCGCCGTGCTCCATGGCGGACTCAGCCCACGGACCTGGACCGGCAAAATAGTGCCCCGCATCGGCCGCTCGCCCACCCCGGACCGCCCGCACACATTGCCCCCAGCCCCGAATGAAGCCGCCCCTGCCCGCCAAATCGCACTCCCGCAACCGTGGCGGCCCCGGACTGAGTCCACAGCCGACACACGAGGATCACGGATTCCGGGAACACGTTAGAACCACGCCGTTGGGAATTCGACCGGTCGGCAATGGAGCATCGCGGGGCGAGTCTCAGGCTATGGCCTGAGGTGGTGGATAATCGGCACGGCGTACTCCATGAGTACGGCAACATTTTAAAACCGCTGTCGCTTCCGATTTCGGCGCCAAAACGGATTCTCCGCCCCGTGGCCGAACGCGATTTTGGAATCATGGAGCGGAGAATCCAGCCCCTCAAACCTTGCCAGCGCAAATCCTGTTTCTGGCCTCTCGCCGTATTTTGCACTGTAGTATCATGGAATTTATAGTGCAGAAGGAGGCCATTCGGCCCATCGAGTCTGCAACAGCCCTAGGAAAGAACACCCTACTTAAGCCCCACATCTCCAACCTATCCCCTTTTTCCCAGTAACCCCACCTAACCTTTTTTGGACATGAAGGACAATTTAGAATGGCCAATCCACCTAACCTGCACATCTTTGAACTGTGGGAGGAAACCGGAGCACCCGGAGGAAACCCACGCAGACACGGGGAGAACGTGCAGGCTCTGCACATACAGTGGCCCAAGCCGGGAATCGAACCTGGGACCCTGGAGCTGTGAAGCAATTGTGCTAACCACTATACTACCGTGCTGTAGCGTATCTATTCTATGAAGAAGCTGTCATTGAACACTGCAGTAATAAAGGATTACATGAAGCACATGATACCTAAAATACTCTGTCGTCAAGCCTTAATATTGTTTGGTGAATATTCTGCTTAGATAATGTATCTTACTGTTCATTCTTCAAACTTTCGTGCTTTAGTTTTTCCACTTTTATTTGATTTATTCAATTCCATTTTTGTCTTTTTTTTTAATCAGGCTTGTATGTTTAATTCCACAGTGACTTTGCAAAGGTCTCTGATCCATGGATTCATTCAAAATAATCTCTCATTTCTGCTTCAATCTGCACTCAGTTTTAATCACACTCGCATTTGCCTCAGTATCTTTGCTATGACTTTCACATATTTTTTTCAACGCAAATTTGAGAAGTATATTGATGCTTCTGTAAGACAAAATTTAAAATCATAATATATTGTGGCTCACAAAAAACATAGGTGGAAGAATGCATGGTTAATCTGCTTTTGCTGACTTGAGAGGGAATTTGATCCAAGTGGGTAACAGGATTGTTTCTTCAGAGCTATACACATGACCTTTAATAGTGTCACAAGTATACTTACATTAACACTGCAATGAAATTACTGTGAAAATCCCCTAGTTGCCAAATTCCAGCACCTGTTCGGTTACAGAGAGAGAGAGTTCAGAATGTCCAAGCACGTCTTTCGGGACTTGTGGGAGGAAACCGGAGCACCCGGAGGAAACCCATGCAGACATGAGGAGAATGTGCAGACTCCACCGTTGTGGGCCAGGGTTGCGAGAACCCCAAAGTGAATCATGGAGTTCACCTAACCCACAACGTTTAATAGATTGTGGTATGGGGAGCACACGGCCCACTCTACAGGTGTGGTACAGCAGAAATGGAAAAGTATTTTTTAAAGCAAAACAATGTTTATTCTATGAACTCAAGTTAACCTTTTTAAAACAAACAGTGAACATCTTAGCAACCATCAATTCAAATACAATCCCCAAAGAATACAACACTAAGTAATCCTTTAAGCTTTCCTTCCAACATCCATAAGACGTAAAACACATTTAAACAGAAGCACATTAGGTTTACATTCACTGCTGAAAATATTTATAATTCTGAATTAACCAAATGATCAAGAGATAGTCTTTTATGGCAGCGAGATCAACAGTACACCTGCTCTGTCTAGCTTCAGCTCCAACAATGAAAATGAAACTAAAATACACCCTGCAGCAAACAGCCTAAAGCGAAAGTAAAAAGCTGACAGACAGCCCAGCTCCACCCACACCCTGACGTCACTGCAGTAATAAACACCCATTTCTTCGGGGCTGTTTAGCTCACTTGGCTAAATTGCTGGCTTTGAAAGCAGACCAAGGCAAGCCAGCAGCACGGTTCGATTCCCGTAACAGCCTTCCCGAACAGGCGCCGGAATGTGGCGACTAGGGGCTTTTCACAGTAACTTCATTTGAAGCCTACTCGTGACAATAAGCGATTTTCATTTTTCATTTTAAAGGTACTCTCACTACAGATATTTATTTACACCCCCATTTAGAAACACCCATTTCTTAAAGGTATTCTCACATGACACCGCACAGACAGTGACCCAAGTGGGAATCGAACCCGGGATCCTGGCGCTGTGAAGCAACAATGCTAGTCACTGTGCTACCGTGCCACCCTGATCAGGTTGGCAAAAAACATCTTGCCTCGTAAACAAGAAATAATTTACTCGCAGCACCATAAGGCAAATTAATCGCACCAGAGCCATGCTATTGCTAATAATACGCGGTTTCTGTGTCCTTTTTCTCATTCTGTTTCTTAGTTCTCACGAGCAATACATCATTTCCCAGATGACAGCCTGGGTTTGTGACTGGCTCCCGAATCCTTGTCAATGCTCTTGAGCAAAGGCACTAATTGGCATTGATAGCAGCTCCGGGTGAGGTGTCCTCTGCTTTCCCTTCCTGTAGGGATGCAGGTACCCTCTGCATGCAACCTCTCCATGACAACAAAGGCTCCTATCAGGAAGTCGCCACGAAGGAATTAATAGGCATCTAGCCAGTTGTTGTCATGCTGAGTCACTGCTCTCTTCACACGATTACTGACAGCATCTTCAACTTTTCTAAATACCAAGTGCTGGCGATGCTGTTATTTTACCCTCTTTCACAACCTGCTGCCTTCATTTAAAATAAACTGAAGCGAAAGGACACCACTTTCAGTTGCCGTTTCATTTGATTTCGGATAATTTGCTTTGAGAGGGATACGACTAGTACCACAGAAGTGGAAAGATAGCATGACCTGATTCTCTCAGGGATTGAGCTAATGCCAGGGACAGTGAATAGTCTCCAAATCATTGCAGTCAAATAAGGCTGTGGTTTGCTCACTTATAAAAACTCTTTCCGTACATTGGCATAATGACACCACTAAATCTTTGGCCTATTTGTATCATCAAAAAGCCACAAGTTCTATCCTGGATGCTATTATGCTCCCCATGGGAAAATGTAAACAAAAATAACCAAATTTACCGAATGGCCCCTGATGCACTATCAATTACGACGAGACGAGCGTAGAGAGTAATCGAAGCTTTATTACACAGAGATATGTGGCCTCCTACAGCAGCTGATGAAATGATTGCTGTACGGGGAGCACACATATTTATACTCCGCCTGCTGGGCGGAGCCAGCAGGCAGGGATCTACCCCCGTACCTGTAGTACAGGGGACTTACCGTAAAACCCTCGTATGCAGTGCAGTATATAAAATATAATACACAGTGGTGACTACCGCAGCCCCCAAATTACGGGGGAGGCGGTGGTGCAGTGGTACTGTCGTTGGGCGAGTAATTCAGAAAACCAGGGTAATGTTCTGAGGACCCGGTTCGAATCCCACCACACCATATGGTGAAATTTGGATTCAAGGAAAATCTAAAATCGAATGATGACTATTAAGCCATTGTCTTTTTTTTCTCTTTTATTAAGTAAATTTAGAGTACCCAATTTTTTTTTCCAATTTCGGGGAATTATTTTTTCTTTTTTTTAAATGAATTTAGAGTACTCAATTCATTTTTTCCAATTAAGGGGCAGTTTCGCGTGTTCAATCCACCTACCCTGCACATCTTTGAGTTGTGGGTGCGAAACCCATGCAACCACGGGGAGAATGTGCAAACTCGACACAGACAGTAACCCAGAGCTGGGATAAAGCCTGGGGCCTCAGAGCCCTGAGGCAGCAGGGCTAACCCACTGCACCACCAATTAAGGGGCAAATAAGCATGGGCAATCCACCTACCCTGCACATCTCTTTGGGTCGTGTGGGTGAGACCCACACAGACACGGGGAGAATGTGCAAACTCAATGCGGACAGTGACCCAGGGTCGTGAGGCAGCAGTGCCACCCCATGAGACCATCGTCGATTGTTGTGAAACTCATATGGTTCACTAGTGTCCTGGAAATCTGCTGGCATTATGTGGTCTGGCCTCCATGTGACTCCAGACCCACAACAATGTGGTTGACTCTTAAACACCCACTGAAATGACATGGTAAGCCATTTGGACCAAGGGCAATTAAGGATGGACAATAAAAATGCTGGCCCATCCACAATACCCACATCCAATGATCGAATAAACAAAAATGAAGAAATCGCCATCAAAATGCCACTTTTTGTAGCTTTGGCTCCAAAGTGAATCAGAACCAATGCAAATCACACCTTAATTAACAGGCAAATGATGCTTCAACTACAAAGGTAAGTTTCACTTGAAAATAGTTGATATAACAAACATAAATGTGGCATTATGGAGCAACACATCTCCACAGTTTGCTGCTCTACATTCATGCAAGGTAATTCAAGAGACCTATCCAGCAACAGCTTTCACCTCTGAGTTTCACGGGTAAGGTTGTTAACAGCGAGGTACATTTCTACAAGTCTGCTCACCCATGGATCACGGCAACGTACCGGATGGGTATAACAATTTTTTGAGTATAATTGGCTTCATTATGTATGACTGGTTGTGCGCCCAGTCTCATAACAGGATTATCTCAGTAGAGGTCTCTGCCTTGGCAACTGGAGAAAACTGTTGACTTTGCTTGATGGACAACTTTAAGTGGCTTTAATGAGCTGTGCTTTGCACAATCTCTTTTGTCAATGTCCCAATGATCTGCTTGATTGGTATGCTTATAGATTTGTAGGAACAGTGTTTCTTTTTGTTCAGAAGATTTATTAATATTCTTTTCTGTTCAGATGCACATAAGCCATTGTTACCAAATGGCTCATTGGTGCCACACATAATTGGTGGGATTCTCCGACCCCGCGCCGGGAGGTGGCCAATCATGCGATGCCGCTCCGACGCCGGTCTGCCAATTCTCTGGTGACCGGAGAATAGGCGGCAATGGCGCTGGCGCGGTCGGCGTGGCACCGGTCAGCGGCCACTCAATGCGCCCCCCCCCCCCTCAGCGATTCTCCCCGCGCGATGGGCCGCGTGCCCGCCGAGTTAGGCCGAGTCCTGCCGGCATCGTTCTCATCAGGTCCTACTCGACGGGACTCGGCGCTCTGGCTGCGGGGGCGGCCTGGTGCGGGGAGGGATTATCTGACTCGGCGGGGGGGGGTGGGGGGGTGGGGCCTCCATGGTGGCCTGGCCCACGATCGGGGCCTATTGATCGATGGGCGGGCTTAACCTGGAGTGTGGTAATGTTCCTCCACGCCGGGCCCCTGTAGGGCTCCGCCATGTTGTGTCGGGGCCGGCGCGGAGACGGCAACCCATGAGCTTTCGCGAACTCACGCCGGCCATGGCGCACATGCGCAAACTCGCACCAGCCATGCTGACGCCCGTATCAGTAGCTGGGGCAGCGTGAGGCTCTCCAGTGCCATGCTGGCCCCCTGTGCAGCGCAGGATCGCTGATCCTCGGGGCCAAATGAAGCCACCATAAAACTCTCCGGCGTGGGCAGCAGGGTAGCACAAGTGGATAGCACTGTGGCTTCACAGCGCCAGGGTCCCAGGTTCGATTCACAGGTGGGTCACTGTCTGTGCCGAGTTTGCATGTTCTCCCCGTGTCTGCGTGAATTTCCTCCGGGTGTTCCGGTTTCCTCCCACAGTCCAAAGACGTGCAGGTTAGGTGGATTGGCCATTCTAAATTGCCCTTAGTGACCAAAATTATTAGGAGGGGTTATTGGGTGATGGGGATAGGGTGGAAGTGAGGGCTTAAGTGGGTCGGTGCAGACTCATGTGCCGAATGGCCTCCTTCTAGAACATAGAACAGTACAGCACAGAACAGGCCCTTCGGCCCTCGATGTTGTGCCGAGCCATGATCACCCTACTCAAACCCACGTATCCACCCTATACCCGAAACCCAACAACCCCCCCCCCCCCTTAACCTTAACCTTCTGCACTGTATGTTCTATGTTCTATGTTTACCACTTAGCCCAATGTGTACTGTGTGAATGTGCGTGGAGGGCCCATGAGTTGATATGAATTGACATGAAGGATGTGAGTGGGCTGATGGGGAGGTGCCATGAGTTTATGTGGAAGGGCATGGAAGTGACAAGGAAGTTTGTTTGGGTGAGCGGCTGTGAGGGGTGAAGGGATGTAAGGTATGTGGGATAGAGCGAGTAATAGCCTTTTATGCCGCTGGAAACATGTCTCAGTAAAACAAATCTCAGGAAATCTCGGCATTTGGTTGCCTTCATGGTCACCAATGCTCTACTTCTTGTACCGGGTGAGGGGGAGTAGTCACTATATCCTGCACATGCAACCTTGGAGGGAAGATTATGTGATTGGGGGGCTGGGGCGGCTTTCAAATGAGTGTGGGTCCACAGAGACTAGAAATTTGTGACTTGAGCTGCCCACCTTGGTCACCCACCTGGCCCTCGGATCCTATAATTAAATAAGGCCTTGGTCATCATTTTTAGGTTCAGACTAGTTAGAACTTGTACCATGTAAGCTCCGACCAGTCACCCAGACGATGGAACCAAAATATCTCATAAAACATTAATTATTTTTACAGGTCTCCTCCGCGACCCACAAAACATTACTTGGGTCACCGCACCATCACCCACTCCCTTCCTCACCTCCTGCACAACTTAATCACCTGAAGGCTGTTGTGCCTCGGCTTTGAGGCATCACGCCGCGCACTACTTTGAGAGGCCTGAGGCCTATTTAGCGTTCGACAGCTCACTTAGCAAAATTAAAAGGAGGTCAAGGCTTCAACATTTCATATGGTGATGTGGGGTGGCCTTTTCTCTGCCCGAATGGTCAGATGACCCGTGCACTCCTCTAGTCAGGCAGTTAATGGTCACAATGGGAAATAGGCCCGCGCTAGTAGTTTAAAAGATGGGAAGAAACCGTTTAATCCGTTTACCATTAAAATCATAGGATAGGGTGGAAATGTGGGCTTAAATGGGGTTCTCTTTCCAAGGGCCGGTGCAGACTCGATGGGCTGAATGGCCTCCTTCTGCACTGTAAATTCTATGATTCTATGAATTTACTGTCCTGTATCAATATGCTTCCTGGTGATAACATGACCAAGCATAAAGGAAAAATATGTTTTTAAAAATTGCAAGAAAGATTTTAATTTATTATCCCCCCCCCCCCCCCCATATCTCCCACCACAGCAGCTAACATCTACCATGGTACATTTCTACTCTTGTCTCACACTAAGTGTCAGCTATAGTTTGTTGATGGCTCTCCTGTGTCATGTGAGAGTACCTTTAAGAAATGGATGTTTAAGCAATGTACCTTTAAGAAAATAGTGATGTCAGAGAGTGGGTGGAGCTGAGCTCAGTTCGGCCATTTTGAGGTTCGGGGTTTTAGTTTCAGTTTGAGACAGCAGCTTGGGTGTGACTGTGTTTTTGTGGCTGTGAGCTGCACGAAGGAAAAGCAAGGTGCTGGAGCTGAAGTCAACCAAGCTGATATATCTGCCATCCAACAGAAAATATATATTAACTGTAACCTGGTGTATTACTGTTTTTGTGAAGGTGAAGTCTTTTGGATGTGTAAAGGAACAGTTTGCAGGATTGGGTAGCGTTGTATTATTTTCGGGGTTATCTTTGAAGGAAGGGGTGTTAAGAGATCCAATGTTTATTTAAAAGGTTAATTTTAGTTCATGGAATAAACATTGTTTTGTTTTCAAAACCACGTGTCCATAATTGTAATACTATACCTGGGGAACAAGCCGTGTGCTTCAAAAGCAACAATCCATTAAAGGGGAGGGGGGGTTGGTTGAACTGCGCGATACATTTTGGGGTTCTGAAAACACCTCTCCAATAACACCTGCTTCTGAGTCAGAAGGTAGTAGGTTCAAGTTCCACTCCTCTTGTTTGAGTCTCAACCTCTCAGGTGACACCCCAGTGCAGGGCTGAGGGAATGCTGCAATGTTGGAAGTGCTGTCGTCCAGGTGAGATATTCAACCAGCTCTGTGGATGACCTCTTGGATGAGATGTGAAAGATCCCCTGGCCACTACTTTGAAGAAGAGCAAATGAGTTATTCCCGGTGTCCTGGACAATGGTTTTCACTCAATCAATGTGACTTTGTTGAAAATATTATCACGTTGCTCTTTATGGAAGCTCAGAGCAGAATTTGATGGCCAACTCAGTGACAGGTTTGGCAGTGGGCGATGTGTCATCAGACAGGAGGGTGGGAGGAGTGGTTCGTTTGTGGTAGGGATACCTGTTTTTACTATTCGTCCAGGGTGTCGCTGGTTAGGCCAGCATTTATTGCCCATCCTTGATTGCCCTACAGAAGGTGGTGATGAGTTGCCTTCTTGAACGGCTGCAGTCCTTGAGGTGTAGGTACACCCACTGTGCTGTTGGGGAGGGAATTCCAGGATGTTGCTCCGGGATGTTCCTTCCAGTGACAGTGAAGGAGCGGGGATATACTTCCAAGTCAGCGTGGTGAGTGACTTCGAGGGGACTCCAGCTGGTGCAGTTCCAGGTATCTGCTGCGCTTGCCATTCTAGATAGTGGTAGGTTTGAAAGGTGTTGTCGAAGGAACCTTTGTGAATTAGGACAGGGATCAGTCATGTTCCTACAACAGGTTCCTCCTGCCATTATCTCCAGTTCCGGTGGACATCTGTGACAGCAAAATCAAAGGAAAATCTGCTTGAGGTTTCAGGTGGTGTTTTTGCTGCTGTTTTAGATGTGCTCATTATTCTGCACAAGTGAAAACCTTACCATATGTTCCTGCACGTGTCAGGGTCTTTCCTGTTGATTCCCGTAGTTCCTATTTCTTTTATTTTGTCTTTGTCACTTTTGGTCCTGGATTATTACTGGATACATACCTTTAAGTCAAGCAGAAGAAGTAAGGGACTCAAAGTGTCAATTAGTAGACTGTGTTCTAAAGTTTTATATTTTGGCACAGGAACCCAGGCTTTATGGCGCCCGAGAAATTGGAGGGGTTTGTTTCAATTGGTTGGCTGGTGGCCAATGGACTGGCCAGGGACAGTAATCTGCCTGGCAATCGACAGCAAATGGTTCCCGTCAGGTGGTGTTTTACAGAGAGAACCCAGGAGAAGCGACTGGGCCCTCAAGGTGGAAGCAGCTCTCTGTCTCTCTGCTCTGCAGCCTACTATCTGAAGGCAGAAGCTTCTAGAACCCAGAAAGAAGAAGTTGCCTCTCCCTTGAATGCTGCCTGCCTGCTATTTCCTTGAGTCTGCAGTTGAAACCATGACAAGCTGAAAGAAAAAATTACATCCATCTGAAAGCCGACACTGAAGAGGAAATTAATTGGAAAACATCCGAATGAAATAAAGACTCTTATCTTTTTACTTTCATTATGAGTTTACACCCGTTTTTCCACCCACTTTCCATCCCATGCTAGCCCATTTGGAATCTTCAGCCTCTTTGCCAAAGAAAGGTGAGTGGGTGTGGTTTACACCTTCACTCTGGATGGGCGGGGCCTCATTGAGCCGGGAACTAGCTCCATAGAGATCGGGGCGTCATCGTTAAAGGGAGCTCTGATTAGCGCTTCTGCCTAATGACTCCCAGTCCCCGTCATGGAATAATCCTCGGATGGCATTCAGCTCCCTCCTCCCGACCAACATCCATTGCTGGCATTGAGCCGCCAACCCCCTCCACCCCACCAACACCGAGGAAGTATAGCTGGCACCCTCCCCGCACTGCCTCTTTCGCAGGTTGTCACTGTGCCTGTCCACCTGGAAGTGGCAACCTCTACCGGGGGCAGTGCCCAGACACTGTCTCGGCATGTCCCTCGCTCCTCCGGGAGCTATACTTACCTTTACACCCCGAGAGGGAGGCCCTTGACTACTTCAGGTTTGACCAAACGTCTTGTAAACCTCAGCGAACATATAGTGAAAAATATATATAGATATAAAAAAAATAATCTATTATGGCCTCTGATGAGACACCATCCCTCTGTTCTACAATGGGACCTGATGTGTTGGGTAAGCTGGGTCTGCGAGGATTGTGTTTACTGCAGTGGTGAGAGAGACAGGCTTCCAACACTTGAAGAAATGAAATGAAATGAAAATGAAAATTGCTTATTGTCACCAGTAGGCTTCAATGAAATCACTGTGAAAAGCCCCTAGTCGCCACATTCCGTCGCCTGTTCGGGTAAGCCGGTACGGGAAGTAAACCTGCGCTGCCGGCCTTGTTCTGCATTACAAACCAGCTGTATAGCCCACTGAGCTAAACCGGCCCGTGAAGGGGGATCATTTGGCGGGGGTGGGGCACTAATAATATTTAAATTAATACAAATGCATTAATATGATGTCCACGCCCTTTTATGAACGTGAATCTCATGACGTCGCTGCCGAACGGGAGGGATAATCAGAAAACGTGATCTATCCGGCGAGAATCGCGTTTCCGAATTCCCATGGGATTTTTTGCCTCTACCACTGATCCCAGAGACAGCGAGCACGGGCTCAAGATCGTGCCCTATGTAGGCCGTATAAATTATACTTCCATTATATTGGAATGCGAGTAGCTGACCTCAGTGCGGGGTTAGTGACAAGACCCAGGGGGTAATATTGGAACAGGCAGTGGATGAAGCAGCAGCTGCCTGCTGACGCTCAGTCCAACTGAGGAGGGGGTGTGTTCCCAAGTCAGGAAGGTTAGGAGTAGGCTGTAAATTGCCTCCCCATCAGATATGAGCACTGCTGAAGAATGCAAGATGCGTGAGGGCATTCTATTCCTGGTCACTGGGTAATTAAGAGGGTCAAAGGGGTTTGGGCCAACAGGCATGTGAAGGGACTCTCTCACCACAATGGATCCTCCCACCATGGCAGGTGGCGAAATATGCATTCAATAAAAATCGAGAATTAAATGTCAAATGATAGCCATGAAACCATTGTTGATTGTTATAAAAAAAAACATTTGGTTCACTGATGTTCCTTAAGGAAGGAGATATGGGGCGCGATTCTCTGACCCCCACGCCGGGTTGGAGAATCGCGGGGGTGCCGGGCGATTCCCGCCACACCGCCCTGGCAACCGCACGCGATTCTCCCACCCCCCCAAAACGGGGGGTTGTTTTCCAGCGGCCATTACAAATTAGGCCCAAGTCTGCAGGCAGAGAACATCAGTCGGGTCATCCATGATCGGGAAACTTGGTCAGTTTCCATTTTTAATTTGGATCCTGAGGCAAATTTAATTGTCATAACTTGCTAAAATTAACCCGGGACAGAATGGTACCTTCTGATCATTTTGGTTCAACCGCTGCTTGAGAAACACTTTTGGAATCATTTTCTCCCCATGTGGAAGCTTTTAAAATGAGGGAAGAATCACAGCAGAAAATGCCTCGGGAAGAGATTCCCTACCCTGTACATCCCTGTACAGGGCAGTGAAGAAACTTGGGTATGTAACTACTCTCTTGACATCTAACAACTATGAGACAGACCCGGGCGGACATATGAAGGATTATTCCATGCGCAACATCAACATTGGTTCGGAAAGCCTTCGCTTTTTGAGCCATTTAATTAAATGGTCTCCGGAGTCTGAATTCATCATATCTAAATCATTTAATTAGCTATATTGAAATGTGAACGAAGCAAATATGCTGTGCAGCAAAGATATTAATATCACGAGATAAGAAGAGACGCTTCCAGGGCTTATGTGTTGAGCCTGCAGCTCCTAAATCCCAGTGGGATTGTTTTCATATTTAAAATCAAGCAGATGTTACGGGTAGGCCTTTCAACTCTCATTTCTACTATCGCTACAGGCAGAAATAACAAAAATGACACCAGTGGCCTTGCTCTGGGTAAATAGAATGAGGTCTATTTATTCTTGAAGAGAAATTTACAAGACAGCTACTCCTATCTTGGCCGAGGTTATTAGATCCTCATTATCTCAAGGGCAATGTCCTTGTCGGTGCCATTTCACCTTCCGAAAACAAATTCTGTCATAGCCATCGCTTTCTGAATTTCGAATCATGACGAGAGTCATCTGGAGCGAGCTCTTCGAATGTGGAGTGTTATGGGCCAGGGTTTAGAGAACCCCAAAGTGTATCATGGAGTTCACCTGACCCACAACGTTTAGTAGATTGTGGTATGGGGAGCACACAGCCCACTCCACAGGTGTGGTACAGCAGAAATGGATAAGTATTTTTTAAAGCAAAACAATGTTTATTCGATGAACTCAAGTTAACCTTTTTAAAAGATACAGTGAACATCTTAGCAACCATTACTTCAAATACAACCCCCAAAGACTACAATACTCAGTAATCCTTTAAGCTTTCCTTTTTAACATCCATACGACTTAAAAACAAAACCTTTATCAGAAGCACATCAGGTTAAAGTCACTACTGAAAACATTTATAATTCTGAATTCACCAAATGATCAAGAGGTAGTCTTTTGATGGCAGAGAGAACAGCAGTGCACCTGCTTGGTCTGGCTTCAGCTCCAACACTGAAAACGAAACTAAAACACACCCTGCAGAAAACAGCCTAAAATGAAAGTAAAAAGCTGACAGACAGCCCAGCTCCACTCTCTGACATCACTGCAGTAATAAGCACCCATTTCTCAAAAGTATTCTCACTACAGCCATTTATCTACACCCCCATTTATAAACACCCATTTCTTAAATGTACATTTCTTAAACACCCAGTTCTTAAAGGTACTCTCACATGACAGTGGGACTTTGTGATTTAGGGTTTGGCATTGCCACATGAAACAAACACCAACTTGCATTGATACAGTGTCCCTAACACAGTAAACCATCCCAGGGGTGGTCAGGGGGGGAGATCTCACAGAAGGCATAATTTGATACCAAGCTCCATAAGGAAATATTGGGAGAGATGACCCCAGCTTGGTCAGGAGCGGTGATTTTAAGGAGCGAGTTAAAGCGGGTGGGGGGGCGGGGAGAGAGGGTGATGTTAAATGAAGGTAATTTCTGAGCTTAGCCACAAGGCAACGGCACACATGATTGTCAAGGGTAGCTGGAAGGAAATCGGAGATATCAAGGCCAAAATTGGCAGTGCAAAAAGGCCTTCAAGAGTTGTAGGTCTAGAGGAGCCTCGAGGGATGGTAGTGGGATGTGGGGAGGGGGTGTGTGGAGGTAGTAAAAGCCATGGAAAGACTCAAACACAAGGAGGAGAACTTTTAGATTGAATTCTGCCGGATTGGGAATCAATATAATTCAGCCAGTAAAGCACTGGGATAGTCAAGTCTGGAAGTAACTAAGGAATGAATAATGGCTTCGGTAGCAGATGGTCTGAGGCAAGGGAAGAGGTGGGATCATCTTACAACACCATCAAATGGGAGGTTGTCAGGAAGTTTGTGTCTTCTTGCAATCTTCTTATACTAGATTTGTTGATCCTATATGGAATGGAAATTAGCCATTGATGCGCAATAAATTACCACAAAGACGATAGTGGAATAATCGAGGCTTTATTGAGGAAAGATGTTGTGCCTCCTGTAGCTGGAACCAGAATGGCTGCAGCACCGGCGAGCACACACATTTATACTCCGCCTACTGGGCGGAGCCAGCAGGCAGGGATTTACCCATGCACCTCTAGTATATGAGTCTTACCGTACTACATCTAATACAGCTAGTGGTGACTACCACAGCCATCTTCTTCATTGGGTAGACTAACTGATCCACCAAATTATAGTTTAAACGGTGAAGGTTTATCCAGACAAATTTGCTGTTGCCAAGCAATGAGAATCTGGGGAAAAAGCTCCACTGGCTGGAGCCGTATCCAAAACAAAGGAAGATGATTGTTTTTGTTGGACGTCAATCATCTCAGACCCTGGACATCACTGCTGATATCCTTCAGAATAGGCCCAGGCCCAACCTTCTTCAGGTGCTTCATCGATGGCCTTCCCTCCCTCATAAAGGGTTGTGCCCTGATGATTGTAGTGTTCACTTCCATTCGCAGTTCCTCAGATAACGAAGCAATCCATGCCTGTATGCAATCAGATCGAGACAATATTTATGTTTGAATTGATAAGTGGCAAGTAAGATTCGTCTGACAGGTTCCAGGCAATGAGCATCTCCAAGAAAGTGTGTAAACATCTCCCCTTGACAATTCTCATTCGGCCGACGCCAATATCGAGAAAGCCGACTGGGCGGAGGAGCGATCTTGATGCCGAAATCGTGGCCGGTGTTGAGTTCACGCCAAATCATAGTTTTCCGCTGCCTCGATAGCGACGTTAATGCGTTCCACTCCACATGTACAGTAAACACCGTTTGCATATCATTAGCGGCCTGACCCGGTATTCTCCGGGGCCTCCGCGATGCTCTGCCTCCACTGGGGGAAATTCCTGATGGTGAGTTTAACTTAGAACCATAGAAGAATCATAGAATCCCTACAGTGCAGATGGAGGCCCTTTGGCCCATCGAGTCTGCACCGACCCTTGGAAAGAGCACCCGACTTAAGCCCACGCCTCTGCCCAGTAGCCCCACCTAACCTTTTGGCCAATCCACCGAACCTGCAATCGTTGGACAGTGGGAGGAAACCAAAGGACCCGGAGGAAACCCACGCACACACGGGGAAAAAGTGTAAACCCCACACAGTCATTCAAGGTCGTAATTGAACCCGTTCCCCTGGAGCTGTGAGGCAGCAGTGTGAACCACTGTGCCACCATGTCACCCATGTGCAACTGTGCCGCCCACTTGCACTTTGAAAAATCAGGAAATAGGCGTGTGGGAGAGAGAGGAGGTCGGGCACGAATGGGTTGACAGTGAACTGCCCGTCCTGACACATGGTAGGCCTGACCAGGGCCGGGTAGGGGGGCGGAGGAGGGAGGGGGGAGTGACAGGGGGACAGGCTGTGGGGCCAGGGTAACCCCGCATGGGACCAAGTGGTGTCCAGGAATGGACCGCCATTTCTGCAGACAGCAAGACAACCATCTTGCTGCGCATCCCACTGACCACCCACATTGGCCCGTGGTTCTGCAGAGTGGCACAGGCTGCATGGGTGCCCCCACCCCACCACCGCCACACCCCAGCACCCACTCTCCACCCCTCCAGCCCTGAACTTCAACTCTCACCCACCACCGCACCACCCCGCACTGCGCACTCTGCTGTACCACCCTCTCCAACCAGCCGCCACCACTGGAGGGGCATCACGTGGCCAATCCAGGGCAAAGTCACATTATCCCCTACAGGGGGGCATGGATGGGCACCGTGCAGCGTACGGCTGGCAAGGACAACGGCAGCCGATGGTACCCCTGTCAGCAGGGACGGGCCCCAGGGCTCGAGGCCCCCACTGTGCCAGGCACGATGGGGCCAGGAGTGCAGAGATATGGGAGAAGGGGGTCAAGCGAGTGCAGAGTCCGCAGTGCCAACCAGGGCCACTATGGAGTGCGAGCCCTGGGTCGGATGATGAAAACCCACCCGCTAGGCCGATGAGCTCTGGTATTCTGCATCGTTTCACAATGTCTGACTACTACCCACAGCAGCACTTTCCACTGTCCATCTGAATGATCCCTGCCGGCAAGCACACGGTCCCATTGAATCCCTGAGGTGACAGAGGTCGGGACGTTGAGGGGGTGGGGGTGCTGGAAGGGGATAGGGGATGGACAACGGAGCAGTGAATGCTGGCTGAACTGCGGTCCCCAGGCCAATCCCACCCACAGGATCTGTCCATTCCACTCCCACACCCCGGCTCACCCACTGCGGCCTGCCCAGATCACCTCATTCCTCTTTCCCATCTGAGGAAGCGCCAAGGCAGGTTGTAATGTTGCGCACAGGTGTCAATGTTAACAAATATTTACAGATTTGTGCCCTAGCCCCTATCACTAAACTGTGCCCTTCACCCATGCCAACTTAACTGGTGTCTACTCTTCTGGCCTGTGGGACCTAACGCTACATCTAGGTGGATCCCCAGATGGTACAGCCGGAGTGGGGCGGCCTGCTGCAATTCCCCCTGTGAGCTGGGTCCCCTTTGGCAGCCGTATTCTGATGCGACCGGGCCTGGACGGGCCCGGCTGCTGCCCGGGTGAACCACGTGGCTCTGTTCTGCCTGCTGCCCATGTGATGTGCCAGGGACAGGAGGGGGGGGTGGGGGGTTGGAGTTTGAGGCGCTGCGGTGTTCTGGCACCTCCCCCGTGGGAGTCACCGGCATGGGCCCCATTGCCTCCTCCTCCTTCGGGGTTCCTGATGGCCCCTGGGCTACTCCATGGGGTGGGGATGCGAGTGGAGCTAACTCTTCAGGCTCACAGGTCACCTCGTGCTGGCAGCCCTGGAGGCCCACTCTTGTCCCAACCAGGGCCCGCGCGCTCGTGGTCATGGAGCACAGGGAGTGGACCACCTCCGCCTGGGACTGTGCCACATCAGCCAGTGACTGGGCCACCTCCCTCTATGTCTTTGCTAAGTCGGCCAGCGGCTGGGCAATTCCGCCGATGCTCTCAGCCACGGCCCGCTGTGACTGGGCCACGCTCAGGAACGCTGCTGCAAGGTAAAGGTAGCTCTGGTACGCAGCTCCCTGTAATAGGGCAACCCTGTCTTGGGCCTCAGCCACCGCCTGCACAGATTGCCCCATGCCTTGGACATGTTGCCCATGGCTGAAACCTTCGACCCAAGGCCTCCCCCACGGACACCACCCATGCGGTGTTGGCCTGGATGACACCTGTAGTTGCCGGATTCTCGCCGACAACCCGCCACGGAGTCTCTGACTCCGTGACGGCATCTCCAATCGACGGGATGTCCATTCCAGAAACGTAAAACATGTCTGGATGGCAGCTATTCCCTGGGGTCAGCCCACCTTTCCGACCGCCCGCCCCGTCCGGAGTTCCTACTGCCATCTGCTGCGGTGGAGCAGCTGTGTGGTGAGCACCAGATAGTGCCCAGGGAACTTCTTCACTGAAGTTCCCAATCGAGGTGAGCGTCTCCGGGATGGTGGGGGGTGTTGGAGACAGCTGTGACGGGAAGTCAGTGTCATATTAGGACTCGAGCTTGAGGGGGTTGTGGTGGGTGTGGGGCCGGTGTGCTCTGGGGGTGGTATGGGTGTGGTGGCGGTGGGGGGATGGCGTCAGTGTGGGTGTGGTGTCGGTGTGGGTGTAGTGTCGGCGTGGGAGTGGTGAGTTGTGGGGGTGGTGTCGGTGTGGGTGTGTGAGTTGCGGGGGCGCACGGTCGTTGGTGTGGGGAGAGGTGTGGGGGTGGTGGCGTGGTGGGAGTGGGTGGAGGGATGGTGGTGGGGGGCGACGCACGTGCCATGGGGAACCGCAATGCCACCAGAGCCTCACTTCCTCACCCGATGCTGGTCTCTGCCCCGGTGACTGCCCTTTCCCCGGTTCCTCGGACCACGTCCCGAGCCCTCTGTTCTGCTGCAGTGAGTGGTCTCAGGCCTGGCGGTCCCCTCCTGTCTTCTCCAGCTCTCGGCAGTGTGCGCGGCCTTCTCCATGGGGCGGCGGGGGCGGGGGAGGGGGTTGCAGAAAACGCACATAATGAGACAGACCAACACACGCAGCCCAGTCAGTGGGTAGCTGGTGGATTCAGTGGCAGGGCACCTCACCATGGTGGCCAATATGGGTACCGGCATGTGGCGCAGGATGGGGGTGGGGTAACCAGTGTGTGGGACAGGGGTTGGTGCCAGGAGCACAGGGCTGCCTACTCACCCCAGCAGTTCCAAAAGAGGCCACGCAGTTTATTTTGGCATTGCTGGCCGGTCTGGATGTTGTTGCCCACGGTGCCGATGTCGTCTGCCTCCTGTGCATAGGCCTGGCAAATTGCTGCTGGCAGCCTCCTTTCCACCCCGAGGTACAGGTTCGTCCGCCTCTCCTTCATGGCGTCCAACTCCGAGTGGGTAAATCTCGGTGCCTCTCTCCTTGCTGCCATCTTGCTGGCTGGGAAGGTGTGTGTGCGGAGTGCGGTGTGCAGCGGTATGCGTCTGCAGCTTGTTAGCCTCCTGGGTATCATTCACGAATTCTGACACCGTTTCTCATAGGAATCGATAGTGTTCCACGTGGCGCCTTTGCCAGCCCCTTAATGGTCATTGAATTGGACCAGATACAGCGGCAGTTTTGCTGCCCCGGTGGCGAGACTTAAAGCAGGATTCTCTGACCCCCGCCGGGCGGGGGGAGGGGTGCCATGAATCCATGAATACCGCCCCGACGCTCCGACGCTGGCTACCAAATTCTCCGGCGCCGGTTTTTTGGCGGGGGCAGGGATCGCACCGTGCCGGTCATGGGCCGTTGCCAGTGCCACCCCCCCCCCCGCGCGATTCTCCGGACCCCAATGGGCCGAGGGCGGGCCTGTGCCATGGGGCAACTCTTTCCCTCCGCACCGGCCTGTGTAAAGCTCCGCCGTGGCCGGCGCGCAGAAGCAACCCCCTGCGCATTCCCAGTGGTTCTGGGAACACGCTGGCGCTCCTGCGCTTGTGCCAACTCGCGGTGGCCGGCGGAGGCCCTTAGCCGCCAGTTGGTGTGGCGCCAATCACTCCAGCGCAGGCCTAGCCCCTGAAGATGCGGAGGATTCTGCACCTTCTGGGAGGCCCGACGCCAGAGTGGTTAACGCCACTCTTTTTGCGTCGGTACAGCCCACCCCGCTGGTTCCGGAGAATCCCAGCCTTAGTCTCAGGAATGGAGAATCCGGATGCAAGGCTTTACTATCACTTACTGATGCTCACCCAGCTTTCATCTCATCATATATTATCTCATATCCACATATCCTTCTCTTCCTTTTTCCCCCTCATATCTTCCAATCAAGTATTTGCCGCCGCTTCTTATTTGTTAGCGAGTTCCCCCACATTCTAACAACTCACGTGAAGTTTCTCCTGAATTCCCTATAGAATTTGAAATAAGGTCTCACTCTCTCAAGGAGCAAATCCACTACACTTGCGGATCAGATTGCAAAGAAAGAAGCAGATTTTCTGTCAACTGAAAGAAAATGTTGGAAGTTCTGGACTATTGATTGAATTTTGTCTGTACCCAGTCTCTCGGTTCACCTCAGCATTATCTTCATTCTGGCTGACAAGGAAATATTCAGAGCAAGCAACTATCGGCCTTTTGTTTTCAGAGAAAAAGATCATTTTAAGTCATCCTGTGGAAACTTAAGAATGCAAGTTAAATTGATGAGCATTGAAAATCAAATAAATTACCAATGGAGAAATTCAAAATGTCCCCAAGATGTTGTGAAAGTCGCTTTTGTACGTTTTTACCCAATATTGCGATTGTTTGTCACAAGAGTGTTCCATGGATTGAATTTTGTTAGAATTAACATATTTGTTCATAGGATTCTTGAACTAATTATTCCATCATAAAAGACAATCTTGCATTTATATAGCGCCTTTCATGACCTGAGCACCAAAGTACTGTACAGCCATTAAAACACTTCTGAAATATAGCAACTGTTGAAATGCAGGATATATGGCCGCCAATTCCTGACCAGTATGATTCCACAAGCAGCAAATAAATTCAAGTCCACATTGCAGTGTTCAATGGTTGGATTGATCTGGGTTAGATTGTGATAGCCTGTTGACTGATCTATGTTCACTGTTCTTGAGGGCAGCACGGTAGCCTTGTGGATAGCACAATTGCTTCACAGCTCCAGGGTCCCAGGTTCGATTCCAGCTTGGGTCACTGTGTGGAGTCTGCACATCCTCCCCGTGTGTGCGTGGGTTTCCTCCGGGTGCTCCGGTTTCCTCCCACAGTCCAAAGATGTGCAGGTTAGGTGGATTGGCCATGATAAATTGCCCTTAGTGTTGGATGGGGTTACTGGGTTATGGGGATAAGGTGGAGGTGTTGACCTTGGGTAGGGTGCTCTTTCCAAAAGCCAGTGCAGACTCGATGGGCCGAATGGCCTCCTTCTGCACTGCAAATTCTATGATTGATTGATTAAGTCTGGGTGTGGGCTCTGAGAGCTGAAGTAAGCAGGAGCTTCCGGAAAAACCTAAGATGCCCGAGCTGTGAACATGTGTGTGGAATTCCTGCGATTGCTGAGATATTTTAAAGTATTGTAAATAAGCTTGCTGTAGATTTAGAACTAGTGTCATCACTGCATAGCTCTTAGGTAAATCAAATACATAAAATAGACAACAAATCAGTGAATACACGACACTGTTTGTTTCTATTTAGCTGTTGATTTAGGGATAAATATTGGCCAGGGCCTTTTGAAAACTACCCTTTTTTGTCAAAATAGCGCTGAGAGAGCCTCAGCTAAAACCATGGGCATTTAAACACTCCGTTCTTACACATATGCCATTGATCACTGATAATATCGGCATGATATCACCTGAAGCCAGAAGTACTTCAGGCATAAAGTTCAATAAAAACTTGAGCATTAAATAATGCTTACGCGTTTCGACATGGACAAACATGGGGTGGCATTCTCCATCCTGCCAGCCCCGTTTCCCAGCACGGCGCGCCCCCGCCGGCAGCAGGAGTCTCCGTTCCCACAACTGGCCAATGGGATTTCCCATTGTGGCCACCCCCTCGCCGTCGGGAAGCCGACGGTCATGGCTGCACTGCCAACCATGCAGAGCATACCGCCGAGGGAAAATTCCGCAGACATTCTTCCAGTTCCCTGTTTGATTTGCAGCGGCCGGGGTGTTATTAGTTCCTCGTCCAGCAGTGTTCCAACTCTGTAAAGGTGGCCTTTCAGAATTTTTCCTGCAGGGCTGGAGATTACAGAAATGCAAATTGGAACGGAGCGCAAGAACCACTTGTGCGAAAAGTAGAACGTTGTTTTCAGCACTGTTCCAATCCGTGCTTCCTAAGACCTGATGCAACGTTTGATACCAGCGCACAGAAGCAAATTTGGAAAGATTGAAAGTGGCATAAGAATAAATACAATGGTGCCACAACGTGGAGTACAAGCTTGGATTGCTACCTGCCAGCTGGACTCTCACTATGCGAGACTGGGCTTTGCATCAAATTGTGAGGCAACGGAGAGGATTCTCAAGATTTCTGCATGTTCTCTCACATAATAATGGCAGGTGTTATCCTTCCCAGCGATCTAATTATTTTCCGCTCAACTCTGACTGTGTAGCTGTCTCTATTCCGATTTAAATATTGTACTTCTCAAACCCATTTTCTTCCAGAGATTATCAAAGGTTCCATGAGTTTGAAGTTTCCTTTTTGCGTTGCTTGTCGTTTGTGGATGTCCGCGCACAGATCCGCATCCAACGCATAGGCCTGGTCCTCTGAGTCCTGCTGCGAATAATATGTAATCAAAAAAAAAGAATTGCTCCTTTCTAATGCTAATTTGAATTAAAAATCCTGGCAAAAGGTCAGGTTTGGATTATTCTGCAACGTCTCACACTAATGCAACAAGGCAGCATCACTGATTGCTTATCATAAAAGGGCCACGTTTTGAAGGTTGAGAGGAAGCCAAAACATTTGATGAGCCAACAAACAGGTTTCAGTTTTGTCTATCAACCCTTGAAATGCTGTCTTCACTGACCTAACGGCATTCAGAATCAGCACCCACAGTGGAGCTAGAATTAGCACTGCTGCCTCACAGCATCAGGGACCCGGGTCTGATTCCGGCCTCGGGTGACTTGTCTGTGTGGAGTTTGATCTTTCTTCCCGCGTCTGCATGGGTTTCCTCAGGGTGCTCTAGTTTCATCCTACATTCCAAAGATGTGCAGGTTAGATGGATTGGCCATGCTAAGTTTCCCCTTGGTGTATGAAAGATGTGCAGGTTAGGTGGGGGAATGGGTCTCGGTCGGGTGGTCTTTTGGAGAGTCGGTGGAGACTCGATGGACCGAATGGCCTCCTTCCTTTAGGGATTCTATCAGGGGAGTGGGTCGCCTGTTCCCTTCTCTGAAGGGCATTAGTGAATACATTAGGTTTGTAAGGTAGTTTTATTGAGCCAGCCTGCAAGTTCACAACTTGCAGAGGAGCATTCGATCTTACACCTGTGGCTTGCTAGTCCAGCAATAATAATTATGAAACTAATGCACCACACAATGTACGGACTTCAACCAATCCAGTCTAAGAATAAGCAGCGGACAGCTAGATTCAGGTATCAGACCTGAGGGACCTATACTTAAGAAGGAAAGGTGTTGCATTTATGAGACATCCTGAAGCACTTGACAACCAATGAAACAAAACTGAGTGTGGTTGATGTTGCAAACATTGCAAAGAACCTATACCCAGCAAGATCCCGCAAATCACGGGAGAGAAAATCCAACGCTGACTGGGAGACAAAATGGACGACAGCAAGTCAGTGTTAAATAACAGGTGGTCAGTTCACTGCCTGTTAAACTTGAGTTGCGTCCCTTTTTTAAAATTCAGATTCCAAATTAGAAGTACAGATTACCTACTGTGTTTCCATGTTTGTGTCCAAAACCCCAATTGGTTCCTTCGCATGTCAGTCAATTGCCAATATGATTCACTCCAAGGAATGGCTGAAGGCACTGGATACTGCAAAGGCTATGGGTCCTGACAATATCCCAGCAACAATACGGAAGATTGCCCCTAGCCAAGCTGTTCCAGTACAGCTACAACACTGGCATCTATCCAGTAATGTGGAAAATTGCCCAGGTATGTCTTGTACACAAGAAATAGGGCAAATCCATACCAGCCAATTACCGCCATATCAGTCTACTCTCCATCATCAGCAAAGTGATGGAAGGGGTCATCCATAGTGCTATCAAGCAGCACTTACTCAGCAATAACCTGCTCACGACTGGCCCAGTCCGATTCTGCCAGGGTCACTCAGCGCCTGACCTCTTTACAGCCTTGGTTCAAGCATGGAAAAAAGAGCTGAATGTCCTAAGTAAGGTGAGAATGACTGCCCTTGACACCAAGGCAGCATTTGACCGGGTATGGCATCATGGAGTCTCAGCTAAATTGGAGTCAATGGGAATCAAGGAAAAAACTCTCCACTGGTTGGAGTCATACCTGGCACAAAGGAAGATGGTTGTGGTGGTTGGAGATCAATCATCTCAGCTGCAGGAGTTCCTCAGGGTAATGTCCAAGGCCCAACCAAATTCAGCTGCTTTCCGTCATAAGGTCAGGAGTGGGAATGTTTCTGGATGACTGCACAATGTTCAGCTCCATTTGCGAGACTCCTCAGATAATGAAGCTGGCCATGTCCAAATACAGCAAGACTTGGACAATGCCAGGCTTGGACTAACCAGTGGCAAGTTACATTCGTGCCTCGCAAGTGCCAGGCAATGACCATTTCCTACAGGAGAGGATCTAACCATCACCCCTTGACATTTAAAGGCATTACCATCGCTGAATCCCCCACAATCAACATTCTAGGGGTCACAGAAGCTAAAATGTACTAGCCACATTAATACTGTGGCTACCAGGGCAGGTCAAAGGTGAGGCATCCTACGGCAAGTAATTCACCTCCTGACTCCCCAAAGCATGTCGATCATCTACAAGATACAACTCAGGAGTGTAATGGAATACTCTCCACTTACCTGGATGAGTACAGCTCCAACAAGACTCAAGGAGCTCAACACCACCCAGGACAAAGCAGTCTTCTTGATTGCTCCCCATCGACAAACATTAAAACTCTCCACCATCGACAAACAGAGGCAGCCGTATGTATCATCTACAAGATGCACTGCAGTAACTCGCCAAAGTTCCTCAGGCAGCACCTTCAAAACCCACGACCATTACCATCTAGAAGGACAAGAGCAGCAGATACCTGGGAACCCCACTACCTGGAGGTACCCCTTCAAGTCACTCACCACTCTGACTTGGAAAATATTGGCGTTCCTTCACTGTCACTTGGGCAACATCCTGGAATTCCCTTTCTAACAGCACAGTACATGTACCTACATGACAGGGACTGCAGCAGTTCAAGAAGGCAACTCACCACCATCTTCCGAAGGGCAACTGGGGATGGGCAATAAATGCCGGCCTAACCAGCGACGCGCACATCCCGTAAATTAATTTTAAAAATAAAATGACCAAATGCCTTTTTGCAGCCGGTTCCATCCTCATAATGTCGGCCCAACCTCCAACAATATGGGATTCCACTCCGTCAGAACACCATTGTTATCCTCCAGTGATGGCTATGGTTCAGCCAGTACCATTCACGGCTCAAGTCAGAAGGATGTGAGTTTAAATCCCACTTCAGGGACTTGAACACCAAAGTCTAGGCTGGCACTCCGGTGCAGATCTGAGGGAATGCTGCACTCTCCGCCGTAGCTGAATTTCGGACGCGACGAATCAAACAGATCCGGCTCGCTTTTTCCAGTCAGCGTGAAAGATTGTATGGCACTATTTAGACGAAGAGCAGGCAAGTTATCCCCAGTATCCTGGCTGATATTTCGCCCTCAGACATCACTAAAACAGATTATGTGGTAATTATCACACTCCTGCTTGGGGGAGCTCATGTGTGGAAATTGTTTTTTTGTACATCAGCGATAACGCTTAAATTGCATTGAAGTGGCTGCAAAGCACTTTGGGGAATCTTGAGATCAAGAAAGGCACAATACAAATGTGAATCTTTCTTGCTGGATTTACAAGTGACTATACAGTTCCTCTTTTAAGTCGGAGGGTGCCTGAATAGTTAAAAACAAACACAACGAGGAGCTCTAATCCATCGAGCTTCGATCCATATTTTTACCCTTTTAGACTAATCCACATTTTTAAGAAAGAACATATGTCCCCTGCAATTCTCCTCCATCTGAAGATTCTCATCAAAAAGAAAAGGACAGTAAGAAGTCTTACAACACCAGGTGAAAGTCAAGCATGTTTGTTTCAAACACTAGCTTTCGGAGCACTGCTCCTTCCTCAGGTGAATGGAGAGGTAGGTTCCAGAAACATATGCGAGCATTTGCAGGTAATTACCTGCATTACCTGCAAATGCTCACATTCTGAGCATTGTCTGGCATCTTTCAATTTGTCTATATATATGTTTCTGGAACCTACCTCTCCATTCACCTGAGGAAGGAGCAGTGCTCCGAAAGCTAGTGTTTGAAACAAACATGTTGGACTTTAACCTGGTGTTGTAAGACTTCTTACTGTGCTCACCCCAGTCCAACGCCGGCATCTCCACATCAAAAAGAAAAGGATCGCAGGAGCTCGCTGGAATTGTCTGATAGACGATTGCAACTGAGGTCTTCGTATATTTCCAATAGTATAAGGAACATGTTGAATTTCCACAGATGTTTTCCAATATGAGAATGAAACATCTTGTACAGTTATGGACATTTGACCAGCGAGCCATCCATAAGCAGAGCAGTCAGACCTAAGAAAATCCCCAGGAATGAGAATGCAAGAGTCACGATCATAGGACTCGATTCAAAATAAATTGATTTATAACTTAAACAGCACCTTTACCGTAACAAAACATCCCAATGTGCTTCAAAAGCACATAATAATAATCGCTTATTGTCACAAGTAGGCTTCAATGAAGTTACTGTGAAAAGCCCCCAGTCGCTACATTCTGGCGCCTGTTTGGGAAGGCTGGTACGGGAATTGAACCCGCGCTGCTGCCTTGTTCTGCATTACAAGCCAGCTGTTCAGCACACTGTGCGAAACCAGCCCTACATGGGCGGCACGATGGCACAGTTGGGCAGCACAGTGGTAGAACGGTTAGCACTGCTATCTCACAGCACCAGGAACCCGGGTATTGATTCTGACCTTGGATAACTGCCTGTATGGGGTTCGCACGTTCTCCCGTGTCTGCGTGGGTTTCCTCCCACAGTCCAAAGATGTGCAGATTAGGTGGATTGACCATGATAAATTGCCCTTCGTGTCCAAAAAGGTTGGGTGGGGTTACTGGGTTATGGGGTTATGGGACTACGGGGATCGGGTGGAGGTGTGGGCTTAAATGGGGTGCTCTTTCCAAGGGTCGGTGCAGACTCAATGGGCCGAATGGCCTCCTTCTGCACTGTAAATTCTATATATAATGGTTTATGCTTCCTTTATTACTTGAATCATGTTACACTGCACTGAGCAGAACAATAAGCAAAAGATGTGTGTTCTGCGATTTAGACTGATGAATGATTATATTCAAAGACTGTTGAATTCCCTTCACCGTTAGAATAATGGTCTTTTCAGCTGTGACGCAAGGAATAGATCACCCATAATGCCCCCAATTACCGAGGCAAATAATTTGCACTAATTATCGTTATGACAACAAACCCACAAAAATACTTAACACCTGTAAGTTTTTAGATCGGCGCATTAAACCTTGCTGCTGAAAATTCATTAGAGTTATTGCCAGCCTAATGAATCTGAAATAAGGGATTGCTTCAATATCTTACAGTGTTATTTTTGAGTCATTTGGATCACGGGAATTTTCCCCTTCTCGTTAAGTGCTGGGAGACGCAACGCTCTTTTATTTTTCTAGAACCAGCGTCAATCCCTTTCTGGTTAGGCACAGCATGGCCCAATCGTGTGTGTAAAAAATAATTTCCCGGATTCCGACCAGTATTTAGGCCTAAACTGTGACATAATAATCTTTATTATTGTCAAAAGTAGGCTTACATTAACACTGCAATGAAGTTACCGTGAAAATCCCCTAGTCACCACATTCCGGCGCCTGTTCGGGTACACAGAGGGAGAATTCAGAATGTCCAATTCTCCTAACAAGCACGTCTTTCAGGAGTTGTGGGAGAAAACCGGAGCACCCGGAGGAAACCCACGCAGACACGGGGAAATTGTGCAGATGCCGCGCACACAGTGACCCAAGCCGTGAATCAAATCTGGCACCCTGGCACTGTGAAGCAATAGTGCTAACCGCTGTGCTACCGTTCAGTAACGTCAGGGAGCATTTCTATTGCAACACTTCCATTAGCTACTGTAGCTATTGTGATTTGGAGACTGCCAGATGGACACTCATTCCTGTGCCGTTCACGCCGCTCCAGCCTTACTTCCTGGCATGCACTGGGGGCGGCGCCAACCCGCGCATGCGCAGTGGCCTTAATGAACGCTCCAACCCCGACGCAACATGGCGCGGGGGTTCTGGGGCCGGACGCGCAACAAAGTAGGCCCGGGGAGGGAGAGGCTGGCCCCCGATTGGTGGGCTCCGATCGTGGGCCAGACTCCATCGGAGACCCCCCCCCCCCCCCTCCCGGGGATGGAACGCCCCTCATTCCCCTCCCCCCACACAGGCTGCCCCCCCCCCCCCCGACCCTTTGCGCAGAGTTCCCACCGGCAGCGACCAGGTGTGGATGGCGCCGGCGGGACTCTGCTTTTTCCGCGCGGCCGCTCGGCCCATCTGAGCTGGAGAATCGGCGGCCCCGCCACGTACAGCGGCCCGCGGCCGGCGCCGCGCCAAATGCGCCGGCGCAAACGGCGCCGATTCTCCGCACCTCGGAGAATCGCGCACCGGCGTCGGGGCGTCGGGGCGGCGTAGCACGGTTGCGCCGATTCTCTGGCCCGGCGCGGGGCTGGGAGAATCGCGCCCCTAAAACGGAGAAATGATACTGGTCTGAACTGGTCTTGTGGACTTCAAAATGGAACACTGGTGCAATGGGGGAATACCCGAATACTGGTCTGAGGTGTTATTACCCTCTGCCAAACTAGCTTGAGTCCGGACAAAGGTATTTCATCTTCAGTGGCCATAATCTGAGGGTTAGGTGGGCCTAGTGTTCAGGTTGCTGCACTCGTATTCCACGAGGGCTAACACTCTGTCAGTGCGAATTCCAATCCCACCATGGCAGCTGGTACAGCTGGAAGCGCAGCAGAAACTCAAATATTGTGGATCTTAGTCAAGAAACGTTGGAAGGGTTGGCTTGTTTTGAGGAGCAATTTGAACTGAACTTCCACAATTTACTTCCACTTTGTAGCCACAGCTTTGATGTGGGGAAACTTTGATATCAGTGAAAAAGGGATTTTGGCAGATTATGTCGACGCTGAGGAGATGGCTTGCTGTGAGAATTCGCAACGTGATCAGTGGTCTGTTCCAAAAAATTAAATTGCAGCCTCAAGTGTTAAAAGGGCCTGGGCCTCAGGCGTAACTGCACACCCACCTCGCAGTCTCCCAAGTTAATGTCAGGGCCATGCTGGGCTGTTGCTCAACAAGCACGTCGAGACGAGATGATGGGCAGGCCTTTCAGATTAAGAATTTTTTTTTTTAAATAGAACTCCATGCTAAGTGTGGTTAAAATGCCATAACCAGCAGAGGATGAAAATTAAGAGCCCAGAAGGACTGATTTATATTCGGCATTGTGGACGCCTTTCCTGATTCAGTGATAATGAAGAGCGGTTCCCAAGGGAAAGCTCAACTGTAATAGCTTGGTTTATTTGAAGTTTAAATTATGCTTTTCGCACAGTAGTAATGCAAGCAACTATCAACTCAGATTGCAACATACTGTCAGACGGGTTTTATGAATGGGAAGAATTCTAAATCGAAAATATTGCACACATTCAGCGGGATTCTTCGTCGGGGGAATGCTCCAGTCTGCCGGCAACGCACCCATGCCCGCAGCTTTCCCGACGGCCGGGGTGGCCACAATGGGAAACCCCATCAGCCAGCTGCAGGAACGGAGTATCTGGCTGCCGGTGGGGGCGTGTCAGAAACTGTGGCTGGCAGACCGGAGATTCTAACCCATTGGGTTGAAATTTCTGTTGCGGGGACATGGCAGCATGGTAGCATTGTGGATAGCACAATCGCTTCACAGCTCCAGGGTCCCAGGTTCGATTCCAGCTTGGGTCACTGTCTGTGCGGAGTCTGCACATCCTCCCCGTGTGTGCGTGGGTTTCCTCCGGGTGCTCCGGTTTCCTCCCACAGTCCAAAGATGTGCGGGTTAGGTGGATTGGCCATGATAAATTGCCCTTAGTGTCCAAAATTGCCCTTAGTGTTGGGTGGGGTTACTCAGTATGGGGATAGGGTGTTGATCTTGGGTAGGGTGCTCTTTCCAAGAGCCGGTGCAGACTCGATGTGTTGTATTTTATATTTTTCCCACGTCTCGACTGTGATAGAGAAAATCAAACATGATTCATTAGGTAAGCAAAACTGAACTTTATTTCCAAATTAGAACTCACTGCTAGCAGTAAATGGCTGATACTTGGAGTCGGAAGGCAGTCAATTACAAACTGCGGAGTCCGTCCCAAGTCTGCGATATTACAGGAAAAGAAGGCGATTCTTATACATTATAAGATCAAGATAACATGAATACAGCTTGGTCAGGAATTTGATTGAAAGTAAAACATAAGTAATAATCGTTACAATGGCGTCACCTTGCTGACCTCCAGGGGACTTGAGTTTCATATCATTATCTTGTCTTTGTTTTAAGAAAGGGAAGAAGTTGTTTAGGAACAGGAAGAAATAGTTGTTCAGCTTGTTATTTATTGAGACTACTTTGGTCTCATGATGAACGAACTTTATCTGAGTGTTAGAGTCAGCCAGTTCTTAGTTGACCTCGGCTGTTTGTATCTGTGCCTTAGGTTTAAATTCAATTGTACTAAGAAGACTTGACTACTTTTCCCATCATGCCATTATTTGCTTCACACAATACCACAGATGGGCCGAATGGCCTCCTTCTGCACTGTAAATTCTATGTAATCTATGTCCTGGGAAAAGCTGGTATGGGGGAAAGGCACAGCTTCCCATCCTGTGGCCCTCAGTTTATAAAGCACGTATGGTGAATTGAAAGAAATGAACTGGCATCGGTTACACCAGTATTCTGCCAACACAGACTGCCAGCCAATTTTCCAGTCAATATTTGGACGACTTCCTGTTACGTATCAGAGAATACATCCCTACTGGTGAAGTGTGACAGGAACTGTAATGACGTCAGCAGTGAGTAGTTTGCACGGGCTTCGGTTCTGCGTCTTAGATTGTATGAGCAACATCTTCTGATCAAACATCTCATCGTGTTTTTAAGAATCCAGAGTGCCCTCAATATCTTTCATCTTTGCGGCAACTCAGAGATACAACAAAAGATAAAACTGGCGACGGGGATCGGGGCAAAGAGACGGAATTGCTGACCGAGAAAACAAAAACCGTCGACTGAATCGGTGGAGGTGGGTTCGAGAGCGGAGAAAGATTCTCGGGACCGGACGCACGCCCACACATGTTGGGCGAAGCATGCTGAAGGATTTTACAAAAAACAGTTGACTACAACCCATAAGCAAAAAGAATGACAGCTCAAAAATCTGCTTCCCGTTGAATGGGGTTGAGTCTGGCTTGCAGGGACTGCGCACGTGGCGAAGCCAAAAGCCTGTAGGAGCCGGGAATCAGAAGTCTTCCAACTCACACTTCAGGTGACGTCCTGAGGCCGACCCAACGGCGGCGGTGTACCCCACGATGACGCCATTTTGGAAGGGGCGGAGCATCCGAAAACACATGCCGTCCCCGATTTTGGCATCAAAAGGGATTCTCTGCCCGATCCACGATTACGATATCGGCATCGGGCAATGGAGAACATCACCCTAAGTTCTCTCACCGGAGCTGAATTGCCTCAGTTCCGCACTGCTGTTGGAAGTGGCGCCCAGAAGTGATTCAGTGCCCTGTGCTATACAAATATTTGCACTTCAGCGATTGCAAGGGATTCCATCGTCAATCTCACATTAGGCCACCATTTTGAGTGGGCGGCCCGAAAACCAGGTCTGGCGGCTGTTCCCCTCCCACCCCCACAATGCAAAACCTGCACCCTGACAGGTAGGGGCATCCTCCCCTATCCCGCCCCAAAATGGGATTTCTGGTTCACCCCACCCCTCCATAGAACAAATGCATGAGTATGACCTGATTCCCCAAACAACTCCCCAGCAGAGACCCCAACCAGAGACACCCCCATCAGAGACCCTCAGCAGAGACCCCATCAGAGGCCACCCATATCAGACTCCCCCATAGCAGAAACCCCCATATGAGAAACTCCCATAACAAGCTCCCATAACAGATGGGCAGCAGGGTAGCATGGTGGTTAGCATAAATGCTTCACAGCTCCAGGGTCCCAGGTTCGATTCCCAGCTGGGTCACTGTCTGTGTGGAGTCTGCACGTCCTTCCCCCTGTGTGCGTGGGTTTCCTCCGGGTGCTCCGGTTTCCTCCCACAGTCCAAAGATGTGCGGGTTAGGTGGATTGGCCATGCTAAATTGCCCGTAGTGTCCTAATAAAAAAGTAAGGTAAGGGGGGGTTGTTGGGTTACGGGTATAGGGTGGATACGTGGGTTTGAGTAGGGTGATCATGGCTCGGCACAACATTGAGGGCCGAAGGGCCTGTTCTGTGCTGTACTGTTCTATGTTCTAACAGTGACCCCCCTTATCAGAGACTCCTCCCATAACAGAGACCTCCCCAAAAAACAGAGAAACACCCAAAATAGAGAACGTCCCCTCCCAATCTGGCACCCCAGACTGGAAGCTAAAGAGCAGTACAGACAGAAAAAGAGAGGAAAAAAAAGTCACTGCTTTAAAACTCACCTGTCCCTTACAACTTGCGCCTCAGGCAGAGAAGGCAGCGGCTCTAACTTCATTGAAAATGAAAACTGCATCACCAGCGTCTAAACCCCCTCAGATCCTTTGGACTGCAAGGTTTCTATTCACTTCAAAGAGAAAAGGCTTTTACTGGGCTGTAATTGACAGCTTCCACACAACCAGAGGTCTGGATTGCTTAATTTCATATCCCTTCATGCTTGAGTGGTTTTCAAGTACCATGCTGTAAAAGTAACCACAATCTTTATAAACATCTAGCTGTGATTGACAGCTCATGACCACATCGAAAGGAGTTAAAAGTTTTCTGAGAGGAAGTGAAAGCACTTAACTTCTGGACGTTTAGAAACATTGTTGTTAGTGGGGATTGGGCTGAGGGGGATTGTGGTGGGTGGGAGGGGTGATGTCGGGTCTGGCTGGGGAGGAAGGAGGGGGATCAGGCTGAGAGGGAGGATGGTGGGTGGGGAGGGGTAAGGAGAGAGGGGGTGTCAGGCTCGGGTTGGGTTGGGCCGGGTCAGGGACCAACGGGGGGTTGGTGGAGATCAGGCCTGTAGGGGGTGGGGGTTTCAGGCCAGGGTTGGGGGGGAGGGGTTGGTTGGGGGGGGGTGTGGGGGGTGCCCTTGTGGTTCGGGGTGGGCGGTGTCCCATGCGGAGCTAGGTTTGACTCCTTAAAATAGTTACTCAGAAGTTAGAACTGCTTTTATTCCTTCTAACTCTTTCAGAGTAAGTATGCGGGTAAAACTGACCCAATCAGCCAAAGTTAGTGATTTAAACCATTTTGTTGGCTCGTTCCTGCCCAGCACAATTGTCCAGGGGAAGTTATAACTTCTGGGCAATTATTGGGTATACCCTGACCAGTGCCTCCTTCCACTGACCACCTGCCCTTCTCCCTCTCCTTCACAATGTTCTCCTCCTCCTCACCGGGAGATGTGCCTTCCTCAGGGACCACAGTCCCCAAATCGCTCAAAGTACAAAGTCTGCAAGTGTAGATGAAGCGCTAAGTGCACAATTCTGCAGTCAGGTTTCAGGATTAAAACCCTTAGTACACCCCAATGAATCCTCACCGTCCCAGAAGAACCACTCACCATCTGTAACTGCTGAAGCCACACACTGACCCAACTACAAACTTTAAACTCGGAAACCATGGGCAAAAAAAAACTGAGTTCCCTGTGTTGTTGAAAACTCACCACTGTTCTTAGAATTCCCCCTATACCAAAAAGGGTCGATATTCTGAATGGTGAACAAGGTTTCTCACTCCCTGACTCCGATGCAGGGTTCGGTGGGTGCTATTCAGGTCAAACTATATTTTCAAGTTATCACCCGGTATAACCCATACCTTCATCGAAGATTTCATCAACTTACCACTTAATAGCATCGATCCTGGGTCCCGCATTGCTGAGTAAGTAAAGTAGACTTAGGAATAACCACTGTTTCAGGTTAAATTAAGTTATTTTATTATTATATTTTTACTTTTAAAAGCTGCAATCACTGTCCTTACAGAAAGGTAAAAAGATCTTGCTTCTGGATCCTTCTGGTTGGTTGAAGGGACCTTCAGGCCCAAATTGACAATCAATCTTCTTTTTAAAATCTGGTCTTCTTTAGATGTATTCGCTGATGAGCTTGGTTGCTATGTCCAATCTTTCCCATGTACTGAGCTATGAGAGCTGGCTCTGCTGGCTATCTCTGAGCTGACACTGCCTCCTCTTTAAATTCTAGTCTTCCTTAGATGTATTAGCTGTTTTAGCTCGGCTGCTGTGACTTATCTTTCCCATCACCGAGCTGACCGTAAGCTGACTCTGCTTGCTTCTCTTGTTCCTTCTCTGCTTCTCTCCTCTCTCTGAGTTCTGGTAGTCCCTGCTCTGGTCTCTGGGTTTATATTCTCTTTTTAACAGTTATTAAGTTTTTATGACTTTATTGTAAAGTAACTTTTATTTCACTTTGATTGTAAAAAGTATCTTTGATCTAAATATACTTATACAACTAAGTATTCATTTTGACATGATCTCATCTCTCAGGTCTCTGATTACATTGTTTTCTTTGTGATGTTCAAAGTTTCTTTGTGATATTCAAAAATGCTTTGATTTCAATAGAGGTGTGAATTTTGGTTTGGTTCCTGTCATTTCCATATTTTTATTTTCCAATTGTGTCCCCAGCTCATAACTTTGACTTTGATTTTAGCTTTAAATTATGTTTCTCATAGACTGATAGTCTCCAGTTTTCTTTAATTTACCTGGTGTTAGCAGAATTTCACACCTAGACTTGTCACCAAATTCAACTGAACCTCATCCTTTCCTTTCCAGCTGCTTACTAAGGTAGTTAACTTCGATGAAGGTGTGAAACATTGCTTTTAGCGTAATGCTAGAAATCCACTTGGTTATAACTTGAAAGGTTTACATTTATCACTTAGCTCAATTGAAACCCTCATCCATGCTTTTCCAGATGCTGACTGAGATAGTTACTTTCAATGAAGATGTGAACCATTGTTTTTACCTTCATACAAGGTTTGATAAGCCTGTTTGGGAGAAAGAATCTGCATTTTATAATCCTGCTCTTTGCAGCTGCTGTTAACCCTTCGTGGGATCTTTCCCTGTATCCTCTCATGTTTCTCTCAGACCAGATAGTGCCAGACTTCCATTTTCCAAATGACACATATTTTCAATAACACCTGTCTTCCCCGTGCTGTGAGCGGACTCTTGCAGTTGTTGGGACTGCAAATTAATTCAGCCAACCCTTAATTGATCATTTGAAATGGGCAGGTGGGGGAAGCTCCTGATTTTGAGGGTCACGCGCCCATTGTATAATTGCTTCCCAGCCTGATGACATCGGAAATGCGACCCAGTGCTATCCCGCCGGATCTTACGGACACGGCGCAGTCCTGTTTAAAAGTTGTGTTATTCAGCCCATATTCTTGTTGGGTTTGCTTTCCCATATTCTTGTTGGGTTTGCTTTCCCTTGTGTTCTGTATCGTTCATATGGCCGTGATTCACCTGTAAATTTACATTGAGTTTGCGTTGATTCTGAATCATATTTAAGTAAAAGGTTGCAAATGTGGAAACATGCTGATAAGTTCTCCATGTTATGGAGGTCGTCGGGTGCCTTTGGTTATTTTGATTGATGGTTTCCCCTCGGGCATCAAAAGAAGGATGCACAAAACAAACAGTTCTTCCAACAGGGATAAGGGGTGGGATTCTCCGGTACCCCAGCCGCCTGTTCCCCGCGGGATTTTCTCTTCCCGCCACCCGCCCAGCGGGATTTCCCATTGTGGCCACCCCTCGGCCGGATTGGAAGATCCCACCAGCGTGAACAGACGGAACGTCTCGCCCGAGGAGTGCAAGGGATTTGAACAAAGGGTTGAGAATTTTCACGCTGAGACATTGCCGGCACAGAAGCTGCAGTGCAGTGTGGAGAATGACGAGGCATTTGTCCTCAGCCTGAAATAGTGGCATCCATCTGAATAACTGTGGCCTGTTGGAGGTTCGTGTTCACACATATGAATTGAAAATGAGAGCTGTGAACGTGACAATAGGGCTTGCCAGGAAGCTGCAATCTTTCTTCCAGTTTGAAGGAATGACTTAAAGTTCAATCATCAAAAGCTTGTGCAGATGGTTCAATTATTGCATGGAAAAGGTCAGCGAAAGTGAATAAAAAGGGGAATTTTCTTTCACTAAAACTACCAATGTAGAAAATGTCACCTTTCGGTACCCTCTCTCTGATGGTGGTGATCATCGCTAGATGGTCCTCAAAGTGCTGTTATGACTTTGAAAAGGACAAGGTCGATAGGAATTCTGATCCATCACTTGATATATTACTTTGATTGCAGAGATTGCGATAAGTGCAATGTTGTGATTTTCAGCCCTGTATCAGGCTTCCTTTATTTTGGAGCATGGGGGCTTATGGTGGTTCAATAACATGAGCCAGAAGTGCATCAGACACTAGGGCGCGATTCTCCCAAACCGGGAGAAATCGTAAGGCTGGCGTCAAACCCGGGCGGGTTTGACGCCAGCCCCCCCCTTCCCGACCGGGAACCGATTCTGGTCCCCGGTCGGGGCTAGCAGCCCGACGCCGTAAGCTCCGGCATCACGGGCTTAACGAATTTCGTTAAGCCCGCTTGCCCGAGTTAGCGCCGGCTGACGTGTCATATGACGTCAGCCGCACATGCGCGGATTGGAAGACTCCAACCCGCGCATGCGCGGATGACATCATCGCGTATTTGCGCGAAACCAGCGCATGCGCGGGCCGGGATGCCCCTCAGCCGCCCCGCGAATGGATACTGCGGGGCGGCGGAAGGACAAATAGTGCGCGGGCATCGGGCCCGCTGCCCGCGATCGGTGCCCACCGATCGCGGGCCCATGGCACCCTTGGCACGGCCGTGGTACTGCCGTGCCAATCGGTGCCATGGTTATAAAATGCGAGTGTTTACGGCCGTTTTTACGAACGGCCAGACCAGGTGTGTTTGCCGTTCGTAAAAACAGCCGTAAAGGGCTGGGAACTCGGCCCATCTATCAGCTGTGAATCGCTGCCGGCCGTAAAAAAAACGGCGGCAGCGATTCGTGTCGGGAGTTGGGCGTGGGGGGGGGGGGGGAGAATAGCGGGAGGGCGTCGGAACAGCGTGGCCGTAAAATTTTACGAGCCACGCTATTCTCCGCACCGTCGGGAGTGCGGAGAATCTCGCCCTAGGGGTCTCTATCAGTTGGATTAACTTGCGTTTTCCGTTGAAATCAGGCGGTTTAGCGACATTAAACAATGGAAAAGTCAGGTTGAGCCGCCTCAGGCTATTTCCTGGCCTACCTACATTTTCCATCTCACACCCTCACCAGAAGTGACGATGACCACGTTGTCCACACTTGTTTCTTGCAAGTATCCGTGGGGACAGGTTTTTTTTGTCACTTACCTCAGTTAGCACCCTGTTTTTGAGGCCATCCTGTGGAAGGGAGGCTGAGAGGCCCTCGGAAGCAAATACAATAGTCCCTAGGATAGGAGAGAGCGTCCTAAACACCTCCACCCCCCCCCCTTCATTTCACCCCTAACGCTTGCCTTCTAAAGATCTCGGTCTCAGGTGAGGCCCAGAGTAGATGGCAGATGTGGCGAAGATGGCAGGCCTGGCGAAGATGGTGAATGTGCAGTGCTGGCAGAAATACCACAGAATGGAGAACGATTAGAGAGAAAGAATAATTATTTGTTCTTCGAATTGTTGTAATTTCGGAATTTGGGCTCAATAGGATTTTGTTGGTGGTTGACACTGGTCGCTCCCAGGTGCATATGAAGCATTCAAACAGTTTCTGGGGAAATTTTCATTCAGAAATAGAAGAAGCATATCTATTCTCCTTGGAACTATTTTGGGAAGGATTGTGCTCCCACTTTATCGGATCCAGTTTCTGTCACTCCCTGTGGTCGAAATGTTCCCAGTTTGGACGATCAAATTAATGTCATTCCGAAGATGGGTGAAGATTTGTCAACAGAATTGCAGGCTGTGCAAACTGACTGGTCGAACCAGGAGGTTCAAACACCTCGATCTTTTGTGCCTGTTGTTTGGAGCTTGATTCATTTAGCATTACTGGAGGAAGAATCGAAATGTGATGCTATATTTATCAAAGGTGAGGAAATCGAACTGGATAAGGATTTTCCGCCTGAATTGTGTGACAAATTGGATTTTCGGCCAAAACCAACGAGGATGCAATGTCTAGGAAAAAGGTTTGGACATCTCCCTCGGCTATCTAAAGCTACTATTCCAACCCAAGTTGATGCTTGGGCATTCCGTGCATGTTTTGAGCGAGCTACGAGAGAGGACGTTAGCCTCTCAAATATTCATACGGCGCCCCAGCCCCAGAGGGATGAGCGGGTTGTTTTTGGTAAACCTTCGTTGAATTCAGCAGAAGAGCAAGTGAACAAGGGAAAAAGGAAAGTTACAGTGAACATGATGATGGACAGATTTGGAAATACTGTCAAGGAAATTATGGGAAATATGTTCATGGCCGCTCTTGGAAACAATCTACTACTGGTAAGGGAAATTAGTAAATGGCTTTAAAAAAAATTTATTATTAAGGCTCTAGCATTTGTAGCAAATTGCACTTGTGGCATTTTAATATTTTAAAAAATAAATTTAGAGTATTGTCATGTGAGAGTACCTTTAAGAATTGGGTGTTTAAGAAATGTACCTTTAAGAAATGGTATTTATCAGTGATGTCAGAGTGTGGGTGGAGCTGGGCTGTCTGTCAGCTTTTTACTTTCATTTTAGGCTGTTTGCTGCAGGGTGTGTTTTAGTTTCGCTTTCAGTGTTGGAGCAGAAGCCAGACAGAGCAGGTGTACTGCTGTTCTCTCTGCCATGAAAAGACTATCTCTTGATCATTTGGTGAATTCAGAATTATAAATGTTCTCAGTAGTGAATGTAAACCTAATGTGCTTCTGTTAAAAGGTGTTTCTTCTGTCTTCTGGATGTTGTTTGGGAAGTTATTAAGGGTTACTTAGTGCTGTATTCTTTGGGGGTTATATTTGAATTGATGGTTGCTAATATATTCTGTATGTTTTAAAAAGGTTAACTTGAGTTCATAGAATAAACATTGTTTTGCTTTAAAAAATACTGTTCCATTTCTGCTGTACCACACCTGTAGAGTGGGCCATGTGCTCCCCAAACCACAATCTATTAAAAGTTGTGGGTCAGGTGAATGCCATGATACACTTTGGGGTTCTCTAAACCCTGGCCCATAACAGTATCCAATTTTTTTTTCTGATTAAGGGGCCAATCCATTTACCCTGCACATCTTTGTGTCATGAGGGTGAAACCCATGCAGACACAGGGAGAATGTGCAAACTCCACACAGACAGTGACCCGGGACCGGGATCGAACCCTGGTTCTCAGCGCTGTAGGCAGCAGTGCTAACCACTGTGCCACCGTGCCGCCCGTTGCATTTTTACATGACCCCGACTTGTAACCTACTTTGCAGTGATCGGAGTGTGGGCAACTCCTCAGTTATCTAATGCTGCGCTTGCTGTGCCAAATTATTGTTGCTACAGAAAGGATCGAACTGATCGATGTAGAGGAGGGGTGTTGCTTTATGTGAGCAGGGATTTTACCTCATTGTCTTGTACACGGATGAATTATGTTGCATTTGAAGATTCAACTTGAGCTGCTGTTACTCTCCCTAATCGTGCTGGAATAGCAATAGGAGCGGTTTACCAAACTACTGATTCGAAACAAAAAACACTGACTTCATAGATTATCATAGAATTTACAGTGCAGAAGGAGGCCACTCGGCCTATCGAGTCTGCATCAGCTCTTGGAAAGAACACCCTACCCAAGGTCAACACCTCCACCTTATCCCCATAACCCAGTAACCCCACCCAACACTATGGGCAATTTTGGACACTAAGTGCAATTTATCATGGCCAATCCACCTAACCTACACATCTTTGGAAGGAAACCGGAGCACCCGGAGGAAACCCACGGACAGACGGGGAGGATGTGCAGACTTGGCACAGACAGTGACCCAAGCCGGAATCGAACCTGGGACCCTGGAGCTGTGAAGCCATTGTGCTGTCCACAATGCTACCGTGCTGCCCACGTACTTCATACTACAGAATTTGCTTGGGGTAGTGGGTGATCAAAAGACAAATAGTTGCGGGTGATTTTAATACCTGCTATTGACGGGGAGGCCTTTCAATGGACACCACAACTTGATGATCTTATGGATGCAATTCTCGATGGTGGATTTACACAGCATGTCAATCAAGCAACTCGGGGAGGTGCTGCTTTTCGCTTCTGACCCGGCCCTTGCTTTATCCATTGAAACTCTTGAACCGCTTGGAGACTCAGATCACAACATTATATCGATTGACCTTAACTTGGAGTTAAGGCAAGACAGTGTTAAATTATTAAAACCTGATTATGTGGCGACTGAGATTATTTTCAGGAACCTTTGCAAGAGAAAGACTGGACTGCAGTTCTCCTCCGTGATACAATCGATGATGTGCGGGCACAAATCTCATCTGGGATTTGTGAGGCTCTTGGCAGGTTTAATCTTGATCCCTGGGAAATCACTGCATTTGGGGAATAGCCCGGAATGAAGTTGAAAAGAGGCGTGGGAACGTTGGTAGACCTGATACTCAAATGTGGCCTCCCAAGGGAGAGCAGGAATCGACAATGCCACTACAATGTTGAACTAGAATGTCGGCCGGAGGAAATTGTGATCAAATCATATGGTGTTTGCAGAAGTAAAGTGTCAGTCAAAGAGCAAAATGGATTTTATGTAGCCCTTTCCGTGGCCTCAGCATGTGCCAAAAAGCGCTGTGGCCAATGAAGTACTTTTGAAATATCGCATAACAGAGGCACATTAAATTCCCATCGACCACATGATCAGAAAATTGTTTTTTCTTGCCCATGATGTTGGTTGAGCAATAAATATTAGTGAGGACTCTCTGGAGAGCTTTGTTGCTTTCTCCTTTTGCATCCATCTGAAAGGGCAAATGGTTTTTGCAAGAAAACACCTCCAACCGCGCAGTGTTCCTTCAGTAATGCACTGAAGTGTCAGCATCAATTATGTAGCCAGGCCTCGGCTGCCAACTGAACCATGACTGAGACCAGTCGGATATACGGGAGAAATCAAGCATTGCTGGAAAAATTTATCCCCAGCAATAAAGGTCCGATCTATTGGGAAAGTAGCAAGTAGTTGTACTAAACTAGAAAACTGTTTCTATCTTCTTTGTAGAAGTCGAAATGCTCGCTCGCCATCTTTCCCGACCTTTCTTGCTTAATTTCTGCTCAAGTTTCATGATTGTTAAGCCCATTTCTCTGAAATCCATGGAATCCATAGAATCTCGACATTCGGCCCATCAAGCCTGCAGTGACCCTCTGAAAGAGCAACCTGCCTAGGCCCACTCCTTTGCCCTAATCCCGTAACTCCACTGGACACTAAGAGACAATTTTAGGCATGGCCATCCCACCTAACCTGCACATTTTTGGACTTTGGGAAGAAACCGGAGCACCCGGAGGAAACCCACGCAGGCACGGGGGGAAAGTGCAAACCAAAAACAGACAATCACCGAGGCCGGAATAGAATGTGGGTCCCTGATGCTGTGAGGCAGCAATGCTGAACACTGTGCCAGAATTCTTTGTGTACGATTCTATGACTTTCAGCTGAAAGGCAGCAAGATTACAAAACTGATAAGATTGTTCGCGGCTTAACGTGCTTTTGAAATTGGCCTGTTTCTGTGGACTGTGCTTTGCTCTTTTGTTTCAAGTGTGGCAACTGATGAAGGAATACAGGCTGTATCCTCTTTGTTGCAAATAACTGGGGCCAGTAAGCTGACTAAAGCAGCTCTGAAGAGGAGTCATGCAGACTTGCAAAGTTGACTCTGTTCCTCTCTCCATAGATGCCACCAGACCTGCTGAGATTTCCCACCACTTCTTGTTTTTGTTTCGCTGAGCTGATCATCATCCTGCAATGTCTGCAGTCTTAAGAAGCCCTTGTTCCTGCTTGATTCGAGTGGATGGGATTGGTAAAGTAATCGTTGTGGTCATATTGTAACTGAATGGCTCAGCAAGCCTGCGTTGTGGGGCGGCTGCTACAAAGTCAAGATAAAGATGGAACTCAATTAAACCGCGATGCCGATTACGCTACAGAAACTAACGAGAAGCATCTATAGACGTGATTGATTTGAACTTTGCAAAGTCTATCGGACTTGCGGAAACGACTTTCTCGACTGATCTTGCAAACATTATCGGCATAAATTGATGCCGGACCTTACAAGAAAGCCACAAATCACCTAAAAAGGAGAAGATTGCACAGCCTCGGGTACTGCAGTTGGGGAGGAGCAACTTGGTCAATAACCTGAAGACGTGGAGAGACGGGATGACGTGGCGTATCCAACCAGTGAAATCCGTTCGCACCTATGGGTAACTCAGAGATTCGGGGCATTGTAAGTGTAATTTTTCCAGAAACCGTAATTTACAATAAACGCACCCATCCTGAGTGGAAACAAATTGAATCTGATCTGAGTGTATCTCATTCATAATATTCTGGAGTGAGACTCCAAACTTGTGAATAAGGGGCTGGATTCTCCGGCTCTCCAGCCATGTTTTCTCGGCAGCGGGCCGCTTGCTGGTGGCAGGATTTTGTAATTCTCATGAATATGTGTGAACGACTGGCTGACCAAGTGATTAGGACCTCAATGTTATGTTAACTGGCACAGCATGGGAAAACAAGAGTGTCACGAGGGGAACCCTGGTGAGACTGGCTTGGATAGCAAGGAACCACAATGAGAACAGGTCAGCAGAATGGATTCTCTGCTGAGGGGGGTGAGATGATGCATTTTGGTAGAAGAAGAGGAAATATTGTTTAATGGCACAGCTCTAAGGAGTGTGCAGGGACAAAGGGTGCATGCGCATATTTGAAGGTGGGGGAAAATATTTTGAGGGCAGGTTGCAAAGTATTTGGGATCTCGGGCTTTGAATTGAATTTGTAAAGCTTGGGTTAGGCCTCCATGAGAGTATCATGTCCAGTTCTAGTGACCAGAGCTTTGGAAAGGATCTGAGGGTCCTTGAGGGTGGATTTACCTGAATGTTTCTGGGGATGAGGGAGTTTAGAGACAGGGTTAGCTTGGAGAAGCTAGCGGTGTTCTCCCCGTAGCAAAATAATCCATGGGGAAATTCTGAGAGAGGTGCATAAAATGTTGGCAGGTTTAGACAAAGGAAACCTGTTCACCTGATTTCACTCCACCATCCCCCTCCCATCTGATGCCATCCCCCTCCTTCGACCCACTCCATCTCACCCACTCCCCCCATCCGCTCGCACCCCTCCCAGCCCCTCCCCGTTCCCTGATCCAACTTCCCGCCACCCCCCCCACCGGTCTGAACCCACCCTCTACCCTCCCGGTCCAACCCACCCCCCCACCCCAACCGATCAAACTACCTTTGCCCCCACCGTGCTCTCCAGTCCGACCTGTCATAATATACACACAAGTATATGATGGTGCCCAGACAGACATTGATTGACACACAGGATGACCAATGAACACACAGAACACAGCAGCCAATCACCAGACAGGACATGACCACTATAAAGCCAGAGGGCACTAGTTTTCCCGCTCTCTCAGGATCCAGCCGCTGAGACAGTCAGAGCCCGTGAGCAACAACTAGTAAATACACCATGTGGTAGTAATATAGTCTGGTCAGGTTAGCCTCAGGTCTCCAGTCAGTCAGCATAGTGTCAACCCAAGTTAAAGTATGTATGATAGTTAAGAGTTCAATAAAATCGAGTTGCATTTCTCCAAGTGTTGGAAGCCTGTCTCTCTCACTGCTGCAGTAAATGCAGTCCTCGCAGACCCAGCTTACCTAACACATCACGACCCATTCCACCCACTCGTCCCTCCGATCCGCCCCAGCACCCCCACCCCGGTCTGACACCACCCAACCCCCCCCCCCCCCCCGTCTCCCCTGTGACCCAACCCCTCCACCCTACAGTCAGACCTATTCCCACCCCCCACCCCCACTTCGACCCAACTCCCCCCTTCTCTCTGATCCACTTACCTTTGAAATTTACTTTCTCCTTCTATCACGGCATTGGGCCATCAAAAGTGGACATTTATTTCTCCCCTGTACCGGAAATTGCCACTCTGACGAAGTTAGGGGCCAAACACTTAGAGCCACCATGGACTCAATGGGCCCAGTATCCTCCTTCTCTTCTCTAACAATGGCTCAATGACTGTTCGAAGACACTGCAATGGTGGTTTTTCTCTGCTGTGCCTTTTGTGGTCGATATTTTGCGTGGTTTTGTTTAGGAAATGAAGAAATCTAAAGAGATCAGTGGTCACACCTCCTACATATGGATGTTGAACATTGGGACAACATGCATAATATGCCATAGATCACCGTACTCACCATGCTGAATGGTGCCTGGGAACAATAGGGAACTCAGCTCTTCGATGAATATTCCCAGTTCAGATGTGCAGTTCCACCTCTGGAATGGCTGATTTGCTTGTCTGACTCAGGTTCACCAGTGAGAGAAGTGGAACAAAATGGCACGTCCATTAGATCAAGCAACATGGGGAATTGCACCTGCTCTGGTTACTGCTAAATCCAGTGCAGAGCCCAGTCATCCAGTTACTTATTATTATTTATAGGAAAAGTTAAAAGAAAGTTACGAGATACTAAATGAATACTTTTTGTCAGTATTCACTCAGGAAAAAGATAATGTTGTGGAGGAGAATGCTGAGACCCAGGCTATTAGAATAGATGGCATTGAGGTGCGTAGGGAAGAAGTGTTGGCAATTCTGGACAAGGTGAAAATAGATAAGTCCCCAGGGCCTGATGGGATTTATCCTAGGATTCTCTGGGAAGCCAGGGAAGGCTTTGATTTTTATGTCATCATTGGCTACAGGAATAGTGCCAGAGGACTAGAGGATAGCAAAGGTGGTCCCTTTGTTCAAGAAGGGGAGTAGAGATAACCCCGGTAACTATAGGCCGGTGAGCCTCACGTCTGTTGTGGGTAAAGTCTTGGAGAGGATTATAAGAGATACGATTCATAATCATCTAGATAGGAATAATATGATTAGGGATAGTCAGCATGGTTTTGTGAAGGGTAGGTCATGCCTCACAAACCTTATTGAGTTCTTTGAGAAGGTGACTGAACAGGTAGACGAGGGTAGAGCAGTTGATGTGGTGTATATGGATTTCAGTAAAGCGTTTGATAAGGTTCCCCACGGTCGGCTATTGCAGAAAATACGGAGGCTGGGGATTGAGGGTGATTTAGAGATGTGGATCAGAAATTGGCTGGTTGAAAGAAGACAGAGGGTGGTGGTTGATGACAAATGTTCAGAATGGAGTTCAGTTACGAGTGGCGTACCACAAGGATCTGTTCTGGGGCCGTTGCTGTTTGTCATTTTTATAAATAACCTAGAGGAGGGCACAGAAGGTTGGGTGAGTAAATTTGCAGACGACACTAAAGTCGGTGGAGTTGTAGACAGTGCGGAAGGATGTTACAGGTTGCAGAGGGACATAGATAAGCTGCAGAGCTGGGCTGAGAGGTGGCAAATGGAGTTTAATGTAGAGAAGTGTGAGGTGATTCACTTTGGAAAGAATAACAGGAATGCGGAATATTTGGCAATTGGTAAAATTCTTGGTAGTGTGGATGAGCAGAGGGATCTCGGTGTCCATGTACATAGATCCCTGAAAGTTGCCACCCAGGTTGATAGGATTGTGAAGAAGGCCTATGGTGTGTTGGCCTTTATTGGTAGAGGGATTGAGTTCCGGAGCCATGAGGTCATGTTGCAGTTGTACAAAACTCTAGTACGGCCACATTTGGAGTATTGCGTACAGTTCTGGTTGCCTCATTATAGGAAAGACGTGGAAGCTTTGGAACGTGTGCAGAGGAGATTTACCAGGATGTTGCCTGGTATGGAGGGAAAATCTTATGAGGAAAGGCTGATGGACTTGAGGTTGTTTTCGTTAGAGAGAAGAAGGTTAAGAGGTGAGTTAATAGAGGCATACAAAATGATCAGAGGGTTAGATAGGGTGGACAGCGAGAGCCTTCTCCCGCGGATGGAGGTGGCTAGCACGAGGGGACATAGCCTTAAACTGAGGGGTAATAGATATAGGACAGAGGTCAGAGGTAGGTTTTTGCGCAAAGAGTGGTGAGGCCGTGGAATGCCCTACCTGCAACAGTAGTGAACTCGCCAACATTGAGGGTATTTAAAAGTTTATTGGATAAGCATATGGATGATAATGGCATAGTGTAGGTTAGATGGCCTTTAGTTTTTGACTTCCCATGTCGGTGCAACATCGTGGGCCGAAGGGCCTGTACTGTGCTGTATCGTTCTATGTTCTATGTTCTAAAGCAATCAGCTCTGAAGTGCTACCTTTGATTCTATGGCCCACATTTTACAGTCAGCGGACAAGCAATGACGCTCGGCGCTGACTTTAAAGAACGCTGCCCACGGAAATCTAAGGCTCTCGATGGAGTATATTTCCCCATTCCCAACAGCTGCTTGCATCTAGATCCAAGTAGAGGGGAGCTCCAGGTGTGGAGCAACAGTCATATCAGCAAGCAGGCCAATCGGCCAATCGTAGATTTCATAGAATTTACAGAGCAGAAGGAGGCCATTCGGCCCATCGAGTCTGCACCGGCTCTTGGAAAGAGCACTCTACCCAAGGTTAACACCTCCACCCTATCCCCATAACCCAGTAACCCCACCCAACACTAAGGGCAATTTTGGACACTAAGGGCAATTTATCATGGCCAATCCACCTAACCTGCACATCTTTGGACTGTGGGAGGAAACTGGAGCACCCGGAGGAAACCCACACACACACGGGGAGGATGTGCAGACTCAGCACAGACAGTGACCCAAGCCGGGAATCGAACCTGGGACCCTGGATCTGTGAAGCGATTGTGCTATCCACAATGCTACCGTGCTGCCCTTGGCATTCCGACAGAAAGTAAACCAGAAAGTTATAAGCACCGGTGTCACTTTACTTTAAATTTAAATGGGTCCCTCCAGCCATGTTGTCAGGCAGCAGACAACCTAGAAATCCCCTTCTTGGCAGGTTAGAAATTGTCATTGGAATGGCATTGGGTCCACTCAACTTTTGAATGTTAACTAGGTCCAGCTTGCGAGTCTTTTACTGCCTGCTTGATTTTGAGGCAATGATTGGTTAAGCAGCCAGGGTGGTGTTTGGGTGGCTCGATTTCAATATTTAACCCACCCCACTGCGCTCCCCACCCTCTATCCTTCCTCACCATAGTTACATGAATCAGGGCTGAAGCTGATCCTCACAAGACTGAATGACAATCAACCGGATAATCTTCATTAGTAGTAGGGCATCCGACTGAAGCTGGACAAGTAAGGAAAAGCAATTCTTGGTTCCAAACCATCTTGAAGGGAGCATTGCAGACACAAAATAAGTTGCTTCAACTAGTGATTAGCACTGTGGCTTCACAGCGCCAGGGTCCCAGGTTTGATTCCCTGCTGGGTCACTGTCTGTGCGGAGTCTGCACGTTCTCCCCGGGTCTACGTAGGATAGGGTGGAAGTCAGGGCTTAACTGGTTCGGTGCAGACTTGATAGGCCGACCGGCTCCTTCTGCACTGTAAGTTCTATATTCTATGTTCGTCTGAGCATTCGGCAGATGAACAGATTTCGGCTGAAGTGATAAATATTGTCTGTTTTCAGGGGATCCAATTTATTGGATGCTTTTGTTTGTAAACGAGTGGCAAATGGTCAATGTGCCTTCAGGAGGGTTTGAGTGGATGAAGCAGCTGGACTTAAGATGGCATCAAGTCCACATGGGTGCCAATTTGGAGTTGGCTCCATTACCTGAAAGGAAGTCACTTTTTGACTGGTACATTTCTCATCGCAGGAGAATAGAGAATTGCAGCTCATCCTTGCTTTTCAGAATCGAGGGAAAAAAATCCCATTCCCATCTAATTAATTTCTTTGTGTCAGGCACCTCGGGCAGGAGTCTCCCTTTTAGGGACTAAGTCCCCAGGCCCGCCAGAAAACGAGTGAGAATCACTCCGGACTTTTTCCTCAAAAGTCCGGGGTGATTCTCCGTTTTCCAGGGGGCTAGCAAAGCCCCGGCATGCGTCCTGCAGCTCTGGCTGCCGGGCGGGGCCCTGCCGTCCAGACCGTGCGGCCGCGCATGCGCACGGCAGTCACATGCGCGCGGCGGCCCACTTCAGCGCGGGCGCCGGCGACATGGCAAAGCCACACAGCAGGCCCACGCGGAGTAAGGTAGGTCCCCGTCAGATAGCGATGGCCCACCGATCGGTGACCTCCGACCGCGGAACTGGCCACCGCTGAGGCCCCCCCCCCCCGGGAGTCAGATACACCTCCCCCCCCCCCCCCCCCCACCAGGACCGCCGCCGTGGCTGCGGGTCCGAGCTCACACCGGGTGGTACCAGATGTAAACCACGCCTGGGAGAGTTCGGCCGGTCGACCATGGAGAACCGCCATGGGGGCCTGTTCCAACGGCCCCCAACCTGCGCCGCGTCTACCGCGTGCTGGATTTTCAGCGTGAACGGCTATTCTCCACCCCCGTGCCGGGCGCGATTCCGGCGCGGAGGGTCAGAGAATCCCGCCCCTTCTCTCTTGCCTTTGCTGATTCGATCAGCTGTGTTCCATGTCATAATATACACATCAGTATATGATGGTGCAGAGACAGACACTGACTGACACACTGCAACACCAATCAACACACACAGCACAGCAGCCAATCACCAGTTCGGGCACGCTCACTATAAAGCCAGAGGGCACTAGTTTTCCTGCTCATTCGGGATGCATCCTCTGAGAAGGACAGAGCTCGCAGCTTGTAGCACAGACCTTCACCGTGTGCTAGCAGTTTAGACTGGTCAGGATAGGCATAGATCTTCAGTTTAATCTAACATAGTGTCGACCCACAGTGCATGTATGTTCAACAGTTCTTCACTTAATAAAATAGTGTTGTACTATTACAAGTGTTGGTAGCCTGTCTATGTTACTGCTAAGGTAAACGCAGTCTCCACAGATGCAGAGTACTCAACACATCATTCCATACGTTCATTACCCTCGTTTTCAATATTTAAAATCAAAGCCATCTTTTTGCCCTTCTTTCAAGTTCGAGACCACATGTCCTCATTCCAAATCAAGCCAGGCATCAATAATCTTCTGGGAGTCAGTCAGTTCAGTTGCCCCCCACAAGCTGACTGTAAGTTTTAATGTGCCAGAGTCCACTTGGACTGTTTAATATCTGCTAATGTAACAGAGTGACTCAAAATGGACAGCAGTACCTGAGATCGGAACTGACTATTCATTTTCCTATTACGTGAACCTTTGACTGATCCGGGTGATCGGCAAAGGAATTGACACCGACAATAGAACTAACGTTTTTACACAGTGTGATGATACGCATAAAGCAAATTTGTACATACTGTTATGCACGACCTCCCACCACTAGGTGGCAGTGTAAACCCGTGACTCTGTGGCTGGGTGTTGGGGGTAGTTGGTGTTGGAGGACAGACGTATTTTGCAGTGGCTCAACAATACTTAATCAGTGTTAGTAGTTTGTTATTTTATTTATACTAGTTATCTTATCAGGCAGTTGTTTAATAATAAATTATTTAAACTCAGATGTTCTGTGGTGCTTCATTCACTTTGGCCAGTCTGCAGAACGTGACACACAACATTCTTCTTCAGTGATCACTCACTAACAGGTATGATTGTCCACCTAAGAAACTCCATGTTACCGGTCATGGGCTCTTGCGTGACTGATAAGCCCGATCCTCGAGCCGCATCTCTGACCGCGCACTTGGTTAGGGTCCAGACTGCACTGTCTGAACGTATGCTGGAAGCAGACACTATTGGGGCTTTCAAGATGGACTCAAATATGTGCCTGAAGAGAAAATAATCTCGGCACGAGGCAGAAAGGGAGCAGGAGTGGGACGAGTTGAGTTGCTCTTGTGGAGAGCCAGCATATGGAAGATTGTCTGAATGGCCTCCTTCTGTGTTGGTTCTGTGTAACCATTCTATGACCGGCACCCCTCCCTCAACCTCTTTCCTAGTGAGACTGACGAAAGTCTGAGCAAAGTGAGACCGGTTATAAATCATCAAGTGGCTTCCGATACTGCAAGCGAACACGCAGAGTGTTTATCATGATCGATTTGCATAACTCAATCAGTACAACCCATCAATGTGTAACGATACAAAAGAGTGACCACGCTACGCATTCCCACGTTATAATTACCTTACTGCATGCTCCATTTAAGTTTGGCAGAAGCTTGCTGCTACCACTTTATGTTCATGTTTCTTTCCGCATGAGGGGACCGAATGAATGTGAGCTAAATTTACTGATGACACAAAGATAGGCCAGAAAGAAAGTTGTCAAGAGGATGCAAAGAGTCTGCAAAGGGATATCGATCAGTCAGGAGAGTGGGCAAGATTTTGGGAGGGGGAGTATAACGTAGGACAATGTGGTGCGGCGCGACCCCGCCAGCAGTGGGGGCCCTCCTCCCCGGTAGCCAGCCAATAGAGTTTCCCATTGCAGCCACCCCCCCCCCCTCCCGCCGTCGGGAAATCCGTGGGCGCGAATGCGCTGCTGGCCAAGTGGAGGATCCCTCCGATGGAGAATCCCACCTGTGAACCTTTCCACTCTGGCTCGAAGAATGGAAAAGCAGTATGTTATTAAAACGGAGTGAGATTGTTGAACTCCACAGTACAGAACGTACCTGGGTGGCCCTAATACACAAATCACTAAAAGTTAGAATGCCAATTATTAGGAAAGTAAATGGAATATTGTTCCTTATTGAATTGTGTGTTGTAGGGAAGCTTTGGTGCGGTTGTTCAGGGTCTTAGTGAGTCTGTACCTGGGGTATTGTGCACAGTTTAGGTCTCCTCATATATTTATGGATAGAATTAGGTTAGAAGCAGTTCAGAAAAGGTTCACTTGACCGATTCTTGGGTTGAAGGGGTTAGCTTGAGAGGAAAGGTTGGATAGGCTGCGCCTACATCCATTAGATTTTCGAAGAATGAGAGGTGATCCTATTGAAACATGGGCCAGAATTTAACTTTGCTCAGATGGACGTGCGCCTGACTCAGAAACATATGAAATGTCGCTCGAAAACGATGAACATGTATCCTGAAATCATTACGCAATATTTCGCTTGGCGGGCACACGCAAGAGTCGGAGGCACGCCCACCGACAATCAAGCAGGCACATTTAGTCCATGGAGGGGCCAATTGGATGAAATTTTGCGTGGCATGTCTGTTCTTACGGTTGGCAAGCGGGGCGAATGGTCGGGAGGCCTCTACGTTTTACCTGGAAATGCTTCCAGTGTGCGTTCCACGCTGGCTGTCCATTCATTGGTCAGCCGGCATGGAGGCACTGTTCGGGGGCCAATCGGGGCTCGGAGTGCATTTCATGCCTGCTTCCAAGACCGCCAACTTCCCACGCCTGACATGCAGAACATTAAGGCACAGAAGGTTGAAGGGACCTGAACACTGGAAGGAACCTATACCGTCATCACTTTGTGTCGCCACTCTCTGGAAACCAGGAAGAAGTGGTTTTGGTGAGAACAGAGAAGGAGATGCCTTGGATGTTTGGATAGGTCAACGCAGTGGAACCAGGAAGAAATATTGTGATATTGTGTGTGTTTAAAAAGTTACTTCATCTAATCTAAAGTCATAGGGCGCAATTCTCCAGCCTCGTCCCGCTCTCGCTCAAGTGTAAGAGGCCGGTGAATAGCGGGAGAGGCCAAAACCGAGATCCACGCCAGGCCCCAAGCAGTTTGTGATGAAACCGGCCCGCTCCCCGTGGGCAAAATCAGGATCTCGCCGCAGCGTGGTGAGAAACCTATTATGAACACACAAAACGTCTGAACGCCCCAGGGGATGGGACACAGCTCTGGGGACATGTCCACGGCCGGAGATTGGGTAGTTGCCTCGGGGAGGAGGAGATGCCTGGAGAGATGGGCAAAGGGTCCAGGGTTCAGCCCGCATTGCTGAAGTGACAGAGGCATCATAATGGTTGTGCAAAAAGGAGTTTAATGTGCTGTACAATACCCCAAACCCATCCCCCTCCCTACCCTCGACCGACAGCCCCCCCCCCCCTCCCACCCCCTACATACTTCCCCGGAACCCTCTGTGATCCTCGGTGTGCTTGGCCCTCCTTGCTCTACTATTATGTCTCGGTGTGTCCCCAGGATGCACATGTGAGGTGGAGGCAGCCAGCTGCCTACCTCGCCCCGTGGTCCTCGACACCCGTGGCAGGCGTCCTCGGGGGGCTCTGGGGCTGGAGGGTCCCGGCTCACTTGTCCCGTGTGCTGACTGTGCGACGCAGCCGCATCATAGGGTTGGAACTCAGAGGAGCTGGTGGCCACTGTCGCCACTCCACGGGACGGGTCTGGGTTGACACTCAGTGCCTCCTCCTCCCGGCCAGTGCCCATAAGACCCTGGTGTCCACCTTGGGGTGGAGGGGCAGCCGATTCGAGCCCTGTGTCGACGCCCTCAGCAATGCTCCTCAGTGACTGGGACACATCCCCCAGTAACCGGGCCATGCTCTGCAGCGCCTCGGCAATGCCCACCTGCGACTGGGACAAGCTGCTCAGCACTGTGGCCATTCTTATCCGAAAGCGGCACATGCGGGACGGCACGGCAGCACAGTGGTTAGCACTGTTGCTTCACAGCTCCAGGGTCCCAGGTTCGATTCCCGGCTTGGGTCACTGTCTGTGCGGAGTCTGCACGTTCTCCCCGTGCCTGCGTGGTTTTCCTCCGGGGGCTCCGGTTTCCTCCCACAGTCCAAAGATGTGCAGGTTAGGTGGATTGGCCATGATAAATTGCCCTTAGAATCATAGAATTTACAGTGCAGAAGAAGGCCATTTGTCCCATCGAGGCTGCACCGGCCCTTACAAAGAGCACCCTACTCAAGCCCACGTATCTACCCTATGCCTGTAACCCTGTAACCCCCACTTAACCTTTTGTTTTGGACACTAAGGGCAATTTAGCAATCTAACCACTATGCTACCGTGCTGCCCTGAGTGTCCAAAAACTTTAAGTGAGGTTTCTGGCATACTGGGATAGGGTGGAGGTGTGGGCTTAAGTGGGGTGCTCTTTCCAAGGGCCGGTGCAGACTCGATGGGCTGAATGGCCTCCTTCTGCACTGTACATTCCATGATTCTATGATTCTAAGGCCCGCGGAACCTCACCAAGGTCAGCCTGGTACTGGGTGACATCCCCCATTGAGGCAAACATTCTGTCGAGACCCTCGGCGGTGGCTGTCACCAATTGCGCAAAAGCCTTAGACACCTTCACTCATGGTGCCGACATCATTCACCACTGTGGTTGCCACCCTAGCAGTGTTGGCCTCTGTGCCTCTCATTGCCGGCGCCATCTCCAATACTCGTAGCCTCTGGGACTCCGCCAAGTCGGCTGGAGTATCGCTGACATCTCCCTCTCAATGTCCTGACCGCTCCCTATCGTCTCCATCAGCTCCGGGTAACCCTCTTCCAAATGGGCCCTGGTATCCAGCAGCCCTCAGACTGCTGTCATGCCTGGGGGCTCCGGCTTCCACCAGATGTGCATCAGCAGCAGAGTGGAACTCGCCAGATTATTTCCCAAGAGCCTGTCCACTGACATTTCCCACCGACACGTGTGCACCTGTGCTGGTGGAGGATGGGGAAGACATCTGAGATATATCGACTGTGGTACCCTCAGATCTCTCCTCCGAGGTCTTCTCCTCGGAGTCAGGAGAGGGGGGCCACCCAGGATGGGCCAGCTCTGTTGGCTGGAGTACCTGTGGGAGAATGGACATGTGGTCAGTGGGAGGGATGGGTCAGTGAGACAATCCTCCGGGTGGAGCCTAGTGGTTCCTCATTTCTGCGGCCTCCGTCAGACTCCGCATTGGCGATCGCCCTGTCCTGGACCAAACCGGTCACACACAGGGCCCGCTCCTCAAGGGTGGTGAGGATTCTGATGTCTGGCACCCCACTGCCAGTCTGGGCCCTCCCCCTGCCGATTGTGGGAGAGTTTTTCCTGAGGAGACACAGAGAGGGCATCGTTAGCCGCACGCGTGCTTCACAGTTGTGTGGGGGGGGGGGGGGGGGAGGTGGTGTGAAGGAGGGTTTGGGGGAGTTAAAGGGGGAGTGAACGCTCCCATGGGGGGTTGAGAGTTCTCGATGGAGGGAGGGGTGGGGGTGGGTGGATGGGGGGGGATATGGGAATATGGTGTCTACTCACTCGTGCTGCCTGGTCTTACAACACCAGGTTAAACTCCAACAGGTTTGTTTCAAACACTAGCACAGCTCCTTCCTCAGGGGAATGAAGAGGTATGTTCCAGAAATATATATATAGACAAAGTCAAATATGCAAGACAATGCTTAGAATGCAAGCATTTGCAGGTAATTAAGTCTTTACAGATCCAGAGATAGGGGTAACCCCAGGTTAAAGAGGTGTGAATTGTCTCAAGACAGGACAGTTGGTTGGATTTCGCAAGCCCAGGCCAGATGGTGGGGGAGGAATGTAATGCGACATGAATCCCAGGTCCCGGTTGAGGCCGCACTCATGTGTGCGGAACTTAGCTATAAGTTTCTGCTCGGCGATTCTGCGATGTCGCGTGTCCTGAAGGCCGCCTTGGAGAACGCTTACCCGGAGATCAGAGGCTGAATGCCCTTGACTGCTGAAGTGTTCCCCGACTGGAAGGGAACATTCCTGCCTGGTGATTGTTGCGAGATGTCCGGTCATCCGTTGTCACAGCGTCTGCATGGTCTCGCCAATGTACCACGCTTCGGGACATCCTTCCCTGCAGCTTATGATGTAGACACGTTGGCCGAGTCACACGAGTATGTACCACGTACCTGGTGGGTGGTGTTCTCACGTGTCAAACCCGTTGACAGGGAGTATGAAATACAGTCCTTATTTCACTGTCCCCGCACACCTTGACACTAAATTCACCATTCTCTCATTTTCCAGGTCAAACTACACCCTGTTTATTTCACAATCCTTCAGTGCGATATATGAATGAGAATCCCAATTTTATGCCCTTGCCAGGTGCTGGTTGGTTAACCATCTCCCACTTCCAATAACTCTCTCGAAAATTAAATAGGCGAGGACAAGTCTATTGAATTGCAGGCATTGACCAGCTCCTTGTTACAGTAAATTTTGATCTCGTGATTGTTTCTTTAAACTGCGTTAGCTTTCGGTGATGGATGACAGGCGGCAGCAGCCAATTTTCACTCCATATCACTGTGAACAGCATTGAGCGAGAGAGAGTGGGAGGAAAGATAACTTTTGAGGTCTTCTTTGCGATGCCTGATGGATCATCATGGTAACGTGTCATATTGTCTAATTTCAGATCAATTAATAAAAGGAATTTTCACTGTGCATATTTATATTAATATTGCATGAACCTATTAAATCAACACTTTTTTAATGAGCAACAAGCTTCAAAAAACTCTCAGTGTAACATGAGGAATGAAGGAGCACTTTTCATTGAATCCATGTCACGCTTGGGAATTTAGGGCGGGATTCTCTGATCCTGAGGCTAAGTGCTGATGCCCTCGTAAACGGCGTCGTGTTTTACGACGGCGTCGACAGACCCCCAGGAGCAGCTATTCCGAGCTCTACAGGAAGCCAGCCCGGCATTGGAGTGACCCACGTCGTTCGAGCTGCCGACATCGGCCTCAAATGGGCGCCGCGGATCTGCGCACATGCGCTGCGACCAGCGCGCATGCATGCATGCGCACCACGACTGGCGCAATTGCGCGCATGCACGGTAGCTTCCTCCTCTGCGCCGGTGCTGACGCAACATGTCGTAGGGCTGCAGGGGCCGGTGCGGAGCAAAAGAAGCCCCCAGCCCGACAGGCCGGCCCACCGATTGATAGGCCCCGATTGCGGGCCAGACCACAGCGGAGGACACCCCCTGGGGTTGGACCCTCCCACCCCGCCCCACTAGGCCACCCCCGAAAGGATGTGGGTCCCGCTGGGTAAGACCACACGTGGGCGGTGCTGACGGGACTCGGATTTTGTTTGCTGCCACTCGGCCCATCCCGGGTGCAGAATCGGCAGGAGGGGGGGGGGGGACCGCGTAGAGCGGCCCCCGACCGGCGCCGTGCCAACTGCGCCGGCGCCAATGGCGGCCGATTCTCTGCTCACCGGAGAATCGGCGGACCAGCGTCGGGGCGGCGTTGCGCAATTCACGCCGGCCCGCCGAGTCTCCGGCCTGACGTGGGCTGAGAGAATCCCGCCCGTATTTTCTGATCAGCAAAGATTAGGTGCAGGTTAGGTTATGGGGTTAAAGGGATAGGTCAGGCTGGACATAGGTAAAGTGCCCTTTTGATGGATCGGTGCAGACTCGATGGGACAAATAACCTCCTTCTGCACTGTAGGGATCCTATGCTCCAAAATTACAGTACGCTCAAACAAAATTCCGGTTCGGATAGCCTCTGGGCACACTGCCACCTTTCCTTTTGGACTCTTTCTTTGGATTTTTTGCTCAAAACACCGACAATCAATACCCATCCTTGATGCCCTTTAGAAGGAGGCAGTGATCCCTTCCTAAACCGCTTCAGTCTTTGTGCTGTCCGCGAGGACGTTACAGAAGCTCAGCACAGCCGCAGTGAATGAACACCAATAAATGAAAAAATGAAATGAAATGAAATGAAAATGGCTTATTGTCACGAGTAAGCTTCAATGAAGTTACTGTGAAAAGCTCCTAGTCACCACATTCCGGAGCCTGTCCGGGAAGGCTGGTACGGGAATCGAACCGTGATGCTGGCCTGCATGGTCTGCTTTAAAAGCCAGCGATTTAGCCAAGTGAGCTAAACCAGCCCCTATATAGTTCCACACCAGGGGAGTGCGTGACGTGGAGGCGCACTTTCAGGTCGTGAAGTCCCCATGCATCTGCTGCCTTCAACGTGCTAGAGGTAGTTGTGATGTTCTTTGCTTTGTGGATGAGGATGGCTTTGAAATTTGGTGTCTTAACAAGAGCATCAAGCTTTGTTTTAAACCAAGCCTATTGATTAACACTACAACCAGACTAGCTTCCGACTAACTTCCTGAGATATAAATATTACAAAATACACTGAGACGATTATTCTATCTGCAGAGTTTCTGAAAACACGACTACTCTCTGTCCTGCCTAATCACTTACTCCCAGAATCAAGGTATCAAGGTGATTCACATGGATGCTTTTGATCACCATCTAGTGGTTGGAAGCATTCACATCAAATTGTGAACCCTTCATTGTCACAGTGGTGAGTTTGGGAGATGCTGCCGAAGATGCCTTTGTGAGTTGCCGTAGTGCATCATGTAGATGGCACACTTTGTTGCCATGTGTAAGTGTAGACGTAGTGCCCGGGACACTAGGCTCTCGCAGTGCTTAGAAACACATAGCTATTCAACACGACCCACTTTGATTAAGGGGCTTGATTGTGGAACATGTGGCTAAGGCCGCACATGGCCCCGGCATTTTACAATGGGGAGCCCCGCTCACCAGAACTCCCCATTGTAGCGAGAGAACTGGAGGCTCCAAAAAGTATCACTGACCTCCGCTCCCCCCCCAGCTTGAATGCAACATGGGAGGGTCCCAAAGCCTCAGGTACCTTAGGAATCTACACATTAGAGTAAAGCTTGTGCTGAATCTCGCGAGGCATTGCGAGTTGGGTAGATCACTGGGTCGGGGTCTCCCGGCATTCACCGGTCACGCTGCGCCGTGGCCAGCTGCTTTTCCGACGCATAGTGACCGGACGATCGTGTCCAAAACCTAGGAACACGGTGTCCTAGCCAGCAGGCTGCTTCAACATTGAGTCTAAAATCCAAAGATGTGCGGGTTAGGTGGATTGGCCATGCTAAATTGCCCGTAGTGTCCTAAAAAGTAAGGTTAAGGGGGGTGGTTGTTGGGCTACGGGTATAGGGTGGATACGTGGGTTTGAGTAGGGTGATCATTGCTCGGCACAACATCGAGGGCCGAAGGGCCTGTTCTGTGCTGTACTGTTCTATGTTCTATGTTCTATTTCCTACCTCTGAAAGGCACATTCCAATTGTGGGAATGGGCCAAAATAATAAAATAACAGGAAAGAAATGGTAGCAACAGGAAGGACTCTTGCACCAGGATGAAATTTAACTGAAGGACAAGGGATTGTAAGTTGTGAATGGCTGGAAATAAAAGTTGTGCTATTAACTGCTGCAGGCGGCACGCTGTGGAGTTTAAAACACGGTAGCAGATTCCCTTTGGTATTTGCATGTCACTATGTCGCAGTTGGCTGCAGGTTTCTCAGGAGCAATTTTGCTGTTGACAACATGCCTGCTTGATCGGCGAGTGCCAAGTACTGATGAATCTCTTCTGATGCAGTCAGATTACATCACCCTGAACCTGATACCGTCAACAGATACTGGCAAGAAAAGGGGCAGACGTCCCGTTGACGGCGTGTGCACGAGCCTCACGCATGCACGGGTGGCCAGCCACCTCGGCACCAACAAACACAGTGGGCGGGATTCTCCGTTGCCCCACGCCGAAATCGGGAGCGGTGATCGGGCGACGAATAACTCGCGACGCCAAACTCATGGCAGGCACCAGTTTGGCAGCAAATCGCGAGGCTCCGTTCCCCCCCCCCAAAAAGGCATCATTGCGCTGCAATCCACGCGTAGTTGCAACCCCATTCGCATCTCATTATCGGGCCCATTCACAATGCTCCGCCTCCGACGGCGCGGGCCACGTGTCGTCTCAAGAGTGAGCCTGGCATGGTGGCTGCTGAGAGACAGAGAGAGAGAGGGCGTACGGACAGTGTCCAGCACCGCCATACGTCTCCAACAGTCGTGCCGCTGGCCGGGGGGGCTTCTGCCAGGGCTGGGGGGACTAGTGGCGGGTAGCTGTCGGGTCGGAGTGGGTGGGTACGCGGTCCAGCACAACCGCCGCCATCTTTTCCTTCGCGATCGCTGCGTGTGTGTGTGGGTTGTAGTGTACGTGTGGTTGCAGCTTGTCAGCCCTGCGCGTGTCCAGCACGGACCCGGTGATTCTCCACCATTTTTCGCTTGATCCGTGGGAGTTTCACCCGGCGCCAATGCGAGCCCCTCGCCAGTAGCCGAATCGGTGTGAGTGTGGAGTCGATTTTTCCATCGCGGAACTCTACGGATCCTCCATTGGTGTCAGCCACTTAGTCGCAGAAACGGAGAATCCTGCCCAGTGTCTTTTTTCAGGGTATGCGGCGGTCTGTCCTGGATGAAGCTATCCGTGTGGCTGAATAACGATGGAGATAGCATGCTGGGAGTTTTGTTTTCTTTTGCTTATTGTCACGGGTGTCGAGGTGCAGTGAAAAGTATTTTTTCTACGAGCAGCTCAACAGATCATTAAGTACATGAAAAGAAAAGGAAATAAAATAACTCTTGTACGATTTGCAGTCGGCCTGTTTATGCACTAAAAAGATAAATAAACCATTTAATTTAATGTAATGGCTGCAAGAACACATGTCTGATATCTATCTGGAAATATGTGGCAGATAGCAGTCCTATCCCCCACTTTCCCCTTCCAGACAGCTGTGGGGGGGGGGGGGGTTGTGCTGTCCCACCTGAATCTGGAAATTGTGGGTTCAAGACCCATGCCAGAAAAATGAGCAATGGACCTTGGCTGATGTTCCCAATGCAGCACTGCGTGAGTCCTGCACCATCAGAGGTACCATTACTCAGGTGACACATTCAACCAAGGTCCCATCCGCTCTCTCAGGTAGACGCAAAAGATCCCATGCCATTATTTTTAAGAAGAGCACGGGGAGTTCATCTCGGTTCGCTGACGAACCCCTCGACCAACATTATCAAAGCAAATGGTATTGCGATGTTATTGCACGTGGAGGTTTGGCGTGTGCACATTGGCTGCTGCATTACCTCCATTCCAACAGTGCTGACCCTTCGTAGCTACGTCATTGCCTGTAAAGCGCCTTGCGATGTCTTTAGGTTGTCAAAGAATAAAAATGTACCCCTTTCGTTCTTTCGACCCGACATTAATCTCCATCAGCAGCCCATGACCCTCCCGCCAGAGAAAAATGAACACGGATCAGGAGTACAATGGTGTTGAAAACAAACAATAAAAAAAAACAGGAGTGCTATCAATAATGAGAAAAAATAAAAGATCTGCCAGAACCAGCAGAAGCCAATATGCCTCATAAACCTCACTCGATGACCTCTGACCATCACTTAAACAGCAATCTTTATCATGGGATTCTTCCAGGGATCCTATGATTGATTGACAGCAGAATTTCATATACATTTTCTGGACTACCCATAAACACGCAATTTCTAAACTCATTCTTTTGCAACATGTGATTTGTCACAAAGCATCTCAGCAGTCTCAGAAGCGCAATATTTCAGAACCCGCTGTTATATTCAAGAAAGCCAGAAGGATAATGCTAGAGCCAATCTCTTCTCTGCCTGACATTTATTTGCAGAGTGAAATGTCACAAACATACGCTTCCTAACTCAACCATAGCCCAGTTTCAATTGATGCCCTCCACTCGCCATACAAAACTAGCAGCTGAAATGGAGCAAAACATGTGACGACAGATGCTCTGCACTTTCCTATGACATCTATGTATTAATTCTACCATTAAGTGGAGGTTTCAGGGCCTTCTTATGTTCTGTATTGCATTCTGTAATAAAACAGCGTAACATTGTGGAATGATCAGCAGAAATCAGCGAAGTGAAAGATATATAGGGGAACACTTGCCACCGCATGGCGTCCAAAAGTAGTTTGTGCCATGCACCAGATACAATGCGATATTCCTGGCCCGTGACCCCGGACACAGTCTTGCTCATGCCCTTGCTGGGCATGAACAGATGTCCATATTTAAATGAGCAATTGAACTCACTTAAATAAGTATTTCTGGGTTTCAGACGAAGTCTCCCAGCTCCCGGGATTCACTGTCCACGATAGCGCAGTGTGAGGCAGGCGGGAATCACTACGGGTCACCATCAACGGAGACCAGGTGTGATGACTACGCCTGGGGGCTCCGTGACCATTAGAGGACTGGGTGGATGAGGACAGGGCACTGCCTGGTTGGCACTGCCAAGGTGCCAAGGGGCACTGCCAGGGAGCCAGGGTACTGGGGCAGTGCCAGGCTGCCAAAGGGCAGTGTCAAGGGGTGGAACCTGAGATGAGGCGTGGCCATGATGGGGGGGGGGGGGGAATTGAGGGGAGGGGCCTGGGGGTCTGAAGAGAGGGATTAAGGGAGGGTCGGGGGGTCTTAAATGGGGGACCCTTCCAGGAGGGCCTTTGCGATCCAATAGCTGTGTGTCAGTCATCACTTTGGGAGCGGGGCACTGGTACCAGCGATAGCGGGGGGGTTGGGGGGGAGCCTGATGCCCGCGGGTTGGGGGAGGGGTTCCCTGACAATGAGTAGGTGTGGGCGTGCTGTAGGGCTGTCTGCAGATTGGGATTCCCTTTAAAAAAGGGCATCCTGATCTCCGAGAAGTCGCTCTTGCCAGAGTCTTCCCAAGGGTGGGTGAATTGTTAACTGATTCATCCCAAACTATCCTGCGGGAATCTGACCGGTTTTTCTTTTCAGGAGAATGTTTTGGGGAGAATTCCACCCATAAGCACCTATTTTAGCAAGTAATACCAGGAAAAGGATAGCTTACTTGATCCTGCCTAGTAGAATAATCTTGGAAGAAGTATATTTCTGGAATTTAACAAATGTGTTGCATCTCTTCCTGCACCTAGCGGTGTGCACGGCAGACCTTCCTCTGTTTTTATATCTAGTTTTTTTTTTCCTGGAATAGGTTGTTGCCAGAGCCTTATAGCTTGAGGGGCGACACTCCACATCAAGCATAGTTGAACAGGAGTCTCTCCCGCTCTTCCCGCCAGCCATTAGCGGGTGTTGGACGCATTTTGCAGGTGGATAAGCAACCTGTTGGTCACGTTATGAACACAGCTTCCTTGGCCATCAAGTCCTGGGATGGAACTTGAACCTGGATCGCCTGGCTCAGAGGATGTTACCCAGATTAGAAATCAGCAGAGCGTACGACTAAACCATTCAGTCCCTTGAGTTTGGTCCACCTTATAATTGCCTTTGTATCCAAAAAAGTTAGGGGGGGGGTTATTAGGTTATTGGGATTAGGCTGGAAGTGAGGGCTTAAGTGGGTCGGTGCAGACTCAATGGGCCAAATGGCCTCCTTCTGCACTGTATTTTCTATGTATCTATGTAATGTGAATCGAGGCGAACTCCATTCACCTGTCTCTGATCTACACCCCTTAACGCCCTTGGTTAACAAAAATCTCCCAATCTCTTATTTAAAACTTACAAGTGACCGAGCATCAGTTGCTTCTTGTAGAAGAGATTTCCAAACCTCCTCCATCGTTTGTCTTTGTGAAGAGTTTCCTCATTTCATTCCCAAAAGGCATAACACTATTTTTTAGCCAATTTCCTCTGGGACCAGACTTCCTAAACAATAAAATGCCGATCCTATCTGATCCACTTCGTATTTTGAAAACTGGGAGGATTAGCCAACCATAGAATCAATGAGAGCAAATACATAGCCCATGATGAGCCTGAAGTCTTTTACTGAATAACTAAAATCTGTAATGCTTAAACGCCCGAACGAAATGATAGTACGGAAGTTGAATATTCCTGAAAAAAAGAGACACAATGCCAATGCTTGTTGCCTTGAACTCAACAGGGCAAATGCAGGAATACCAAATTTAAAACTATCACAACAACTTGTACTGCAGCAGAAGAGGGTGCAAACTGACGAGGTTGGCAAGTTGACTCTAATTGGCCGCTCGGCATTGCCATGGAGAAGACAACAGAGATCCTCACAGCATGAATCGCTTTTCAGCAACCTGAAGCCTCTCCTGAATTGGTTTGGATTACCTCTGGCCCCCAACAGATCCAGCACAGGTAAGTACATGTACAATAATTATTGTTAAATATGGGAAATCCAATGGGTAGTATTATTTTAAGAGAAACAAGATGATCTCTACACAGTGCTGACTGTATGAAATTATGTGCTATGCACCACAGCATATATCTTCCATCAGATAACGAGCAGATTTGAATGTAATCTCTTTCTCTACAGGCTGTTTTGCCGCTCAGTAATGAGTTATTAAAACGAGTCACACTTGGATTCCTCCGGCCTCTGAATGGAATTCGCTGCGTATTACAATTCTGGATTTCTGCAACGGGCAAAACAATCATCGCCTCCGGGTGTTTGTGCACCACAGAGTTTTGTTATCAAGTGAAAACCTTCTGATTGATTTTGGTCTGTGCAGGCTTTATCCCATTGCACTGTGAACCAAGATGTGTTCATCGCAGTTTTCACCAAACACACCCACTGGCAACAAGGGGCGGGATTGTCCGTCCCGCCAGCCCCGCTTTCCGGCACGGGGCACCCCCGTCAGCAGCGGGATTCTCCGTTCCCGCAGCGGGTCAAGCTCTGCAGCTTCTTCAATGCTTGTGCTCTGCACGCGCTCCTGGGAATAACCCCCGCACTTCCAGGGCTGACTCCAGCACTGCCGGGGATGACTCCCGGGATCCCGCCAATGACCTCTTTTGTCGCCGCGTCATCACCTTCTCATGTGACCACTCGGTCGAAAGGTACAATGCCAGTTTTTCACCCAGCCCAACATTACTCTCCACTGACTTCCATGTAAAGTAAAATTAGCTGGGATGAAGTCAGGGTGAATGGAGAAACCCAAGGGGGCTTTGATATCGGGGCATCTGACCCAGTTTGAACAGGAACAGCACTGAGGGTGGAGCCCGAGGCAGTGAGCGAAGCGAGGTTGGGCTGTTAATGCTGCAGCCTATGGACCAGTAATCACAGGCTGGGTGAAGATTGAACGTGGCTCCCAGAGAGGTGGTCCCATCCTCTACAGAATTAGGACACTTTGTGCCTGAAAAGCAAGTGCTGCACAGCCCAAGTTGACAAAATGCTTTGTTTCAATGTGAAGGTACTGTATAAATCCTCCCTCAAACAGGAGGATAAATGTTTATGTGTTGGCACGTGCGGTGGATGATGGGTGGACCAATCAGATAGGGCACGGTGGTTAGCACTGCTGCCTCACAACAACAGGGACCCAGGTTCAATTCCAGCCTCGGGTCACGGTCTGTGTGGAGTTTGCACGTTCTCTCCATGACTTTGTAGGTTTCCTCCGGCTGCTCCAGTTTCCTCCCACAGTCCAAAGATGTGCAGGTGTGGTGGATTGGCCGTGCCAAATTGCCCCTTAGTGTCCAACAGTGTGTCAGTTCGGTGGGGTTACGGGGATAGGTTGGGGTGTTGGGTCGAGGTAGGTTGCTCTCTCAGAGAGTCGGTGCAGACTTGATGGGCCGAATGGCCTCCTTCAGCTCTGTAGGAATTCTATGGTTCTATACCAGTAAGGATCACAAATGCTTTTGATGATTCAACCCCAAAGGCACTCACAGGCAAGCTACCTACATACTCACAGCACTGATTGGCAATTCAGTGAAGAAGAGGACGGGCTATTCCCAAGAACATGATGATTATTTAAAGTGAGCTCACACCTCGTGAACTGGATGTAGCTTTTAACTTGTCACTTATTCTGCCCAAGTAGAGAGAGAGTGAGAGGGAGAGAGAAACAACAAGATGTCCCTCACATCGAAGCCTATAAGTAATGACTCGTACAGTTCCTAAACTAAAAAGTATCTTCAAAACCACACAGTGGCAGAATATAAAACAGGATAGAGGAGGAGGAGAAGAATGTTGCAGGGAAGGAGGAGGTAGAAAAGAACTTGGATAGGACAAAGTGAGATGGAGGTGCTGAAAAGTTTTAAAGAATGCAAAATTGGAAATCAAATCTTCTGGTTGGGATATACCCTAAGGGTGAAAATTGTGGGCTCTCTGGTCATAATTTTCCAATGCCCCGTAGATATGGCAAGCGATCACTAGGAGGGCAGAGGAAATGCTACAAGGACACTTTGAAAGCCTTCCTAAACAAAATGCGACATTCCCACCGACACGGAATTGCTTTGCACAAACTGGAGAAAAAGCATTCACAAACGCGCCAATCACCTCGAGCGCCGCAGGGCGGAGCACGCGGAGGCCAAGCGTAAATAGCGGAAAGAGAGTGCTGAATACAGAGCATCCCACCCGCCCACCTCATCAAACACCACCTGCCAAAACCCGTGGCAGAGTCACCGGATCCAGGATCGGACTATTCAGCTACCGGAGAACACACCTCCCCGGAGTGGAAGCAAGTCATCCTCGACCCTGAGGGACGGCTGGAGAAGAGAGAGAGAAGAGGTGCCAGAGCACAGGAGGATTGTGAGCATAATGGCTTGAGTGCTCTGCCTGTAGGCAGGCCTGGCGCACAGCACCACAAACTCTATCAGGAGTAGTTGCAAGGAGTACGCATGACACTACTTCACAGCTAAAAAGAGTTTTGGTGGATGTCTACTTATCATCCACCATAACTCCTTTTAGCTGTGAAGCATTGTCATGCATACTCCTTGCAACTACTCCTGATAGAGTTTGTGGTGCTGTGCGACAGGCCTGCCTATCGGAATAGAGGGAGACAGACACCAGCGTACTACAGGGTTCTTTCTGATATAAATTTGCACCACTTGGGCTTGGTGAGGGCAGGGCAAAATTTTAGACGTCACAGACTTGGAAATATAGTCAGCCAGCCACGCGGGCAGACAGGGGCTGGTGAAAAGGGGCAAAAACACAGCAGATAAATCTAACGCAGATCAAAATTGTACAAGAACTGAGAGGCCGTACCTGTCACAGAAAGATTGGAATGCCTGACATCTTTTGCTGGGGAACGGAGAACACAGCCGGGGTGGCCTAATAGAGGTCTTCAAGATAATGAATGGCTTTGGTATAGAGTGGATGTGGAGAGGATGTTTTTGTTGGCAGGCGACACCAGAACGAGGGATTATCATAGAATTTACAGCGCAGAAGGGGGCCATTCGACCCATCGAGTCTGCACCGGCTCTTGGAAAGAGCAGCCTACCCAAGGTCAACACCTCCACCCTATCCCCTGTAATGGACAATTTTAATACTTAATATTGAATAACTGCTTAATAGTGTGATTACCTAAAGCTGCAGGCGTTTGTGTGTGAGTGCAAGGTTAGAGAGATAGAGAGAAAAACTGATATTCCAGCTGTCTGAAGGTCGAGAAAGTAAAGTTAGGAGAAAAACAACTCCTTATATGGAATGGAGATTTACTTGTATCTTTTGAATGAATAAAGACTGTAGCTTGCTGCGCTCGGCTCGCTTTCCTCGCTCTCCTGTAGAGAGAGGAGGGTGTCCTCTGCAGAACTAAGAAATAAACTAAACTTGCTCTTATTCATGACTGATTGTTTCTGAGTTTTCCTTTTCCCACCACACTCCATAACCCAGTAATCCCACCCAACACTAAGGGCAATTCTGGACACTAAGGGCAATTTAGCATGGCCAATCCACCTAACCTGCACATCATTGGATTGTGGGAGGAAACCGGAGCACCCGGAGGAAACCCACGCACACACGGGGAGGATGTGAAGACTCCGCACAGATAGTGACCCAAGCCGGAATTGAACCTGGCACCCTGGAGCTGTGAAGCAATTGTGCTATCCACAATGCTACCGTGTGGCCCGAAATCATAATCATAAATATAAACTAAGAAATCTAATTCCGCTGACAGAATGATCCTCTGAAGCCAGAGAGTTTTGAGACTGTGGAACTCCCTGACACAGAGTGCAGTTGAGTTGAATGGCATAGATGCACATAAGGAAAAGCAAAACAGAAGGATGTGCTGGTTATTTGAAGGGGGTACGAGGAGACTCATGGAGGATAAACACTGGCAAAGCCCAACAGGGGTCAAATAACTGACCCTATGCTTCTGTGTTAAAAAAAAACCTCAAGAGAAAGTCCTAGTCTGTTCGATTAACAACCATCAATCAACCTGCCTGTTTATTCTCCATGCTCCAGCATATGCTCGGGCAACAGTGACAAGAATTAAGAGCTATTTCTTGTCTTCTGTAATCGAGAACATTCTTTCCAGCTGATAAGCCTGGACAAGTTGAAAGTTCTTTGTACTTTCCTTTTCAAGACGTCTGCTTCTCCAACAGTAGAAAAATCTACGCTTGCTAAAGAATTAAGAATGTTACCTGCATACAGATTTACATTTTCAAAAAGGTCTCATCCTTTATTGATGTTGAAATACATATTTAAACACGGCATTGGTATGAAGGAACATTTTGACTGCACTAATACAACGGTGGTTCAGATTCTCTTCCTGATTCACCTTTTTTCCCCCGGACTAGCATTCTTTCTGTAGCTATTTTGCTTTGCTCTATGGTTGAGAACAAACGTTCAACCTTGAAGGTTTCAAGTTATCACAAACCAAAGGTGTGAGTCAGACAATCTGTCTAATTCGACTCGACAATTCTATTTCGATACCTTTTCGCAAATCATGAACAGTACTAATAAAAATGCAAACAAAACAATTGGGTTTTTTTTAAATATTCAATGCATTCTTTATTTTTTGTTCTTTGAAGGTCTGGAATCATAAGAATCAATTAGCATCACTGCCAAAACTTCTATCAGGATTGGAAGTAAATAGTCTGATAGAAAAACAGAAAGGGTGCGATTCATCAGACAGAAGTTGAAGACCGCTTTGGGGTTCGTATAGAGGGGTGATGCTCGGGGCCACAGCTCCGAGATGTACTCAACTGTTCCATGGCACTTGCTGGGTTTTTTTGGCCTTGGAGGCCCTGGGAGGGTCTCGCCGAAGAAGACCCCAGCCAGGTGCCGTTTAGCACTGATCACCACAAACGGGGACTAGGCAAAACACCCTTGGGGAGGGGGGGGGTCTCCCAGACAATTGAAGGCCCCCCTGTAGGTTGGCCTCCGGGCAGAGTGGCAGCCTGGCACTGTGCATGCCACCCGAGCACCTTAGCACTGCTAACCTCGCACCCTGGCAGTGCCACCTGGGTGCCAGCCTGGTACCGCCAGAGGGCCCAGGTGGCACTGCTAGGGTCCAAGGTTGGCAGTGCCAAGGTGCCAGGCTGGCATTTTTACCATGCTGGTGATCAGGTGTGGGGTGCCGTGCCCGTTTGGGGTCGGGTGCCTGGGGTGCCCCCGAGGACCCCAATTATGTGAGTTGGAACATTGCGGGGGTGAGGGGGGGGGGGGGGGGGGGGTCCAGGGTTGTGTTGGGGGGCTGGGGCACCATATAACGGTGTCCGATCTCTTCCTGTACTGAGGGGCTTTGCTCTTTTAATGCTGATTTTTTTTTCAGAAGCGTTATAAATTTGGTTCAAACGGAAGAGTTTTAAGTTGCAGGTGGCACATATTGTTGAATGTAACACCAGCAGGTGACGACACCTTCAGTTCCGCATGCTTCCAATAAGAAGGGACAATTAGGGCAGCACGGTGGCCAAGTGGTTAGCACAACCGCCTCACAGCGCTGAGGTCCCAGGTTCGATCCCGGCTCTGGGTCACTGTCTGTGTGGAGTTTGCACATTCTCCCCGTGTCTGCGTGGGTTTCGCCCCCACAACCCAAAAATGTGCAGAGTAGGTGGATTGGCCACGCTAAATTGCCCCTTAATTGGAAAAAATAATTGGGTAATCTAAATTTATAAAAAAAAAGAAAAAAAAAAAAAAAAAGAAGGGACAATTGCAGTCTTTGAAACAAAGCAGCTACCTTAATGTATATAATTGTGCGCAGGATGACCTACACACTTTCTAAAAATAAATTTAGAGTACCCAATTCATTTTTTCCAATTAAGGGGCAATTTAGAGTGGCCAATCCACCTACCCTGCACATCTTTGGGTTGTGGGGGCGAAACCCACGCAAACACTGGGAGAATGTGCAAACTTCACACGGACAGTGACCCAGAGCTGGGATCGAACCTGGTACCTCGGCGCCGTGAGGCACCAGGGCTAACCCACTGCGCCACCGTGCTGCCCTACACACTTTGAATCTCAAATTCTGCAGCACACCGATGCAAATCCAATCACGCAGCAGTGAAATAAATTGCTGTGCAATGAACTGTTCAGCTCACCACCACAGCCTTGACTGCTCAAATCTCTACACTTCCCACATTCTCACAGAGACCACCCTTCAAAGAACTTTCATCGTCCGTGACCCACCGCCAAGCATCCTGAGGTCATGAAAATGCAAGTGTCTTTGTACTTGTTGCACATCCCTCGATACGTTGTTTATTAATACAGAACCAATTCTCTTTTAGATGCTGTTTATGTTGCTGCGCCATGGTAACCCACGATCAAGCATTCCCTCTGTTCGCAATAGTAATATTTTAACGTTGAGTAAATTCCAACCTCTCTCCTCATGTCTCCAGTGACAATCCATAGTCTGTGTTCTCGCGACAGATTCACCAACCCGTGAAATCTTTCATATTTCAAAGTTCTCAACAAGTATCTCATGAGTTTGAAAACTTATAGCCCAGCCCTAACAGCACTGTGGGTGTACCTACACCACACAGAGTGCAGCGTTTCAGGAAGTCAGATCACCACCACCTTCGCAAGGGCACCTGGGAATGGACAGTAAATGCTGGGGCCATAATCAGTGACGGACATATCCCGTTAATGAATGCATTTTTAAAAAATAATCTCTCCTATCTAGTCTATTCCAGTGAAAAGACGGGGGGTCCCCTTCCACTGGAGAACATTTGCTCCTCTGAGCTCCACAGGGTTTTTTATTTCCCAATTTTTTTTCCCCAACCTATATTTAAGTTGGCAGGCAGGACGGCCCATTGGCTAGCACTGCTGCCTCAAGGTGCCCAGGTCCTGGGTTCGATCCGGGCCCCGGGTCACTGTCCGTGTGGAGTTTGCACATAGTCCCCGTGTCTGTGTGGGTCTCACCCCCACAAGCCAAAAAGATGTGCAGGGTAGTGCAGCCACCTGGGGTGGCCACTGCCCAACACAAAATGGAAGATTGCAAGGAATGCAGGGAAAATGGACATGTTGTAAAGCAAGCAGCTTGCAAAGCGCTTGTGTATTGGGACTGCTGCAGAAACCAGACAGCACTGTGAAAAGAAACCAGTTAACATACTAATGAGGCGATACTGGGTGATCCCCAGATACAATGGAAACAAGTTAAACACAGATCGATACATTGAATGGATGGCCAGACCTTTCGGCGCCAGAGAAGCCCAAAACAATAAGTCCCAAGAACCACCCCAGTGACCGAGGAACTGCCCCATTATTGGGGGATTCAAACATAATCGATTGGGAAGAGACCCAATCGATTCCAAGCAGGTAAGGGAGTCCGCCCAAAGGGGCGCGGATCCCCTGGGACCTATAAAAGACAGGTCCCACACATGGTTCAGTCTTCTGATCCAGCCCTCCAGCCCTTCTCTCTCTTTGACCAACACTCCTCCGTGGACCAGCACCTCGACCAGCTTTTGCCAAGAAGATCTTGAACGAGAGAGAGGAGAGGGTTTGGACAGCAGCCGCCAACAAGTAAGTGTCTCACAACGATCGCTACCAGGGATAGGCACTCCTGACCCCTTTTAACTTATACCAACCTGAAGTCTGCAGACCAGAGCAGAGCAAGAGGCCTTGTTCCCTGACCCGGCAGTTCCTTCGAGATAAGTATTAGTTTATTTAGCGGTAGGAATAGTTTAATCCTTTTAGCGTGTGCATGGGTAGTTATTATAATTGTATTATAATAAACTCAGTTGTTTGGACTTACTAATTGGTGTATGGTTTTATTGCTTTGAACTTCACCTTGAAGCTTGTGGCGGCGTCTTAACTACACCTGGCGACTCCAGAGCTAAGTAAAGAAACAGAGCCAAATTGAGTGTTAAGCACACTCACCCAGAACGACCAACAGTAGGTGGATTGGCCACGCTAAATCGCCCCTTAATTGAAAAATAAAAGTTGGCAGGCGCAGAAGCTGCTGGTGAACTCCGACTGGAGTGGGTCTAAAGCCTTCGCCTGCTCATCATCCATTATTTTCTTAATGGTTTTTTGCAACAGATACTGTGGTGTTCATTAAATTCAGGATGCTTGGCGTAGTGTTCACATAGGCCACAAAATAGCTTTAACTTGAACAAAGCTATAAATGTATTCACGCTGCTAATTTGGATTCAACACGTACTCCTAAATAATATACAGTTGATAATTAACACATAATCTACACTCACCCACAACTAAGCTCTACACTATAATAAAATATGATCTGCTGTGACTCACACTATATTTACTTCAGTCTGTCTCGAGCGAACCACATCACTTCTCTCCCCCCCCCCCCCTATAAAGGCTCAGCATCAATGCCTTATATCCTTGTAGCTGTAGCTGCATCGAGTGGCTGATCTAGCCATTTCATTAACCCTTGCTGTTCTTACATTTCTGATAATACCACAGGTACTAGTTCCCCTATATTTGCAAATTCGGAGTCCGATGTCTGTTTCAGGCTTCCAGACAGAATGCATATTCCAAACGGCCCAAAGGTTTGGCAGTGCCTCTGGTTTAATTGTCCCAGCATCAAGGACCAATTGCATAGGTCACACTCGCTGAACCAGGGCTGACCTGCTGAGGTGGCAGTCAAGGTAATGAAGTTGTTTGAACGGAAACCATCTGAAGATTAGTCTTGAAGATTTCAAGTGGCGGGGACTATAAGTATTTCCTTTGGCCACTTGTTCCATTGTGGGCATGTCCTTGGTGCACACCATGGCAGGCATGTGGTTGCTCCCAAAAGATAATAATTTCCACTCTGTAGGCCCCTTGCGAGCAGCATTATACAACAGAACACAGCCTTCAGTGTCACCACTTATTATCGGTTCCCTGCTAAATTGTCAAGATTGTGCTTCATTTTCCACTAATTAAAAGGCGATCACTGCTGTCTCACAGCGCCAGGGACCCGGGTTCTATTCCGGCCTTGGGTCACTGGTCTGTGCGGAGTCTGCACGTTCTCCCCGTGTCTGCGTGGGTTTCCTCCGGGCGCTCCGGTTTCCTCCCACAGTCCAAAGCTGTTCACGTTAGGGTGGGGTTATGAGGTTACACTGGGAATACCCAGCAGGCCACAGGGCATCTGCGGTGACAGAAACGGAGTGAACCTTCCATGGCGATGGCCTCATGTTAGAACTGGGTTCAGGGAATGCTGAATATTATCAACCTCTGAGCCAGGGTGCTGTCGAAACTGGAATCCAAAGCTGGAATAAGTCGGAGGAGGAGACAGCTTGCTGAGGAAAAGGGAGATGGCTGTGAAAATGAGTCTAAATAGACAACTAATCAAACATAGAATCCATGCAGTGCAGAAGGAGGTGGTTCAGCCCATCGAGTCTACACCATCCCCACCAAGAGCACCCAATCTAGCCCCTCTCCCCCACCCTACCCTCGTAACACCACCTAATCTGCACACGTTTGGACTGTGGGAGGAAACTGGAGCACCCGGAGGAATCCCACGCAGACAAGGGAAGGAAGAGCAAACTCAATACATGGAGTCACCCAAATCCAGAATTGAACCAGGGTTAACACAGCAGTGTTAACCCCTGTGCCAATGTGCCGCCTAAGGCTCATGCCTGTGCAATTGCTTTTCCCGATACAACCTTTAATCTTCACATGATCGTTTTAGGTGTTTTTTAAAATATAATAAAGTATTTGTTAGGCTTCCATAATATAATGATATAACTGCAGGATAGGGATGGTATTGGAAGGTATCTCATTACCATGTTGTAATTACTCCATGCTGAGCGAGAATAATTGTTGGTGCAGCAAATATTCTCATCTTCTTTGACTAATTTAATGATGGCTAAACAGGGACGCACCTGGGATACGTAAGCTTAGAGAAACATTGTTCATTACTGACATCGCCAAATTAACATAATTGTTTGATGTAACATCTAGTGTTTAACAGGATAAGATTTAAGAAGAGCAACATTCTGGCCACTCGCTGCTATGAACCAGTGCGGAATACTATTGAAGAAGGCGATTGGGATGCCATTGGGACTTGATGGTTTGAGTTATAAGGGGAGGCTGGATAGACTGGGGGCGGTATTCTCCGCCGGCTCCAAAAATCGCAGAGGCCATCGTGAACACGGCCGAGGTACACGACGGCCTCGGGGCCCGCTCCCCGCACCTAATTCACCCCCACCCGGGGGGCCGGGAGCGGGCCCCCGTCATTCCCGGCCGCGACCTCGGCCGCCGGAAATGACGCCCCAACGGCACTTCGCGGATGACATCAACGCGCAGATGACGCGAACCCGCGCATGCGCGGTGCCGTCTTTCTCCACTGCCGCCCAGCAAGACGTGGCGGCTTGATCTTGCCGGGCGGCGGAGGGGAAAGAGTGCGTCCGTTTTGGACGCAGGCCCGATGATCGGTGGGCACCGATCGCGGGCCTGTCCCCTCCGGAGCACAGTTGCGGTGCTCCCGTCCCAATCGGGCCCCTGGATGCCCCAAACGGGCATCCGGCGCCTGTTTCACGAATGCAACGACCAGGTGTGGTTGCTGCCGTGGTGAAACGGGCGTGAAGGGCCGGCCACTCGGCCCATCGGGCTCGGAGAATCGCCGTTCGTCGTGAAAAACGGCGAGCGACGATTCTTCCGAGAGGAGGGGGCTGAATCGCGGGGGCGCCGGGGGGGGCGTAAAAAATGTCAGGAAGACCTCCCACGATTCTCCCACGCCACATGGGGAGCGGAGAATTCCGCCCTGGGACTTTTTTCCCTGGAGCGTAGTAGGCTCAGGGGTGATCTTTTCGAGGTCTATAAAATAACGAGAGGCATAAATAAGGTAAATAGTCAACATCTTTTCCCAAGGCTAGGAGAGTCTAAAACTACAGGGCATAGGTTTAAGGCAAGAGGGGAGAGATACAAGAGGGTCCAGAGGGGCAATTGTTTTACACAGAGGGTGGTGAGTGTCTGGAACAAGCTGCCGGAGGCAATAGTAGAGGCGGGTACAATTTTCTCTTTTAAAAAGAATTGAGAAAGTTATATGGGAAAGTTGGGTACTGAGGGATATGGGCCAAATGCAGGCAATTGGGAAGAGCTTAGCAGTAAAAACTGGTTAGCATGGACAAATTGGGCCGAAGGGTCTGTTTCCGTGCTGTAAACCTCAATGACTCTATGAGGCGAAAATTGACGATCCTGCTGGAAATATTAGCACTTCCAGATAGCTATCGGGAAGAAGGGAACCAATGGTGAAATTTGAGCAAGTGAAGAACACATTCCCGACAGAAAACAAAAAGGTGGAAAATACTGGAATGGTCTGTCCCGCTCGGAATTCTCCTTTGGCCACTAGCCGAAGGTGAGTTTACTTTAGATGCAAATTTTAACGACGGCATTACTGTGGAGCCAGCGGGGGTAAGGCTGCTGAATTCCACAGTCACCTTAATCATTGTTTCCCCACCCACCACAAGCCCCCGATCGTTCCCCTCCCTCAAATACCAACCTCCCTTCCGGGACTGACCCGCGCAGCCTTTGAGCCTGAAAACAAACTCTGCCAAATTCATATTAAATTCAATATTGAATAAGTGGACATCCACTTCCCTCCCTCTGTAGCAAGTACATCCTTCACCCTTCATTCAGGAAAGGGACTAAACCTGTACGTAATATTGCAAGTATAGTCTAACCAAGGTTCTATACAATTAAAGCAAGACAATTGTCTTTAATCCTATATTTAAATCCTCTTAAGGCAAAGGCCAACATATTGGGTGGGATTCTCCGACCCTCCGCCGGGTTGGAGAATCTCCGGGGCGGGTGGGGGTGGGGGGGTTGGGGGGAGGGGGGGGGGGGGGGGGGCGCCGCTCCAACGCCGGCTGCCGATTTCTCCGGCGGCGGTTTTCAGGCAGGGGCGGGGATCGTGCCGTGCCAGTCGGGGTTCGTTGGCAGCGGCCCCCCGGCAATTCTCCGGTCCCCGATGGGCCGAGCGGCCACCCGTTTTAGGCCAGTCCTGCTAGCGTGAAATGGACATGGTCCATCCCGGCAGAATCTGGCTTGGAGGGTGGTTAGCGGGGTCATCGGATAGGCGTGGGGGGGATCTGGCCCCGAGGAATGCCCCCATGGTGGTCTGGTCCGCGATTGGGGCACACCGATCTGCGGGCAGGCCTGTGCCGTGGGGGCAGCCTTACAGAGGCCGGCGCGGAGAAGAAACCCCCTGCACATGCGCCAACTCGCACTGGCCAGAGAATTCGGCCATTGTTTGTCTTCCTAATTGTTTGCTGCAGCTGCAAGCTAACTTTCAATGCGTCCTGGACAGGAACATCTAGGTCCCTTTGCACTTCAACAGTTCTCAATATCTCACTATTTAAGAAATACTCGGCATCTCTATTCTCCTACCAAAGTGGATAACCTCACAGTCATTAACATCATTGTCCATTTGCCATATTCTTGCCCACTCACCAAGCCTGTCCAAATCCCCTTGAAAGTTCTTTCTGACATTTTTTAAAAAAGAATCATTTTACGGGATGTGGGCGTCGCTGGTTAAGTTGACATTTACTGCCCATCGCTAGTTGCCTTTCAGAAAGTGGTGGTGAGTTGCCTTCTTGAACCGCTGCAGTCCCTGAGGTGTAGGTACACCCACTGTGCTGTTAGGGAGGGAGTTTCAGGAATTTGACCCAGTGACAGTGGGGGAACGGCGATATATTTCCAAGTCGGGGTGGTGTGTGACTTGATGGGGAACCTCCAAGTGGTGGGGTTCCCAGGTATCTGCTGCTCTTGAACTTCTAGATGGTAGTGGTCATGGGTTTGGAAGATGCTGCCTAAGGAACCTTAGTGAGTCCCTCCAGTGCATCTTGTTGATGGTACACAGGGCTGCCACTGTTCGTCGGTGGTGGAGGGCTTGAATGTTTGTGGAAGGAGGAGCAATCAAGCGGGTTACTTTGTCCTGGATGGTGTTGAGTTTCTTGCATGTTGTTGGAGCTGCACTCATCCAGGTACGTGGAGAGTATTCCATTACACTGATGACTTATGCTTTGTAGATGGTGGACAGGCTTTGGGGGGTCAGGAGGTGAGTTATTCACTGTAGGATTTCTCGCCTTTGACCTGCTCTGGTAGCCACAGTATAAATATGGCTAGTCCAGTTCAGTTTCTGATCAATGGTAACCCCCAGGATGTTGATTGTGGGGGATTTAGCGATGATAATGTAATTGAATGTCAGAGGAGGATGGTTTGATCCTCTCTTGTTGGAGATGGTCATTGCCTAGTACTTGTGTGGCGCGAATATAACTTGCCACTTGTCAGCCCAAGCCTGGATATTGTTCAGGTCTTGATGCATTTGGACAGGGGCTGCTTCATTATCTGAGGAGTCGCCAATGGTGCTGAACATTGTTCAGTCATCCGCGAACATCCCGACTTCTGATCTTCTGATGGAAGGAAGGTCTGTGATGAAGCAGATGAAGATGGTTGGGCCTAGGACACTTCCCTGAGGAACTCCTGCAGTGATGTCCTGGAGCTGAAATGATTGACCGCCAAACACCACAGCCATTTTCCTTTGTGCCACGAATCCTATGAATTCAACCAGCGGAGAGTTTCCCCCCTGATTCTCATTGACTCCAGTTTAGCCATGACGCCATATTTGGTCAAATGCTGCCTTGATGTCAAGGGCAGTGACCCACACTTCACCTCTAGCATTCATCTCTTTTGTGCTCATGTTTGAACCAAGGCTGTAATGATGTCATGAGCTGAGTGACCCTGGCGGAACAGAAACTGAGCCTGACAGGTTATTGCTGAGTAAGTGCTGCTTGATAACACTGTTGATGACTCCTTCATCACTTTACTGATGATGGAGAGTGGACTGATAGGGTGGTAATTGGCTAGGTTTCATTTGTCTTGTTTCTTGTGTATAGGACACAAGAATGTTCCATTTTGCTGGGTACATGCTAGTACTGTAGTTGTAGTTGGGTGGCATGATGGCACAGCGGTTAGCACTGCTGCGATACAGTGTCAGGGACCCGGGTTCAATTCCGGCCTTGGGTGACTGTCTGTGTTGCGTTTGCACTTTCTACCCGTGTCTTTTTTTAAATAAAAATTAAATTAAATTCAGAGTACCCAATTCCTTTTTATCCAATTAAGGGGCAGCATGGCCAATCCACCTACCCTGCACATCTTTGGGTTGTGAGGGTGAAACCCACGCAAACACGGGGAGAATGTGCAAACTCCACACGGACAGTGGCCCAGGGCTGGGATCGAACTTCTCCCCGTGTCTGCATGGGTTTCCTCCCACAGTTCGAAGAGGTGCAGGTTAGGTGGATTGACCATGCTAAATTCCTTAGTGTGCAAAGGTTTGGGATTTGGGTTTTGGGATTGCAGAGGGGGGGAGGGGGGCGGGCCTTGGTAAAGTGCTCTTTCGGAGGGTAGGTGCAGACCAGATGGGCTGAATGGTCTCCTTCAGCTCTGTAGGATTTCCATGAGTCTCTGATTCTGTACTGGAGCAGCTTGACTCGGGGTGTCGCAGGTTCTAGAGGACAAGTCTTCAGTACAATCGCCGGAATATTGTCGGGGTGCGAAGCTATTTTTTAATATCCAGTGCCTTCAGCCATTTACAGATATCACATGGAGTGAATCGTATGAGCTGAAGACTGACATCGGTGAAGCTGGTGACCTCCGGAGGAGACCAGATGAATCATCCGCTCTGCACTTCTGGCTGAAGATTGTTGCGAATGCTTCAGCCTTATCCTCTGCCGAGATGTGCTGGGCTCCTCCATCATGGAGGATGGTGATATTTGTGCAGCCTCCTCCTTCAGTGAGTTGTTTAATTGTTCATCGCCATTCATGGTTGGATGTGGCAAAACTGCAGAGTTTAGATCTAATGTGTTCCTTGTGGAATCGCTTAGCCCTGTCTATTACTTGCTGCTTATGCTGTTTGGCGCACAAGTAGTCATGTGTTGTCACCTCACCAGGTTGATAGCTCATTTTTCTGTATGTCTGGCTGCTCCTAGCATGCTCTCCTGCACTCTTCATTGAACCAGAGGTGATCCTCTGGCTTGGTGGTGATGGTAGAGTGGGGGCTATGCCGGGCTGTGAGGTTGCAGATTGTGCTTGAGTACAATTCTGCTGCTGCTGATGGCCCACAGCGCCTCATGGGTGCCCAGTCTTGAGTTGCTCGATCTGTTTGAAGCCTATCCCATTTAGCTCGGTGGTAGTGCCACACAACACGATGGAGGATGTCCTCAATGTGAAGTTGGGACTTTGTCTCCACAGTGGTCGCTTCTACCGATACTGTCATGGACAGATGCATCTGCAGCAGGCAGGTTGGTGAGGATGGGGTCAAGTATGTTTTTCCCTCTTGTTGATCCCTCACCACCTGCTGCAGTCCCAGTCTAGCAGCGATGTCCTTTAGGACCCGGCCAGCTCAGTCTGTGGTGGTACTACCGAGCCACTCTTGGTGATGGACATTGAAGTCCCCTCACCCAGAATATACTCTGCTTCCTTGCCACCCTCATTGTTCCCTCCCAGTGGTGTTCAACATGGAGGAGTACTGATTCATCAGCTGATGGTAACCGGTATGTGGTAATCAGCAGAAGGTTTTCTTGCCCAGCTTTAACCTGAAGCTATGAGACTTCATGGGGTCCAGAGTCGATGTTGAGGGCTCCCAGAACAACTCCCTCCCTACTGTATACAACTGTGCCGCCACCTCTGCTGGGTCTGTCCTGCTGGTGAGACAGGACATACCCAGGAATGGTGATAGTGATGTCCGCGACATTGTCCGTCAGGTATGAGTCCGTCAGTATGACTATGTCATGCTGTTGGTTGATTCGCCTGTGAGATGGTTCTCTCCTAACAATCCCCTGATGTTAGTAAGGAGGACTTTGCAGGGTCAACAGGGCGGGCCGATATCGGGTGGTCAGTCTGGTTTCATTTCTTTTTTGTGTATTTGTAGTAGAGCTTCAGGGGGCATTTGAGAGTCAACCACATTGCTGTGGGTCTGGAGTCACATGTAGGTCAGACCAGGTAAGGACGGCAGATTTCCTTCCCTCAGGGACATTAGTGAACCAGATTATTTTTTTATGACAATGGACATTGAAGTCATGGTCATTAGGAGACTTTTAATTCCGGATAACTTATTGAGTTTAAATTCCACCACCTGCTGTGGTGGGATCTGAACCTGGACCCCCAGATCGTTGATCGGTCTACTTACCAGCTCTTTATATCTGAGTATATTTCTCAGATATTTCTTTGCAGTCACAATGCTGTGGCTTTAACACTCTCCAGTCTCTTGCCCTTGTGAGTTTGTTGTGGAATGATCCAAAAACCGAACGTCGCCTCATGCCTTGCAGCACATTCTAAGGCTGTTCACCATGTTGTTCCGGTACTTAACCCTGCTCACCACCCCGATCACCATTTCATTTTATTGTGAAGATTTAATACCTTGGGTTTCTTTACTGTAAAAGACACCAATCACCAATCACTCATAAGGTTGGGGAAACACATTGTAGTTTCATTTACTATGTTGAGGCACATGAGGATAATTATACAGAAATATAAAGCTTCACTTCATTTAAGAGTACCTAGTAATTTTTTTTCCCAATTAAATGGGTAATTTAGTGTGGCCAATCCACCTACTCTGCACATCTTTTGGGTTGTGGGGGTGAAACCCATTCAGATACGAGGAGAATGTGCAAACTCCACACGGACAGTGACCCAGAGTGGGGACGGAACCCAGATCCCCAGCGCCGGACAGCAGTACTGACCATTGCACCACTGTGCCAAACTAGCTTCAACACTTCAGAGCTGTGTGCTTGTTCTGATCACAGCAAAAATGAAACTAAGACGAGATCACATGATACATTTGCACCAGTGCGGCGCCCCCCTCAATTCTCATCCTCCACCAGTGCAGCGCCCCCTCAATGCTGATCCTCCACTAGCGCAGCGCTCCCTCAATACTGATTCCCCACCAGCGCAGCGCTCCCTCAATACTGACCCTCCACCAGTGCAGCTCTCCCTCAATACTGACCCTCCACCAGTGCGGCACTCCCTCAATACTGATTCTCCACCAGTGCGGGATTCCCTCAATACTGATTCTCCACCAGTGCGGCACTCACTCAATACTGACCCTCCACCAGTGCGGCACTCCCTCAATACTGATTCCCCACCAGCGCAGCGCTCCCTCAATACTGACCCTCCACCAGTGCGGCACTCCCTCAATACTGATTCTCCACCAGTGCGGCACTCCCTCAATACTGATTCCCCACCAGCGCGGCACTCCCTCAATACTGACCCTCCACCAGTGCGGCACTCACTCAATACAGATTCCCCACCAGCGCGGCACTCCCTCAATACTGACCCTCCACCAGTGCGGCACTCACTCAATACTGATTCCCCACCAGTGCGGGATACCCTCAATACTGAATCTCCACCAGTGCGGCACTCCCTCAATACTGAATCTCCACCAGCGCGGCACTCCCTCAATACTGATTCTCCACCAGCGCAGCGCTCCCTCAATACTGACCCTCCACCAGTGCATCGCTCACTCAATACTGACCCTCCACCAGTGCTGTGAACCCTCAGTATTAGCCCTCCAAAAGACAATACTCAAGGTTAGATATATTTAGTGGTACATCTTATGGAATGATTGGAGGTTATTGCAATAAAAATATCTCAAATTTCTATTGGGTAGATTCTCTAATGGCTGATACCTGAGACAAGGGGCAGGATTCTCTGATCCTAAGGCTAAGTGTTGATGCCGTCGTAAACGCCGCCGTGTTTCTCGACAGTGTCAACATGGCCTCAGGATCTGCGATTCTGACCCCGACAGGGGGCCAGCACGGCACTGGAGCGACCCACGCCGCTCCAGCTGCTGATCCTGGCGTCAGATGGGCACCGCGGGTCTGCGCATGCGCAGTGGGATCATCGCGATTGCCGCGCATGCGCGGTTGCTCCCTTCTCCGCACCGGCCCCGACGTAACATGGCGTAGGGCTACAGGGTCCGGCGCGGAACAAAAGAGGCCCTCAGCCCGAGAGGCCGGCTCGCCGATCGGTAGGCCCCAATCACGGGCCAGGCCACAGTGGAGGCCCCCCCCAGGGGTAGGAGCCCCCCCCCCCCCCCCCCCCCCACCACCAGGCCGCTCCCGGATCCATTCACACTGAGGTCCCGCTGGGTAAGACCAGGTGTGAACGGCGCCGGCGGGACTAGGGTTTTTTTGTACCCCCGAGAATCGCCGGGGGTGGGGGGGCCCGTGGAGCGGCCCCCGACTGCGCCGTCACCGATGGTGCCGATTCTTCGCGCTTTGGAGAATCGGCGGACTGGAGTCGGGGAGGTGTCGCCCGATTCGCGCCTGTCCCAGTGATTCTCCGGCCCGGCCTGGGCTGAGAGAATCCCGCCCAGCGAGGTGCTCATGCAAACTGGCCTCAGGGCTAATTCACCCCCAATTTGCTTCCTGCACAACTTCATTATTTGGTAAAGAGTATTTACAGAATCACAGAATAGTTGCAGAGTAGGAAAGGCCATTTGACTTTTCGTGCGTGCACCATCTCTTCAAATGAGTTATTTACTTTGTGCCATTCTCCGACCTTCTCGCCGTAACCCTGCGCATGCTTCCTTTTCAGTTAACAATCTAATTCCATTTCGAATACTCTGATTGAACCGGCCTCCACCACACTCTCAGACAGTGCATTCCAGATCCCCGACACCTGTTGCACGGTTCATCCTCATGTTGCTGTTGCCTTCATTTGCTGATTACTTCAAAGCTGTGCCCCCTCATTCTTGATCAATTCATCAGTCAGAACACTTTCTCCCCGTCTTCTCTGTCCCGACTCCTCATGATTTTGAACACCTCTATCAAATCTCCTATCATCCTTCTCTTCTGCAAGGAGAACAGCCCCAGGTTATAGAACATAGAACAGTACAGCACAGTACAGACCCTTCAGCCCACGATGTTGTGCTGACCATTTATCCTAATCTAAGATCAACCTAACCTACATCCCTTAAATTTACTGCTGTCCATGTGCCTGTCCAAGAGTCACTTAAATGTTCCTAATGACTCTGTCTCCACCACCTCTGCTGGCAGTGCATTCCACACACCCATCACTCTCTGTGTAAAGACTCCCTCTGACATCTCCCCTATACCTTCCTCCAATCACCTTAAAATTATGTCCGCTCATGACAGCCATCTCCACCCTGGGGAAAAGTCTCTGGCTATCCACTCTTTCCATGCCTCTCGTCACCTGTTACACCTCTATCAAGTCACCTCTCTTCCTTCTTCACTCCAGTGAGAAAATCCTCAGCTCCTCAATCTTTCTTCATAAGACATGCCCTCCAGTCCAGGCAGCATCCTGGTAAATCTTCTCTGCAAACTCTCCAAAGTATCCACATTCTTCCTATAATGAGGTGACCAGAACTGGACAGAATATTCCAACTAGAGTTTTATAAAGCTGCAGCAAAACCTCGCGGCTCATCAACTCAATCCCCCTGTTAATGAAAGCTAACACACCGTATGCCTTCTTAAGAACCCTATTGACCTGGGTCAGAGATCTATGTACGTGGACACCAAGATCCCTCTGTTCCTCCACACTTCCAAGAATCCTGCCTTTAACCCTGTATTCAGCATTCAAATTCCACCTTCCAAAATGAATCACTTCACATTTATCTAGGTTGAATTCCATCTCCAGCACGGTAGCACAAGTGGCTAGCACTGTGGCTTCACAGCGCCAGGGTCCGAGGTTCGATTCCCTGCTGGGTTACTGTCTGTGCGGAGTCTGCACGTTCTCCCCGTGTTTGTGTGGGTTTCCTCCGGGTGCTCCAGTTTCCTCCCACAGTCCAAAGACGTGCAGGTTAGGTGGATTGGCCATGCTAAATTGCCCTTAGTGACCAAAAAGGTTAGGAGGGGTTATTGGGTTACGGGGATAGGGTGGAAGTGAGGGTTTAAGTGGGTCGGTGCAGACTCGATGGGCCGAATGGCCTCCTTCTGCACTGCATGTTCTATGTTCTATCTGCCACTTCTCAGCTTGGCTCTGCATCCTGTCAACAGCCCTTGACACAATCTACAACTCCACCAACCTTCATGTCATCGGCAAACTTATTAACTCACCCTTCCACTTCCTCATCCAAGTCATTCATAAAAACCACAAAGAGCAGAGGCCCCAGAACAGTTCTCTAACCTATCTTCAAAACAAAGTTCTGTATTCTTGAAGCCGTTTATGTGAATCTTTTCTGCGCCCTCTCCAATAACTTCACATCTTTGCTAAAGTGTAAACGCAGTACTCCAGTGCTTTCACAAATTCAACATAATTTCCTTGTTCTCATTCTGGTTCCGCATCAAAGGGACAATCCTTTTACAGCGTTTAAAATAACCCTACTTACGCATCACAGCTGTTGTCACTCAGGTTCCATCTGAATCTATTTTAATTGATCTCAAGAAACTCTGAAATTATATATTCCAAAACAGCTGGGTTTAAATGGAATAATTTCCCACTGCTCCATTGTCCCAGTCTGTTTTTTTAAGCTGTGCTGACAATATATCAACCAGCTGGTGTTACTGCTGTACGGAAAGATCCCAGAAAGGAACCTTTGCTCTGAAGACCAAAACTTCTACTTTGTTTTGTGGAACACATGAAAGAGCAGAGTCACAGGGATGCCAATTAGCTTTTAATAACAACAAATAACATTTATTAACCATGAACGGTTTGACTATGATACAATACTCCTACACTCCCACTTACTTTCTCAAATGTTTCAGGGATAGTATTCCTCTCTGAAGCCGAGTAGCAGACACCACTCAATTGAGCTTCTGTGGATTTCTCCTCAAATTTCCCCTGATGATTGCCAGATGATGAGTGTTTCCAAACTCTACTCTAAAAAAAGGCAAGCTTTAAATCTTCTTTCATACTGTGCTTACTCTCAGCTGCATTGATCAAGGATCCACCTCCAGGTTTTCCAACTCTCCTTTCAACATTTCTTTGCCTTGACTGCTTTTACTTACACAAAAACTCAGTACTCTGTCCCTAACAATATACTATTATTTTCAAAGGTTGGAAATAAGGATACAAAACCTATAATTGCCTCCAATCTCTGGCTTTTCTCTGGCCAATTTTACAGTGCACTTGCTGTTCTGTCTTTAGCTTTAGTGATGAGTACCCTGTTCCATTGGCAGTTCCTCTTTGTTCCTTCAGCTTCAAGCTTCCTGGTAATGCCTGGTTTCCAAAACAGTCCTTTAGCTTCTCTAGAAATTGCTTTCTTACCCATTACTCCATTGTGTAGCCTACCTGCTTCTCGCAAAAGCGAAGAGGGATATTCTCTCTCACTGCTAAGCTCCTCTGGCTTCCAGTTTAAAGTAAAATCAAAAAGATATATTCCCAAAAGCAGCCCTTGGTTTTGAAGCAATTTTTTCCTCAAGCTTGAGTCTGCTTTTCCCATTGTAAACTCTCTCAACACAATAAAACCACAGTTTGCACTGAAACCAAAACCACATTCACGCAAAGACCTTTGTTTAACATGATTCTAACTAATGCTGTATACTATCCAACACAAAACACTGCATTAAAGCCATTCAAATCCATACCTTACTTCTAATATTAGCAATATACATCTGATATACAAATATACATCTTGTTAGAATCTGTCCTTGTGATTTCCCTTTGTTCCCATTTTATTTTATTATTCTTGGCCCACAGACCCATATCCAGTGGATGAATCAATCTAAAGCAGCCTGCTGGTCAGGACATTGTGTTTCTCAGTTTTGTATTTTGGAGAGGAGAAAACAGACTCATCGAAGGTGAGTCTTAAGAACCAGATTGGAGGAAGTTGTTTGATTGGTTGACTGGCAACCTGCGAGTTTGCCAGGGACAGTGTTCTGGCTGACAACAGTTTGTGTTTGGTTCCTGCATGATGCTTCTGAAAAAGTTGGGCAGAAGTGATGAGACCTTTAAAGGAGAAGGAACCCTTCTTGCTGCTGAAGTAAAGAACTGTTTTGCTGTTCCAAAACCAATGAGTTCCTGGCAAATCTTTACTATATATTTGAAATTATCTTTAATCTACAGAGAAAGTAGACCGCATTTCCAGAGAAAACCATCTCAACCGAGGAAGAAGAAGTATCAAAAAAGAAGCATGAACTCCTGAAAGACTTTAACTGTAAGCCATCTTAGTGAATCAGAGGTTCTGTAACCTTTTATTTTTTTGTTATTTTCTTCCCTCTCCACCACCCTTTCCCTTCTGTTTTGTGTGTGTGTGTGTGTGTGATGCCATGACCTCCTGGGCTAGTGCGTGGTTAATTCCAGACCGACTTGACCCGGAGTCACATTACAAGTGAAATTAGATGCTATTTTAAAATACCTAAGGACCTTGGCTGAGCCAAATAAACTGTAGTCACCAGGTTTGTAACTTCCACACACGTAAACTATTATTATAAAGAACAAAGAACAAAGCAAAGTACAACACAGGAACAGGCTCTTCAGCCCTCCAAGCCTGTGCTGACCATGCTGCCCGTCTAAACTAAAATCTTCTACACTTCCTGGGTCCATATCCATCTATTCCCATCCTATTCATGTATTTGTCAAGATGCCCCATAAATGTCAGTATCGTCCCTGCTTCCACCACCTCCTCCGGCAGCGAGTTCCAGGCACCCACTACCCTCTGTGTAGAAAACCTGCCTCGTACATCTCCTCTAAATCTTGCCCCTCGCACCTTAAACCTGTGCCCCCTAGTAATTGGCTCCTCTACCCTGGGAAAAAGCCTCTGACTATCCACTTTGTCTATGCGCCTCATAATTTTGTAGACCTATATCAGGTAGTCCCTCAACTTCCCTTGTTCCAGTGAGAACAAACCGAGCTTATTCAACCGTTCCTCATAGCTAATGACATCCATACCAGGCAACATCCTGGTAAATCTCTTCTGCACCCTCTCTAAAGCCTCCACATCCTTCTGGTAGTGTGGTGACCAGAATTGAACACTATATTCCAAGTGTGGCCTAACTAAAGTCCTAGACAGCTGCAACATGGCTTGCCAAGTCTTATACTCAATGTCCCGTCCAATGAAGGCAAGCATGCCACATGCCTTCTTGACTACCTTCTCCACCTGTGTTTCCCCTTTCAGTGACCTGTGGACCTGTACACCAAGATCTCTCTGACTGTCAATACTCTTGAGGGTTCTACCATTCACTGTATATTCCCTACCTGCATTAGACCTTCCAAAATGCAGTACCTCACATTTGTCTGGATTAAACTCCATCTGCCATCTCTCTGACCAAGTTTCCAAACAATCTAAATCCCGCTTTATCCTCTGACAATCCTCATCGTTATCCACAATTCCACTAACCTTTGTGTCGTCTGCAAACTCACTAATCAGACCAGTTACATTTTCCTCCAAATCATTTATGTATACTATGAACAGCAAAGGTCCCAGTACTGATCCCTGCGGAACACCTCTAGTCACAGCCCTCCAATCAGAAACACACCCTTCCATTGCTACTCACTGCCTTCTATGACCGAGCCAGTTCTGTATCCATCTTGCCAGCTCACCCCTGATCCCGTGTGTCTTCACCTTTTGTACCAGTCTGCCATGAGGGACCTTGTCAAAGGCTTACAGAAGTCCATTAGTAACCTTTTATTGTTTAACAGTCAACTGACTTTCCTCACCACCACCCTTTCCAACTCGCACTGCTTCACAAACACAAACACACACGCACGCATTTTTTTTGATACTTTCTCCATCTAGTCTTGAGACTGTTTTCTCGGGCAAGGCTATCTACTTTCTCTGTAGATTCAAGATGATTTCAAATACATAGTAAATAGGTGGCAGGCACTCACTGGTTTTCGAAAGGTAAAGCCGTTCGTTAGTTCAGCGGTGAGAGAGAGCATTCCTTCTCCTTTCAAGGTCTGATCACTTTTGCCCCGCTTGCTTGGAGGATAAGCACCGGCAGAGACAAGTTGGGCCAAATGGCCTGCTTCATGCTGTGCATTCCTCCCATTCTTCTAAACTCCAAGCAGGATTCAAAACATCTGGGAAAAACTTACAAGAAATACTTAAAAAGCTCAGACAAGTTCAACCCATCCCGGTGCAAGTTAGAGATTCTTGTGATGGTCATCAAATCGAAGTGTGACCCGTAATTGTTTTGCGTCCTTCCAGATGCAGAGCCTTTGTTTTTGATTGAAGTGGTCCCAGATAAAAGGAAGGGTGCTGTGAGAATCAGAACCACACTGTTTGAATCCATCAGCAACCATGGCTGCAGGTTTTGACATTGTTAGCTGAAGAAATTGCTATGTGTGTCACAGAATTGATATGAGTAATAATAAAGATGTCTCAAGCTTATAGCAGCACAGGGCAAGGGAAAACCCAGTAGGCAAGGGGTTAAAATGTTGAATCTTAAAGAAACAGTCACCGGCAATCGAGACAATGCAATCTTCCTGCAGGGCATTAGGATAAGAATGGGGACCCATGTCACAAAACCAGGGTTCCAGCCTGTCTGTAGGAGATGATTCATTGTCCAGCCCAGAGCAGGGAATAAAAACACATTAACACCCCATCAAGTGATGTGTTATCTGTGTTGGTCTAACATCGACTGCAACTGGATGCAGTAAAACGAGGTACAGGCTTCCGACACAGGAGATGGTCCAAAACTGTTTTATTGAACCTGTTGATTGCTGTACATAATCTGCTGTGGGTTGACACTCTAGTAAACTAATGGATAACCTCCTATTGGCTTAACCAGACTAGCTCTCTATCACATGGTGATGATGTTCATTGACCTGTGCACAGCGACTATCTTGTTGGCCGTGTCCTGTGTGAGAGAGCAAGAACCTTAATGCCCTGTGGGCTTTATAGTGGTGGTGTCCTGCCTGGTGATTGGTTGTTCTGTGTCGTGTGTTCATTGGTTATCCTGTGTGTCAATCACTGCCTGTCTGCATCTCATGATTTACATGAGTGGATATTATGACATCAAGGAGTTCAGGTTATGGGAAATATGGTGAACAGAATCCTGGAGAGTGTAAAGAAGCATTGTATTAGTTGATTGTTTTCCCATTAAAGGGCCCAGAAAATATGTATCCTGATCACCTTGTACTGTTCCAAATGAATCAATGACATCAATGCCTGCTTGTAACTCTGAAAGTACTTTAAATATACATATGCATGTAACTCTGAATATGATCAGAGCTGACTTTAGCGAGCTAAGGGTAGCAGCAGAATCTGTCTCTCCTGTGTGCACACAGCAATTTCGAATAAACGCAACTTTTACAACTCCGCGCGGTGGGGGACACACTCTGAGCATTTCTTCCCCCCAACAGACACGCTTACAGAACCATTTACAACCGGGGATACAGATTCAAGATCATTTGCAAAAGAAACAGGGTGGGAGGGGGAACTGGAGCAATTCATTTTCAGTGCTGTGTGAGCCTGAGGACAATTGACTGCAATGGGGTCAGAAGGGAGCTAATGGTGGAGTTGTCTCATTTGCACATGGTCACTTGGAACTTAGCTACAATCTAAGGATGGCCACGGCAGTCAACGATGCCATCAACTATTGTGCCTTCGACTTCGCCATTACTGAAGTGTCAGCAAAAGTACTGTCCGCACATGCATCAAATCAATGGTGTTAACGTGTCTCGGGGTGATACCCTCTTATTCATAAGGTTGTGGGTTCAAGTCCCATCTTGGGTAAAATACTTAACAGAGGCTCTGCCTGCCTCCTTGTGAAAGGATACAGGGTACTCTTTGCAGAAGAGCAGGTGGAGTTCTCTATTACCTTGCCACAAATGTCCCCCAGCCAGCACCGTCAAAACACGTGAACAGGTCACTTACAATGTGCAAATAGGCCAGTGTTTATCTCGCAATCACACTCCTGAAGTGGTTCAAGGACTAGGAAGTGTCTTGAAATGTCTGGAGGTTGTGAAAGGCACTGTGTCACAATTCACTGGTCAGTACGGGCAATGCCTCAATATCCTTTCTTACTGAAAAGTAACTCGACTGCGGCATAGTTGTCCAGTTTCACTCCCAACGCAGCATTTCCCAAAGAGCGGGGGGGGGGGGGGGGGGGGGGGGGGGGTGGTCACTGACAGACTGAAGGCAGGTGAGGTTCTCCTCTGCCCCCTGCTCCTCATCTGTCCACACTCCCTCACCCAACGCTACCCCCTTGAGCTCACTATCTGCATTCTTCAGGATTTGTGTCGTTTGTTTGATGCCTGCGAACATTGATTTGCACGACGGGGGAAGCAATGTGATGCTATCTGAACTACCAACATTATTGGCAGGATGTTTTGAATGGGAGTAAAAGCAACAAGGCTTTAGAATGTTCAATGAGTGGATTACACAATGGGAGAAAGCAGAAGGTTTATGGCATCTTTGGTCTGCAGTGTTATCAAAGAGATCATGGCTAAATGTCTACAATAACGCCAGTGTCCTACTATCGATCCCCACGGCCCTTAATGTCCTTTGTGCCCAAGGATCGATCGATCTCAGTCTTGAATAGACTCATTCTCTGCACATCCACAACATGCTGGAATATAGAATACCAAAGGTTCACAAACTGCTGACTGAAGAAATGTATCCTCTGTCCATCCAAAATGAGGGGCCGCCACAGCGTGCGACTATGACTTCAAGGGTGAGACACTCCCAAGCTGGGGGAAACATCATCTCAGCAGTTCCGTGCTTCAAAACTGAAGCATAAGTGACTCACCCCTCAGCAAGACACTGCGGCACAAGTTTTTGAATAACAAGCTAAGCAATAGATCACGGGCAGCATTCTCCGTTCCTGAGGCTAAGTGTTGATGCCGGAGGAGGATTCGTGGACTTCCACAACAGCAAAGCTGGCGCCGCACCTGGACCGATTCAGAGACTGTTAAAGGGCCAGCACCGGCGACAAATGGAACACAATTGATTCCAATGGGAAACGGTGCCGGATTCGCCAGATTGACACTCAGGAGGCTGACAAGCTGCAGCCGCACATGCACCCTTCACTCCCCAAACACACCATCCCAGCTGACAAGGTGGCAACGAGAAGAGCAACACCCCATTTCACGGATGCCGAGCTGGAGACTCGCCTTGACGCGGCGGAGGAGAGGCGGGTCACCCTGTACCCCGGCCCGGGAAGGAGGATGCCAGGCACTGCTGGAAGCAGGTGGCAGAGGCTGTCAGTGCCACGAGCAACACTGTCCGGACTGGCCTGCAGTGCTGTAAAAAAACACTGCACAACCTCCTCAGGACGGCCAGGGTGAGTAGGTAACACTGTGCCCCCTAGCACTAACCCCATCGCGCACATCCTTACCTCGACCCCCCCCCCCCCCCCCCCCCCCAGCCCAACTCCCCACTAGGAGGGCATCCGAACCCCCCACCCTGCAACACATGCCGGCATCCACACCAGTTACCATGGCCGGGTGCCCTGGTCACTAGGGCCACCAGATACCCACTCCTGGGCATCATTCATCGGCCTGTCTAACACTGTTTCCGCACACACACACACAGCCCCCCCCCCCCCACCCCTCCCCAGGAGAAGACCGCCCATAACCAGCGGGAACCACATCTTCAGGAGGCTGAAGGACTACTCGATCATGCCCTCTCGGTCTTGCTGTCGGTCTGCGGCCTCCGTACAGGCGTCATAAGCAATGACTGCGGTGGAGACCCAGGAGTCAACCCTATGCTGGGGACGTGTCTCGAACATGTCAAGAATCATCGAGTGTGCCAGGATGAAGGTATCCTGCACACTGCCTGTGTATCGGGCACAGGCGTGCATGACGCACATCTGATAGTCACGTACCAGCTGCACGTTCATCAAGTGGAATCCCTTTCGGTTTGTGTAGGGCAGCCTGTCATCTGTACATGCTCCTAAGGGGATCGCATCGATCACCCCCTGGACCCCGGGGCATTCCGTCGATTGCGGTGAACCCTGCAGCCCAGGTATCCTGATGGACTTGGTCCACATAGAATTGGATGTATTGTGCCACCTGGGTATATAGATCATGCCCTCGACTGTCACCAGGAGCAAGTGTCCTCCCCCATTCCCCTGCGGTGCGAGGTGCACCATAACCTGGCAGATATGTAGCATTGTCTCTCTGCTCAGCAGAAGCCTTTGACAGCATGCCCGATTCAGCAGGTCCTCCAATGACAGGCACTGCCGGTACTCGGGGAGCCCCATGCGGTGTCTCCTTGGTACCTCCTCCCCCTCCTCGGCCTGTTGCTCTCCAGCTGGGGCGGCTGCCTCCGGTTCCTCTGGGGCACGCTCCGCTTCTGCACGCTCCGCTGCTGCAACCTCCTCCTCCTCGAGGAGCTCCAGCTCGTACAGCCGCAGTGTATCCCCCAGGGATGCTGCAGGAAGGCCACCATTGCTGGTTGAATTCCAATATCCATTATCTGCAGGGGGTGAAAGGCCGACGGACGTGTTGGCATGGTGCGTACTCCCGGCCCAACCATGTCCAACGGGCTACATGGTGGCCCCGTTTGGCACTGCATGCTCTGCCCCCGCATGTCTCTCCCCCCATTCCCCACACCCCTGGCCCATTCAGTGCCCGGCACCATTTGGACTCTGGCCCTTCCCAGCGGTACACTCCATGGCTCCCGTCCGCCACATGTTCCCCCCCCCCCCCCCCCCCCCCCGGGGAGACTACAGTGGGCGATACCCTTGGAGAGCTGTCCAATGCCCCACCGGTGGGTGGCAGCCGGTTGGGTTGTTGGGTCATGGCGGAGGATGGGGGGTGGGGGGGCCACCCATACGGCAGGTGTCACTGTGCGGAACAGCCAAGGTGGGTGGTCAGTACACTGCGCAGCAATATGGCCGCCTTGCAGGCTACGGCAATGGCGGTCCATGACTGGACACTGCCTCGATCCCATGGGGGGGGGGGTCCACCCCGGCCACTGGCCTGTTCCCCCGTCCTCCCCCCCTAGCCCTGGCAGGGCCGCCTACCCCGGCTAGCCCAGCCAGTGTCTGGTCGCTCCTCTCTGTGTGCTACCTCCTTTCTCTCCTTCAGCAGCCATGATGCCGGTTCTACGATTTTTAAAAGCACAAGTGAACCGCGCCGTCGGGAACGCGGCCCATTTGAGGCGGAGAACCGCAGAGGCCCCGGAGAATAGGAGGAACTTCTTCACCCAAAGGTTTGTGAATCTATGGAATTCCTTGCCCAGTTAAGCAGTTGAGGCTCCTTCATTAAATGTTTTTAAGGTAAAGATAGATAGATCTTTGAAGAATAAAGGGATTAAGGGTTATGGTGTTCGGGCCGGAAAGTGGAGCTGAGTCCACAAAAGATCAGCTGTGATCTCATTGAATGGCGGAGCAGGCTCGAGGGGCCAGATGGCCTACTCCTGCTCCTAGTTCTTATGTTCTTATTATACCTATTCGGGTCCGCTAATGAAATGGAGACGATGTTTACTGTACCTGTGTGTTGGAGCACATTGTCATCGCTGTCGAGACAATGGGAAATTGTGATTTGGAATCAAATCAGCGCCCGCCACGATTTTGGCTTCAGAGCCGATTCTCCGCCTAATCGCGTTTCCTGATTGCCGACGGAGACGCCCGCCTCACCATTTTCAGATATTGAAACGTGTGATATTTGCAGAATGGTCTGTATACTGTAATCCAGTTCAATGTTATTTGTGAAGTAGACTGACATAATGATGGACAAGAGAAATAAGACACAAGTGACTACTTCTTGCACTTGAATCATCAAAAACATTGTGCACTTGGCGCCTCAAGGCAGACTTGGCTTTAGCGCTGATCGATCCTAATGGGCGGGATTCTCCGTCGGCCGTGTCGGAATCAGGAAACGCGATCGGACGGAGAATCCCGCATCAGCCAAAAATCGAGGCCGGCACCCGATGGAGTGCCATGTTCAGGATCCTCGACGGTGGCGTGAATGCATTCTACGCCGCACGCACAGCTCCCGCGATGCTCCGCCTCCACAAAGAGGATTTACCGACGGTGAGTTTCACATGTGGTTTTAAAAGTCGGGAAACATGCGCAGTGGCTGCTGAGGGAGAGAGCAGGCAGGGCAGGGCAGGCTGGGGGGTTGCATCTGTCTGGGCTAGGAGGAGTAGGGAGGGGGGAGTGATCAGGGAATAGGGCGTGGTGATGGGGTAACTTCTGAAACTGGGGTGTCTACGCATGGATCGCCCTTGCCGCTGTTTGCGAGGCAACCACCTTGCTGCGTACCCCGCTGACCGTCCGCCGTTACCTGTCGTTAAATAAAACGACACCGACCGTACGGGTGCACCTGTCATTCGAGGACCTGTTGGTCCTGGCATTCCGTCGAAGACTCCAGCTGAGCAGGGGAACCATGCGACATATCTCCCGGATCATGATCGTGGGGGTATGGGCGAGGACACTCATTCCCGCTGCCTATCAAGTTGGCGGGGGCCCGGAACGTTTTCGCCACAGGGTCCCTCCAGGCACTGAGTGGGGTCCTGTCAGGGATCTCGCAGACTTTGGTGCACAGGTGCATCCGCGCCATCACGGAATCCCTGTACGCCTACTTGACACAATATATATAAGTTTCGATGTGTACCGAGCCCACCAGGATGCCTGGGCATTGCCGTTCGCCACCATCGCCAGGATGCCTCATGTTCAGAGGTTGATCGGCAGAATGCATTTCCCCCCTGCGGGAAATCAAAAGGAATTCAACTCCAAGAACTTGCAGCTGCTTTGTAACCACGGGATACGCATCATGCACGTCTGTGCGCAGTCCCGAGGCAGTGTGCACGCCTTCATCCTAGCACTCTCAATGCTTCCCAACACCTTTGTGGTGCTCCCCTTGGCGAGGAGTTGGCTCTTGGGTGACAGAGGCTATCGGCTGCGGTCATGGCTAATGCCGCCTATCTGAGGCCAGAAACCAAAGCGGATACCAGCTACAACGACGCCCATGCCGCCACCAGGCGGTGCTTCGGCATCCTGAAGATGGTTCAGGTGCCTGGACCTCTCTGGAGAGGCCCTCCAGTATAGCGGCAGGAGGGTCGCCCACGTTGTGGTGGCCTGCTGCGTCATCCACAGCATTGCGCAGCAGAGGGCGACGTGCTGGAGGAGGAGGATGTACACCAGGCCTCGTCTGAAGAGGGGGATGCGGGGGAGGGGGAGGATGGGTAGGACATGGAGCCTGGGCAGGCATGGGAGGCCTCACAACATGTGTGCCAGGTATGCCGCCAAGGGGGCTTGGCCGACGGCAGCACGAACATCCCCTCTAACCCCCACACCCCACCTGGCCAACCACCCCCTTTCATAGCCACCCTCCCTGTACAAATATCATCTCCGCCCGCCTCAAACCTGCAACCCCCTCTGTGATTCATACCTGCCCCACTATGGGGTGTGGGCCCTGGGTTGGCAGTAACGGCGGGTCTGGTCCATGGGATGGAGGATGATGACGACCCGCTCTGCAATGAGCAACGGTGCTCGGCATCGTTTGACAAGGTCTGACCCCTGCCCACGGTAGCACAGTCCACCATCCACCCAGATGAACCCTGCATGCGAGCTGGCCATTCCATCGCACGGTCCCACCGAACCCTTGGGGTGACAGAGGTGGGGGAAGGGTGCGGGAGGGTACCCACTCCGACGGGCGCCCATCACACCCCACCCCTCCCCCCACCCCAGCGTCCCCTCGGCAACCAGCCGAGCCCATCCTTCACACCCTTCTGACAGAGCCGGTTGAAACATTTGTGAACAGTGGTTTACTGTGCGAATGGGTGGACATGTATCTACAGATTTGTGTCATAGCCCCTAACGCTACCCTGTGCTGTACCCAATGCCAACTCTAGTTTTCTGGCCTTACAGGCCCTCACGCTAGATCTAAGTGGATCCCCAGGTGGTACATCCGTGGTCGTGATGGCCTGCTGTTGTTCCCGCCCTGTGACCTGGGTCCCCTTTGTCGGCCATCCTCTCAAGTGACTGGCCCTGAACAACCCCCAGCTGTATTTCGGGTGTCCCTGGTGGCATAGTGCCACCCTGTTCTGTCCGCTGTCCATTGGATGCACCAGGGACAGAGGGAGGGTTAGAGTCCGAGGCACTGAGATGTTCCAGCACCTCCCCTGCGAGAGTCACTGGCACAGGCCCCATCACCGCCCCTCCCTCGAGGTGCCCGATGGCCCCCCGGGCAGTCCTTGGAATAGGGGTGTAGCCAGGATGAGCTCTGGGGCTCCACACCATCTGGTGCTGCCAGCCCGGGAGGCTGCCTCTCGTCTCGACCTGCGTTTCAATGCTCACAGCCATGGAGCACAGGGACTTTGCCACCTCCATCTGGCACTGTGCCACATCCTCTGCGAATGGCTCAGATAATTCTGCACCCGTGCAATGCTATCGTGCCCCCAGCCATGGCCCAGGTGGCTTTGACAGAGCAGCCCTGTCCTGTACCACAGCCACTACCCGCACAGATTGGCCCAGGCCTTGGACATCCTGACCCATGGCCAATACCTTCGCCCCCAATGCCAACACAACACCCTGGATGCCACCCGTGTGGTGATGGCCTGGGTTGCACGCATGGCCGGCACCATCTCCCTGCGGTTGTGCGTCGCCTTCTACTGGGGGAGGGGGGAGGGGGGACAGAAAAAGCAGTGATACGCGGGATTCACAAGGGATTGGCACTGGTGGCCTTTCTGATTCAGACACCCGGCCATGGTGGGCAGTATGGTTGCTGGCATGTGGTGCTGGGTGGGGTGCAAGCCGACTGCCGGTGGGTGTGGTTCGGTCACACTCCGAGGATGGGGGATTGTGGCTACGGGTGTGTGGGAAGGTGGTTTGTGCCAGGGGCGTGATGCTGGCTACTCACCCTGGCCACCCTGAGATTGTGCAGCTTTTTCTTGCGTCCTGCGCCCAGTCCCAGTGCCCAGAGACAGGTGGCAGCCTCCTTCCCACCCCATGTGCCCCTCCCCTCCTGCACGGCGTCCAGCAGGATCTTGAGCTCTGCAATTGCGAACCGGAATGCCGCTCTTCGAGCTGCCATCGTGTTAGCTGGAATGAGTGAGTGTGGGGCGCGGAGTGCTCATGTACGGCTGCAGCTTGTCAGCCTCTCGAGTGCCAATCCCGACCCCGGCAAATCGGTCATCATTTTTCACTGGAATTGCTCTAGTTCCACGTGGTGCCGGCAATTGTACTGGGACGGGCACTGTACCCATGGTTGCAAAACACCACCGATTCACTCCTGACGTTGGCATCTCTGAAACGGAGAATCCCGCCCAATATCTCTGGGCCTCAAAACAGCAAAAATGAAAAGAGCTTTGAATATTAATAATAATAATCGGTTTGAATATTAAAAATTATTTGAATATTAAAAATAAAAAAGATTTAAAAAAATTAATATTAAAAATTTAAAATAAAAAATAAAGATAAAATATTAAACATTGAATATTAAAAATAATAATTGGTTTGAATATTAACAATTATTCGAATATTAAAAATAAAAAAATTAAAATAAAAAATAGAAATTAAACATGAAACTTTGAATATTAAAAATAATAATTGGTTTGAATATTAACAATTATTCGAATATTAAAAATTAAAAAATTAAAAATAAAAAATAAACATAAAATATTAAACTTTGAATATTAAAAATAATAATTGGTTTGAATATTAAAATTTATTTGAATATTAACAATAAAAAATGTAAAATAAAAAATAAAAATAAAATATTAAACTTTGAATGTTAAAAATAATACTTGGCTTGAATATAAAAAAATATTAAAAATAAAAAATAAAAATTAAAAATTAAACTTTGAATATTAAAAATAATAATTGGTTTGATTCACACATTTGCGATACTCGTTCATATGCAATCGTTTATCTGGTCAGTGAAAATGAATGGAAATAGAGTTGTTGTCGAGGATTGGACAGATTTTCTGCCTCGCCTGTTTGGCTTGTGGAGTAACTCGAAGCCCTCAAGGTTGAACATTTGCTCTCAATTATACAGCAAAGCAAAAGAGCTACTGAAGGCAGACCTGTAGGGGAAAAGATTTTTCAGGAAGACAATCTGGACCACCACTGTACTGGGGTAAAAATGTTTCTTTATATTCAGTACCGAGTTTAAATATGTATTTTGCCATGAATAAAGGAAGGGGCCTCTTGAAAATGGAAATCTTAATTCTGTAAACCAACATAGATTTCTTTACCAGAGGAGAAGCAAAAATTTTGAAAGGGAAAGGACAAAGGACTTTCAGCTTGCCCAGTCTTATTTGGCAGAAGCAGTGGCGTAGTGGTTTTGTTACTGGACTAGTAATTCAGAGACCCAGAATAATGTCCCTGGTTCAAATCTAGCCACTGCAGATGGTGAAATCTGAATTCAATAAAAATCTGGAATTAAAAGTCTAATGAAACCACTGGATAAAAGCAGATTACTGCGGATGCTGGAATGTCAAACCGAAGAAAAAATGCTGGAAAATCTCAGCAGGTTGGGCAGCTAAGAAAAGAGCTAACAGCTTTGACAAAGGGTCATCTGGACACGAAACGTTTGCTCTTTTCTCTCCAGAGTCCAGATGACCCTTTGTCAAAGCTGTGAGCTCTTTTCTCTCCCTACAGATGCTGCCAGACCTACTGAGAGTTTCCAACATTTTCTCTTTGGCTAATGAAACCACTGTTGATTGTTGTAAAAACCCTTCTGGTTCACTAATATCCTTTAGGGAAGGAAATCTGCCATCCTTACCCGGTCTGGTCTACATGTGACTCCAGACCCACAGCAATGTGGTTGACTCTTAATTGTCCCTCAAGGACAATTAGGGTATGGGCAATAAATGCTGGCACAGCACAAGTCCCATAAACAGATTTTTAAAAATCAGCTGTAAAGAATGGTCTCGATTACAGAAGACAAGAAATAGTTCTTAATTCTTGTTACTGTTGCACTAGAATGTGAAATTAAAGGGGAGATTGATTCACTACTGCTTCTTCAAGGGATAAACCAGTCTTTGTATTTTTAAACATAGAAATGGAGGAACGCACAGCATGAAGCGGTCATTTGGCTCAATTAGCTTCTGTCAATGCTCATCCTATTAAACGCTGGGTAACACTGAATAATAAAATTACAAGCCAGTTCTGAAATTGGGTAGGTTTCATAATGGATTTTCTGAACATAGTATAACTATTAACACTTGGATATTCTTCCGATCTGCGCAGTTAGCATTGCTGTGAGGTCAGGGTGCCACTTCGGATTGGTACATGTGAGAAAAATTCCATGGTTTTTAAATTAAGAAAAGAGGTTTTATTATACAAGAGTCAGGCAGTCAATACAGTCGGGGGGGGGGGGGGGGGGGGGGGGATAGTGGACATGGGTAGAGTGCTCATTTGAAGGGTCAGTGCAGACTCGATGGGCTGAATGGCCTCCTTCTGCACTGTAGAGATTCTACGATTCCATGAAGATATAAATTTTGATTTCTCTCAACAGCAGCTTCAAGTCGGACTGGAAGCCCTCCAACTTCTTCCGCCTGCAGTGAGTTGCCAGGCAACTGGACTCCAGCACAGTCTGCCCCAACGACTGCTCACCTCCCAGCCGCTCAATTGCTTTGTCCGTGATTGCCTCCCACTGGGTTGGCCAGCCAGCATTCCGGCATTTAATCACTAGCATCCAGCCACACTTAGCGGATAACCATTGCTGACCCACAGGCCTCTCTGAGCCTCAGCTCCACTGCGTCGCGAAGCTATCGACAGCCTCTTCAGTTTTCAATCAGCTGGCAAATAGTTACTCCTCAGCACTGAGCAGAGAGCCTCTCCTGCTTCCCTGAGCAGACACTGCTTCCCATCTCCATGGAGCAACTGACCACAACCTCAGCCTTTTCTGCCTTGTGAAATGTTACAACAGAGATCCGCCTCTGTTTGGAGACAGGGTATAATGCATCACCACTTCACATAAATATTTCAAAATCCAGTTTGCCTCCCAAAAATCCAAAAATCTTCTGACACTGCCTACTGTTTTTCCCACACCCATCACCGAGGCATCAAAAGCTTCTTAATAGATTATCATAGAATTTACAGTGCAGAAGGAGTCCATTCGGCCCATCGAGTCTGCACCGGCTCCTGCAAAGAGCACCCTACCAAAGGTCACACCTTCACCCTATCCCCATAACCCAGTAACCCCACCCAACACTAAGGGCAATTTTGGACACTAACGGCAATTTATCGTGACCAATCCACCTAACCTGCACATCTTTAGACTGTGGGAGGAAACCGGAGCACCCGGAGGAAACCCACGCAGACACGGAGAGGACGTGCAGACTCCGGACAGACAGTGACCCAAGCCGGAATCGAACCTGGGACCCTGGAGCTGTGAAGCAATTGTGCTATCCACAATGCTACCGTTCTTGGGCCTCATCGACTGCAATTTTGCCAGCCAGACTCTGCGACTGTCATAACAAAGAACAATACAGCACAGTGTTGCAACCAACAATTCTACGGACACGTGCTTGTAGGATTAGAATAGCGGTTTTAATATACTCACAACAGAGCCAGCCTATTAGCCATTGAACTTTCGGTGAACTGGCCGGCTGACCATGTGGCACTGATCTTTTATGCAGCAGCTTCCGGGGGCGGAGTCCTGGGCAGAGCCAAGGGAGAAGCCCCGTACAACTCGAGCATTCCCAGAGCTACTCCCCCTGGAGGACAGGTAGAGCAACTGCACTTACAATACAGACACATGTATATACAGATGATAATCCGGTGTGAATCACATTCACCACACACAGGAACAGGCCCTTTGGCCCTCCAAACCTGTACCGGTCATTATATCAACCTTGGCCAAAACCCTCAGCACTTCTTTGTGCCGTATCCCTCTAAAGAACAAAGAACAATACAGCACAGGAAAACGTCCACATATTTCCTATATTTGAGGCCGGAAGAAGTAAGGCCACCATTAATGAGGATCAGGGAAAGAATTGTCCCTAGCCACGAGCCCTGAGGCACGCCAGCTATATCGAACGTTTTCAGAAAGCAGCCAGCGCGTAGACTTCCAACACGATTGGAAAAATCAGTGCTCCACAAACTTTTATGAGCTGTGACCGAGTATGAGATTTTTTGGAAGGGTGGGGTACAGGAATTGGTGAGTGGGGCTTTGGCATTCAGCTGCTGAGTGGGGGCGGATGGGGTGGATGATGAGGGTGGTGTGCCCTTCAGGTGTATTATTCGTCTTATTGCTTCCTGCACTGCAGATGTACGATAAAAAACATCAAACCCAATCAAAAATGTTTACTTTTGGAATTAAATGACTGAGCTATCTTTATTACAGCTTGCAGTCGATTCCTTTTGACGCCCAGCTGTAATTAGAAAGTCTGATCCAGGTTGCTTGGCATAATCACCAGAACCTTGCAACTGCTTATTTGAAATCTAGCCCACCCACACACCAGCACTCCGAATAAGTTTTCAAACCCTTGTTTGGCTAAAATATTTCTCTTTTCCCAGCCTTTTTCTTTTTCAACAGGAATCAGTCCTCAAAGAGCCGCTATCAGCGTGGGATTTTCTGGGCCCCCAGGCGCTGCGCCGTTCACTGGCGGCAGGATTTTCACTTCCTGCCGCTTGTCAATGGGATTTCCCCTCAAAGCCATCCCGCGCCGCCGGGGAACCCATGGGCGGGGGTGCGCTGCCAGCAGGAAAAGAGAATCCCAATGGCCGGAGGATTCCGGCCATTATTTATGTCAACCATGGCATGTGGCAATGAGGTCCACATTCATCTTTTCATAGATTTTCATCGAATTTACAGTGCAGAAGGAGGCCATTCGGCCCATCGAGACTGCACCGACTCTTGGAAAGCGCACCCTACCCAAGCCCAAGTCTTTGGCAGAAGTTTCCCCGAAATGCCTGATTGGATTTATCTGTGGCCATCTCATGTCTATGGCTCCTTATTGCCGCACAAGTTGTAACATCTCCTTCCCTACCCGATACAAACCCTCTTGCAATCTTGAAGACCTTTATCATTAGATCACATCACCTTCTGGTAATAGGCAAGATTGTGCATTTTGCTGAGGAAAATCCGATTCTGTTATTCTTCTGGCAATTGCACGCAGGGCGATTGCATTCCGTGCTCAATGCGTCAGACGGAATTCTCCGTTTGGTTTAGGGAGGACCTGACCTGCGTGTACCTTCGTGACTGCCCCCCTGCCCCCTGTGTGACTTTGCATGAGATTTTCCTCCGTTCACACGGGTGCATTTGCAAGCCTCGATGGGGTACATGAGGAATGTTATTTAAAGGCCCTCCTAAACCTGACCCCTCACATCCCCCGCCATCCGATACCATGTCACAATCCTTCTTGTCTATTTCCCCCCATTGTCTCTCATCCAGTTTGTACTATGTACATTTCTCAGGAGCCGTGCAATAGCAATGGAAATTATTTTCAGATCATTGGGAAGAACATTGGACCCCTAAGAATCAAGTCTTTCGGGACATTGCAGGAGGAAACCGGAGCACCCGGAGGAAACCCACGCCGACACGGGGAGAACGTGCAGACTCTACACAGACACTGATCCAAGCCGGGAATCGAACCTGAAACCCTGGAGCGGTGAAGCAGCAGTGCTACCCACTGTGCTACCGTGCTGCCAATCGTTCAGGAGATATTAAGGTCAGAGAACATTGCGCTAAAGAAGGGGAAACGAGGGAGACAAAAATGTTTAGGGAGGGGATTACATGACTTTGAGCCTGGGCAGGTGACAGACACTGAGTTGTAAATAGCCACAGAAAGCTGGTTGCGAAGGTTGAACTAAAAGGACCCAAAATGGTGGCTGGAGCAGGCCGGGACACACAGAATAGTGGCAATAATGTGCTAAGATATATAAAATGATAGATGAAGCAAAATTAAAAGACTGTTGTTCGTTATTTGTATTCAATTAAAACGATACAAGAAAATTGGCTGATCACAAGGAACGTGAACATTTCTTCCTGAGATTGTCAAAAAATTTGAGGCAGTCCAATTTAAACATGATCCAATTAACTAAGCTCCTCCAGACAAAAAAATATATATATTTTGCATTAGTGTGATTCAAGCGCACATGGTGATTAATCATTCTGCTTCATGGCCTCAAAAAAAACTCAAAAATTTTTAGCATTGCAGATTTTCTTTATAAGATTGGCAGCTGAGATGCGTATTAAATGTAAGATGTAACAGACCATTTGAGATATAATTCATATATTCACCATCAAGCCGGAATTAATCACACCCCTAGCACTTAACAAGCAGCGAACCAGGGTAATCTAGATACATTGATGTGTCTGATACTAATGCTTTGGAAGTCGATGCAAATCGTGCAACGCTCTTAATACATTTTTAAATTGAAATTGGTTTTCCAACAACCACATGGGAAAGACTACCTCTACTGGACTTGCACATCAATCCCATACCCTCCAGTAAATAAATGGCCCTGGTTTTAGAAACTCCGTCAGCGAGACAACAGTAAGTATCAATAACGAAAAAGTCAAAACATGGGGGGGAGAAAAAGGGCATTGTTCGTTTCTCCAACTCTCAACGTGACAAAGACAAGTTGGAATTTTAAGATGGCTTAAGAGTGGTAGGGGTTTGAAACACTGCGAAGGGTGGAGGTTAAGGATAAAGTTAACACAGGGTTCATTGTATGGAGGGATTTGGCGGAATAAATTGAGAGAAACGTGTTCTGCCTTTGGTGGGGTGGAGGCGGACTCGATAGCCGGAGGATGCAGATTTATGAGGCAAAAGAGCCAGAGGGGAGATGAGAAATCTTTTGGGGCAATGAGGTGTGAAGCCCCTCATAAAATGAAGCCGATTAAACCGCAACTTTTAAGGGCAGCACCGTAGCACAGCTGATAGCACAGTTGCTTTGCAGCTCCAGCGTCCCAGGTTCGATTCCCAGCTTCGGCTGCTGTCTGTGCGGAGTCTGCACATTCTCCCTGTGTCTGGGTTTCCTCCGGGTGCTCCGGTTTCCTCCCACAGACCAGAAATAGTGTAGTTCAGGTGGATTGGCCACGCTAAATTGCCCTTGATTATTGTTTATTGTTGGGTGGTGTAAATTTGGGAGAAAATGTGAAAAAGGAGAATAAAAATATTTTTTGAAAAAAGCGTCCAAAGAAAGATTAGGTGGGGTTACAGGGATAGGGTGGATGTGTGGGGACAGGGTGGAAGTGTGAGCTTAGGTAGGGTGCTCTTTCCAAGGGCCAGTGCAGACCCGATGGGCGAAATGGCCACCTTCTGCACTGTAACCTCTATGATAACTTTCACAAGGGTTTGAATAGAGTCGTGGATGTTTACAGCATGGCACCAGGCCCTTTGGCCCAGCTTGTCCATACCGCCCAGTTTCCATCACTAAACTAATCCCACTTGCCCTGCATTTGGCCCATTTGGGGGGTGGGGGGGGGGGGGGGGTGACCAGGAGGAGGTGGCTAGCCACATAATGAAAAGGTATTGCGAGTGAGGGGAGAAAAATTAGACTCCGATCTTCATGTCAGTCACAAAGTCTGGACATACACTGGTGACTGCACAAAATACAAACTTATCCAATTGATGGTTTGAAGGGAAATGGCTCTCTGCTTGCTTCAGCAGGGCAGAGTATTAAGTCAAGCAGTTTGGGTAGTTCAGTGCGGCTCGCTATCAATGAAGCCATGTCCCCTTTTGACATCACGAGCTAAAGACATGTTTGGAGAGGTCTGCATTCAGCTCCATAACAGTTAGGTTTATTTTGAAATGATTTTTTATATTTTAAAATAATTAGGACATTTTTCAATGGTTTTCATCTTTAAAATACATGTAACACTTTTATAACCAACTGAAACATTTTCCAGGGTTTATTTATTGGCTACTCAGCTACTTTTCCTCACCTGGATTTCCCCCTGGCTCCACTCCATGTACCAGCCTCCCCGGACAGGCGCCGGAATGTGGCGACTAGGGGCTTTTCACAGTAACTTCATTGAAGCCTACTCGTGACAATAAGCAATTTTCATTTCATTTCATTTCATGTACCCTGGCTTCTCTCCAATATTACCCCAAACACCTAGTTCCTCCCAACCCCCCCCCCCCCTCCCCCACACCACCCTCTACTGTATTTCCCTGGTCCCTCGGCTCCTCCAATGCCACCTGAAAGAGATCTACCATGTGGACCTAGTGGCACTTGCGAACAGTAAAACTCAGTAGAAATTTGAGTTAAAACTTTTCGGGTGCAAACAAGAATCTTTTATTGCCTCTATTTGATTACAATTGAGAGTCACTTAAATCCTATTCCTTAATAAGTCCGGCTTGCAAAAAGGACTTTAAGAGAAGCAACTTGTACACAATTTAACTTTTAAAATAATACAGAAATGGTTTCTTGCTTACGGCAAACAGCTTGCATTTACTTCAAGAGTTAGAGTGGAAAAGTGAAAATAGAGAGATAGAGAATAGTTTAGATCAAAGTATAGAATGATCCGGATAAAGATGGCCGTACGGACCCTCACTGTTATACTAAATCATATCAGTCTTTAGCCACCTATCTACATCCCTATGTAATCCTAATTGGTTTGGGTTAGAATCAAATGAGTTTGATTTGATGGTTAGCTGTCAATTTTCAATGTGCAACATTGGCTTTAATTGTTTCATGTCTGAATACTTGTGCATGCTATGGAATGCGATAATGTGCTGTTATCGCGACCAGCTTAAACTGATCTTCTGCTGACTTAGCTGTTATCACCATTATGGACATGTGCCTCCATATTTCTGTGGCGTTGCTATTGTGTTGCTATGTCCTTGATCCGGCAGCACAAGTATAGTGTCAAACTGTCTTGCAAATGTGCTGTTTTTATCTAGAATGGAATGATGCTGTGTCATGCTGTTCTGTTGAAGCTGTATGTTTTTAAATGACCTGAGGTTATGAGTGAATTTAAAATGGGTATTTAGAAAGACTGGGGCTTAATATTTACCCTAAATAGCTGTCTTTTACCTATATAGAACATAGAACATAGAATAGTACAGCACAGAACAGGCCCTTCGGCCCTCGATGTTGTGCCGAGCAATGACCACCCCACTCAAACCCACACATCCACCCCGTACCCGTAACCCAACAACCCCCCCCAAACCTTACTTTTTAGGACACTACGGGCAATTTAGCATGGCCAATCCACCTAACCCGCACATCTTTGGACTGTGGGAGGAGGGGTGTATTAGAAAATAGTTGGCTTCTACACCACCACCCCACCCGCCTCCGCACATGATTCCTTTCTAATATTACCCCATACACCAAGCTCCTCTCCACGCTTCTCATAAATCTACACTGCACTCCATCCACGGCAGAGAATATAAGAGCAGAAAGGTTCGCTGGAACTACATGAAACACGAGCTAGGCCACAACTTGAGCATAGCTACGTGCAGCTCAGAAATGATGTCATTGCGTCAGAGGGGATTGACAGGGATTTTGCCTGGACTGGGGAAAATTGCAGTTCCGAGGAAAGGCTGGACAGGCTGGGATTCTTCTCCTAGGAGCAGCGGAGGCCGAGGGCAGGTTTGATTGAGATGTCCAAAATTGTGAGGGGCCTGAATAGAGTGGGTGGGAAGAGTCAATTCACCTTAGGAGGGAGGTCAGTGACTAGAGCGCATAGATTTGAAGTGAATGGTAGCAAGATGAGAAAGGAGGCCTCCCCCTCATGCTCCTAATGTGTCTGTTTGTACATCTGTCTCGTCCGTAAGAGCATAGATAAAGGCTTCTGAATTCTGATGCCACCCTCCCAAAGCCCACTGCCAGAGATGAAATGAAATTAAATGAAAATCGCTTATTGTCACGAGTAGGCTTCAATGAAGTTACTGTGAAAAGCCCCTAGTCACCACATTCTGGTGCCTGTTCGGGGGAGGCTGGTACAGGAATTGAACCATGCTGCTGGCCTGCCTTGGCTTGCTTTAAAAGTCAGCGATTTAGCCCAGTGTGCTAAGCCAGCCGACAGTGCAAAAGGAGGCCATTCGGCCCATCGAGTCAGCACCGACCCTCTGAAAGAGCACCATAGCTAGGCCTACTGACCCGCCATATCCCCACAACCCTACCTGACCTGCACATCCTTTGGACTGTGGGAGGAAACCGTAGCACCTGGAGGAAACCCACGCAGACATGGGGAGAACGTGCAAACTCCTCACAGTCACCCAAGGCCAGAATTGAACTCGGCTCCCTGGCGCTGTGAGACAGCACTGCTAACCACCGTGCCACCGTGTCGCCCACTGAGCCAACACGTTGCCTGAAATGCACAACAGCAACTTGCTGGTCAAATTTGACTAAGGGTTGAGGCCCACTTTCAAGCAAGCTTTGGGCCTACCTGTTCCACTGCTGAGGTCATTTCCATTCATGCCAGCGTGGATTGCTACTCCACCTTTACTGTACTGGTTGATGGGATGTGAACGTTGCCGGAAAAGCCAACATTTACTGTCCCCTTCATCTTAACTCTCTCCAGAAGTTGTGTTGAAATCAAGAATTTACCACAAAGAAATAATCGCATGCTTTGACTAGCTATGGCTCCCTGTGACAGGAGAATTCCAATTCTGCGATCAACAAAGAGCAAAGAATTGAATTTGATTTCCACTCTGGATATTATTGATGCGTGCTCTATGTTTTCAGGTCTCTGAACATATAGATTTTATCAGTCGCCGATGGTCTACTCGTCCGTTCCTTCACATCATCCAAGCCACGCCCATATTCCCAAGTTTCCTGATTATTTACCGTCACTTTCTGCGCCGGGCTCGTGACAGCTGGAGCGTACTGAACCTGCACTGTGCCCGTCTGAGAGGAGGGGAATGGACAGACTTGTAAGCTCAACCTATTTACACAGTCTGACCCCGACACGCACTGGTGCACCCCTCCTATTTTTCCTTCATCCACAGTGGGTGCAGTGACAAATTGCGTTGTCATGGAGAACGTTGAGGCAGTGGAGAGGGGGTGGGGAAGCTGAGTGGCGTGATGGGTCAGGATGTGCGGGGCACAGGTGTGACACGGCATGTTTTCTGCCCACTTTATCTTTGCTGCCCCTGGAAGCTGATTCCCCCCCCCCCCCCCTCCTCCCCCCCCCCCCCTCCCCCCCCCCCCCCACCCCCCCCCCACCCCCCCCAACCCCCCCCCCCCCACCCCCCCCCACCCTCTCGTCACAACAAAGAACCGGCCACTAAATACGACCATTAATCTTCATATTGGGCCATTTAAATCTACTTCAGGAAGCAGACCAGTCTCTGGCAACCATCTTAAATGGACGGGTAGATTAATCAGCAATGTCCCTGTGGGAACGCTGGACAATCGAGTAATGGATGGCATTCCATTATCCTGAGATCATTTTAATATTCCAAATGGCTAGCTGATGGGAACTTCAGTTTCCGGAAGAAAACCTGGCTACAAAATGCAATTTGACACTAAATGGGTGGAGGACCATGGTGATAGATCTCTCTACCCTTTCCCAGTCATTTATGGCATTTACGGGATGTAAACGATGCAAAATTCGTGGCCAGTACATCATTTTATATCTCATTATAATCAGCCTCATCAACTTCCTTCTCTCCTGCAAGTTCAACGCTCCTCTCATTCTTCATGTCCAATTAATTTCCAGCACACACATCCGAGGCAGCAGAGCTTGAATGCCTCCCAACCTGAAGACAGTGTTCAAGGGATCTATTCTGACAACCATGTGAAATCGCTGAGCGTACACAACGCATTATGCTTCTCGTCAACTTGATGCCAAGATTGCACAGAAGCTTCTGCACGTCATTAAATCACTCCCTTGTGCAGTTCCTCAGATGGTACTGTGCAGAAAGAGGCCCAAATGGTCCGTGGTGGCTGTTACGCCCCACACACGAGCCTCCTCCCACCCTACTTCATCTCAGCCGATCGACAGATCCTTCCGGGACTTTCTCCCCTGTGTAGAACCCGAGCTTTGTTTCTTACTTCGAAGCTTCCAACTGCCGCCTTTGCCTAATTCAAGTGACAAACCACATAAGTACAGAAGGATATGCACGCGAGGGAAGCAATCTTTCTTCCCAAATCTCCAGAGGAAGGGAAAGGAGAGAAATGGGTAAAAATATACTGTAGCTGGGAGGAATAACGCAGACAGGTGGAAAGGCACGGCTGACAAATTAGAGCTCAGTCGCATAGCTGCAGAATCTCTTTTTAAAAGGAGCAGTTTTTTTTTCCCTTCTTGTACCCATTTTACAAACCTAGGGGTTATTTTGGTCTGGCCTGTTAATGAAATAATAAATACGACCAGACTGACGAACCAAAGTGTTACATAGAACATAGAACAGTACAGCACAGAACAGGCCCTTCGGCCCTCGATGTGCCGAGCAATGATCACCCTACTCAAACCCACGTAACCCGTATACCCGTAACCCAACAATCCCCCCATTAACCTTACACTACGGGCAATTTAGCATGGCCAATCCACCTAACCCGCTCATCTTTGGACTGTGGGAGGAAACCGGAGCACCCGGAGGAAACCCACGCACACACAGGGAGGACGTGCAGACACCACACAGACAGTGACCCAGCCGGGAATTGAACCTGGGACCCTGGAGCTGTGAAGCATTGATGCTAACCACCATGCTACCGTGAGGCCCCGATGTTTTTTGCCATCGGTATGACTAATGCTCCCAGTCTGCCATGGGTATGAGGAGAGAGAAAGATAGAAATATTTCTAAATCTCTCCCTTCATTTAACCTCCTCCCACCCCACCCACCCACCCATATTTGCAGCCACCCCTGATGTGTTGGGCAGGCTGGGTCTAGGTGGACTGCGTTTGATGCAGTGTAGCGAGAGACAGACTTCCAATACTTGATGAGATGCAACACGATTTTATTTAACATCTAACTATTTTACGTGTCCAACTGTGGGTTGACACTCGATGGACCGAAGATGGACTTGGCTGGAGACCTGATCTAGCCTGACCAGACTAACTGACGACCACATGGGGTTTGCACTGGCTATGCTCACGAGCTCTGACTGTCTCAGAGTCTGGATCCCAAGAGAGCGGGAAAACTGGTGCCCTCTGGCTTTATAGTGGTCGTGTCCTGACTGGTGATTGGCTGCTGTGTTCTGTGTGCTCACTGGTCATCCTGTGTGTCAATCACTGCCTGTCTGCACTCCATTATATACACGGATGTATATTATGACAACCCCCTCGACCTCACGATCTCATGTGGCCTCACTACTCCAATCCTGTCTATTACAGATAAGGCCATCTCTAATCTCGCTCCTTGTATCACTCTGCACCCACATCTCCCTTCGCCCTCACAACCCCGCTAAACCATTTTCGCCCCATTTTCATAGAACCCCGACAGTGGAGAAGGAGACCATTCGGTCCATCGAGTCTGCACCGACCTTCTGAAAGAGTGCCTTACCCATGTCCACTTTCCCCATCCACCCTGCTGTATCCCCATGACACCGTACATTAACCTGCATATTCCTGGACATTAAGGGGCAATTTTCTATGGCCAACCCACCTAAACCGTCCGTCTTTGGACTGTGGGAGGAAACCAGAGAATCGGAGGAAACCCACGCAGACATGAGGAGAACGTACAAAATCCACACAGACAGCCACCCAAAGTCAGAATTGAACCCGGGTCCCTGTGAGGCTGTAGTGCTAACCACTGTGCCAGATTCTGCTGAATCTCCATGTCACGCCCACTCCAATTAAGGCTAATATGTCCTTCATCAGGCAGGTCCAAGAGGGTTATTCTTGGCCTTTGGACCACGTATAGTGGTTGAGACTTCCTGTACGCAGCCTCAACACCACTTCACCCATCGCCCTCTGAAAGGCCTGGGCGACAGTGATTACTGAACATGGGGCTGGTTTAGCACAAGAGGGGCTGGTTTAGCACAAGAGGGGCTGGTTTAGCACAGTGGGCTCAACAGCTGGCTTGTAATGCAAAACAATGCCAGCGGCGCGGGTTCAATTCCCGTACAGGCCTCTACGAACAGGCGCCGGAATGTGGCGACTAGGGGCTTTTCACAGTAACTTCATTGAAGCCTACTTGTGACAATAAGCGATTATTATGGGGCTGGTTTAGCTCACTCAGCTAAATCGCTGGCTTTTAAAGCAGGCCAGCAGCACGGTTCAATTCCCGTACCAGCCTCCCCGGGCAGGCGCCGGAATGTGGCGACTAGGGGCTTTTCACAGTAACTTCATTGAAGTCTACTCGTGACAATAAGCGATTTTCATTCATTTCATTTTTCACATGATGCTGTTGATCCTTCCCCTCCAAGCCTTGCTCTAGAACCGGGTTGAAATAATTGTGCCCAGGGTTATGACAAGAAGCTTCGGGAAGGCAACAAAATTGCAGGAGAATCAATCTGACATCTACCTTGGCTAAGCAAACTGCAAAAGAGCATATGATCCACGAGTCAGTAGCTGAGATTTCTGAAGTACTGCTTTAGAAACTCCGAGGCCTGAATTTTGCGCCTATTGCCCACGTGCACTTAGTGGGTCTGGAAGCCGGCGCGAGTTGCGTTTCCGGCTACGATCGGACCGGAACACGAGTATGTGCTGGCTGGGCAATTAACAGGCAGCCAGCGTGAAACGTGCGCTGAGAAAGGCTCAACGCTGCCTGGGCGGATAGGATGAGGATGGTCACCGAGAAAAAACAAAGGTGCACGCTGGCATTTCCATTGGGCCCTCTCGAGGCGGGCAGCTGCTGCAATACTGTCTCAGGGAGCTGCAGGCCTCTAAAAATTAAAAGTGATGAAAATAAAAGCAGCAAACTGTGTCCATGCAGCAGTCAGATACCCGACAGCAGCATTCAGTCCCCTGATACCTTTTTTTAAAATCAAGTTCATCTCAGGCGTTTCTTAACATCTTCTTCATGGGCTTATTTGCTGGTTTATTTGTCAACGGACGCAGTTCTGATTCACTAGCACGCCCGCCGAGCCAAATACTGTGCATGTGCGCACTGATGTTGGCATACGCCCCTGATGTCTTCACACGCAATTTCACATGCCATTGGGTCAGGCACGCGGCCGCTCAAACATCATAAAATTCTGGCTTTAGACACCAATCCCACTGGGTTTTGCTGGGGTTACAGAACGAGTTGGAGTATCAGCGATTTCAGGGTAACATTTTATTTGGAGACCGATATGCCCTGGGCTGGGCATCTGACCTGAAACTAAGTGAGTTAAAATCACAGAGGGGACGGGAACGGAGCAGGAAGATTGTGAGGAGACCCTGGATACATTTCAACCTCCATCCACCCTAGGCAAGAGGTTTTGCGATGGAATGGGTAGCCTTCCTGCCTCTGAGCCAGAATCTCCGCGTTTGAGACCCACCCCAAGATTCAATGGCCAAAGAAGCATTCACAACGCAGCCAAACAGGTTGAATATCAGCTTAAAAATCCTGCCAAAAGACGGCAGTGGAAGGTGGTAGGCGGGGGGGGGAGATTCCTAGTCAGCCAAGCGATGGCAAAGCTTCGGAGCCTTCACCATCAATATCCATCGCTCCAGACCACAATTTTGTCCATGCGAAATTATGTGCAATACATTAATGCTCAGATTATCTATAGAAATTATAAGAGTTCATTAAGTTAAGAATTGGGACTGGTTTAGCACAGTGGGCTAAATAGCTGGCTGGCAATGCAGAACTAATGCCAGCAGCGCGGGTTCAATTCCCGTACCAGCTTCCCCGAACAGGCGCCAGAATGTGGCGAAAAGGGGCTTTTCCCAGTTACTTCATTGAAGCCTACTCGTGACAATAAGTGATTATGATTATAATTTACAATTGTGATCTTTGCTAAAATGGAAGATGGGGAATTCACTGAAATTTCCACATCATAAAAATCAACTACATATAGTAGAAAAGATTTATCTATTGCTTATTAAATAATTCAGCATTGTTCGCTGCAGCGTAACAGAGGCCAGAGTTTATTTCAATAAATACAATGATGCAGAAGCGAGGACACAAAGAGTAGAACTTACTCCAACGTCTCTGTAATGCGACCCCCCCCCCCCCCCCCCCCCATCGTTTTGGGGCCTGCGGCACTGACCTCACTCTGATATCTTGCACTTGGGGGTTTTCAAGACCGTCAATGAGGAGGTAATCAATAGCTGAAGTCCTTTAACCGCATCATTTGGAATTTCTTAAGTGCCTGCATGCCCTGACATTCATTCTCTTCATAGTGATACAGAAAATGATTGAGACAAGTGAAGTAAATATAGTGCAGGAAGCTGCAGCAGACGTATCTGCTCGAAGCAGATATTTCACAAACACCCCAGAAGAAATCCCAAAAGCTTTCTCAACAATCGGCGGATCAATAGTCATTATTTTTTATCTCTCAGGCGGATGGTCGGTGGAAGCTGTTTGGTGAGCTGTTCACAAATCAAAATCTGAAGCAAAGCAGAGTGTAAACATCTTCCAGCATGACCCCATAATGGTGGCTGTAATCATGGGTAATTAACTCGTCCCTGCCTCTATCCAATATGGTATGTCACTCTCCACATGGGTTCAATCAACAAAGGACAAAGGATATTGCCAGGGCTTGAAAATGGCCACTTTGAGGAGAGCTTGGACAGGCTGGGGTTGTTTTCCTTAGAACAGAGGAGGCTGAGAGGTGACCTAATTGAGGGGCGTACAAAATTATGAGTGGCCGAGACAGCGAGGACAGGAAAAACTTGTTTTCCCCTGGCTGCGGGGTCAATCACCAGGGGGCATAGATTTAAGGTGATTGGTAGAAGGATTAGAGGTGACATGAGGAAAATCCTCTTCACCTGGAGGGTGGAGGGCATCTGGAATTCACTGCCTAAGTTGGTGGGTGAGGCGGAAACGCTCAATTCAATCAAAAGGCACCAGGATTGGCATGTGAAATAAATGCTGTAACCTGTATGACCAGGTGCTGAAAAATGGGATGACAACGAGAGGCCAGTTTCTTTCTTTGGCCGTTGCAGACACGATGGGCTGAATGGCCTCTTTCTGTGCCATGACATTTTTGTTGTTCTCTGGTTGTATATTCCAGAAGAGGTAAGGCCTGTGTTAGAAAGTGGTGGGAGCACAGTTGCCGTTTTACTGGGTCAGGAATCCAGAGGGCTGGGTTTCTTGTTTTGTGAGAACGTAACTTCAAATTCCACCACAGGCTCCTTTTCAAAGAAAGAAATGCAAATAAAACCAGCAGTGCAAGTGACAACAAGTGTATCTAAAAGCCCAACTGGGTCATTGTAATGACCTCCAATTAGCATTATTGGTTGGCCAATTGGAGTATGAGCTCCCTCAATGATAGCTCATTGAGGGGGGCCCATATAAGCACCTGTGGAGGCTTTGTGAGCCAATCTCAAGCTGACTGGAATGCTAGCAGCACTGTTTGGAGCTGCTCGTGTATCTAGTTATTGGCAATAAATATTGGTGTGGTGATGGGACTCCTGCCTCCTGTGGATTATTACAGTGGCGACGAGGTAAACAAAGAACTTTGCGGAGACCAGCTGCTGCACTCGGAGGGTAAGCCTTGCTATTTCAAAAATGCCGTTTTTTGGGAGGTTAGATGCATTTGACCCGGCTATTGAGGACTAGTCCCAGTATGTGGAGAGAATGTGTTACTTCTTCCGAGCCAATGATATAATTACGGATGAAAGGAAACGGGTTATCCTGCTGTCGGCGTGCGGACCCTCCGCTTTCGCCATTATACATAGTCTAACTTATCCTGATGCTCCTGACACGAATTCTTTCCAAGAATTAACGGAATTGGTGAAAGAGCACTACAACCCAAAACCGCCCCTCATTTTGCGTAGGTACAGATTCTACACAGGGAAGCGGGAAGACAGGGAGTCAGTCACGAATTTCTTAACCCGCCTGAGAAGGCTGGCGGAAAAATGTGAGTTCGGCTCGACGCTAAAGGGCAGCAGGGTAGCATGGTGGTTAGCATAAATGCTTCACAGCTCCAGGGTCCCAGGTTCGATTCCCGGCTGGGTCACTGTCTGTGTGGAGTCTGCACGTCCTCCCCCTGTGTGCGTGGGTTTCCTCCGGGTGCTCCGGTTTCCTCCCACCGTCCAAAGATGTGCGGGTTAGGTGGATTGGCCGTGATAAATTGCCCGTAGTGTCCTAATAAAAGTAAGGTTAAGGGGGATGTTGTTGGATTACGGGTATAGGGTGGATATGTGGGTTTGAGTAGGGTGATCATGGCTCGGCACAACATCGAGGGCCGAAGGGCCTGTTCTGTGCTGTACTGTTCTATGTTCTAAATGAAATGCTTCGGGACCGGTTAGTGTGTGGCATAAACAACCTCCTCGCAATACAGAAGCGCCTGTTGTGGGAAACGCAGCTAGACTGCAGGCAGGTGTTACAGCTCGCACTGTCCCGAGAAAAGGCAGCAAGTGGGGTGCAGGAACTACAGGGCATGCCAATGGAGGTAGATACCTGTGAGAGGGACTACCACAACGGGTCCGGCTACCAGATAGCCGCTCTGAGGAATAGAGGGAAAACCCCAGAACTGTCCTCAAGTCTGCTAGGACTAACGAGACAGAGGGAAGTACCGGCTGAGGCTCCCCGCAACAGAGAAGGACCGTTTTTGGCACCAGACAGAGTGGGGTAACAGCGACAGAAACCCTAGAAGGAGGTGGCAAAAGAGGAATAGCAGGTGGGGACGCAGGGAAGTATACAACCTAGACGCCCCATCCTCCTCCAAAGGGGAACAATTATATAATATTGCGATGAAGAAAGCAGAACCTTTTAAGATTACCCCATGGGTGAACGGTCGGCCGACAATAATAGAAATAGACACTGGGGCGGCCGTATCAGTAATAGGAGTGGCAGCATTTAGAAAAATCAAAGATGGACTCCAGCCACTAACCCTAACAAAAACATCGACGAAACTTAAAATCTACACGGGGGAACCCTTGGAAGTTCTAGGCACGACTCATGTACCCGTGGAATATGAGAAACAATTGCTCAGATTAGCATTGACGATAGTAGAGGGCTCCGGACTGAGCTTAATTGGACAGAACTGGCTAAAAGACCTAAAATTAGATTGGATGAAAATTTTCCAGAGTGGAAGCGGGCAGTTGAGTGGAGTACTCCAAAAATACCCGGAGGTCTTCCAAGAAGGTTTGGGGGAAATCATAGGCGCCAAAGCAACTTTGCACGTGGACCCAGAAGCCCTTCTGAAATTTTGTAAGGCCAGGGCGGTACCTTTCGCGCTAAGGAAGAAAGTAGAGGTCGAAATAGTAAGGTTACGGCGTGACGGCATTATCAGACCAGTACAGTTCTCGGAATGGGCAGCGCCGATGGTACCAATTTTGAAGCCAGACGGCTTGATACGTCTCTGTGGAGATTTAAAACAGACGGTAAACAAATACGCACTGCTGGACAAATACCCGATCCTGAAAATAGACGACCTATATGCCAAATTGGCAGGTGGGCTTTTGTTCACAAAACTGGACATGTAGCCACGCCTACCTGCAGTTAAAACTGGACAAGGGCTCCCAGAAGTTCGCTATGATCAACACCCTGAAGGGCCTTTTTCGTTATACTAGGCTACCTTTCGGAGTGTCATCAGCCTGCGCTTTATTCCAGCGTACGATGGAAAATATTCTGCAGGGACTACCGCAGGTGGCGATTTATTTGGACAATGTCTTAATCACGGGTATGACAAACAGAGAACACTTAAGGAACCTGGAGGAAGTGCTCAGGCGTTTCGCAAAGGCAGGCGTACGGCTTAAAAGAGAAAAATGTGTTTTTTCTGGCCCCACAAGTGACGTACCTGGGATATAAAGTAAACGAGTCGGGCTTACACCCATTGGAAGACAGAGTAAGGGCAATAAAAGAAGCCCCAGCTCCCACCATGATCCAGGATCTACCATCATTTCTAGGGTTGGGAACCTATTATGGCAAATTTATTGAAAATCGGGTGTCCATCCTAGAACCCCTCCACCAGCTACTAAAAAAGGGGCAAGAATGGAAATGGTCCGCCCGCCAAAACCGAGCATTTAGGGACATTAAGGAACATCTGTCATCTGAAAATGTCCTAGAGCATTATGACCCAAGGAAGGAGTTGGTGGTCACTTGTGATGCATCCCCCTACAGGGTAGGAGCCGTCTTAGCCCATAGAGGAAGGAATGGGGAAGAACGGCCAATAGCCTATGCTTCGAGGACCTTGGCGATGGCTGAGAGGAAGTACGCCCAAATCGAGAAGGAAGGACTGGCGGTGATATTTGCAGTAAAAAATTTTCACCAGTATCCGTACAGGTGGAAATTCACCATAGTGACGGACCATAAGCTGTTATCAGGGTTATTAAAAGAAGACAAGTCAATACCCCCGATCGCATCAGCTAGAATCCAACGCTGGGCGTTTCTACTGGCGGCGTATAGATACGTTCTGGAGCACAGACCGGGAACGCGAGTAGCAAATGCAGATGCTTTGAGCAGACTTCCCCTCCCGGACACCCTGCCGCTAATACCGAAAGTAGAGGAGACAGTAATGACTCTAAATTTTTTGGACACCCTACCAGTGGACGCACAACATATTCGGTTGTGGATGCAAAAAGACCCAGTTTTAGCCAAGGTGAAGCATTTACTGCTAACAGGGGAACTGGAAAGACCAGTGGAGCATCCGAATACACGCGCCGCCCCCCCCGATTCGGTCGTAAAAAGGAATTCTCCACTCGATTGCCGATTCCGAAATCGGCATTGGGGAACGGAGAACCCAGGCCATAGTCTCCCATACGGAAAATCCCGACCATAGACTGGGATGGAAGTAGCAGCTCCTCAAACTGATCTCTGAGGAACTGAATGCTTGGACTTTGCAAGAGCGGACATAGACACGGTGGAACAAATGGCCTCTTTCAATGAAATGAAAATGGCTTATTGTCACGAGAAAGCTTCAATGAAGTTACTGTGAAAAGCCCCTAGTCGCCACATTCCGGCGCCTGTTCGGGGAGGCTGGTACGGGAATCAAACTGTGCTGTTGGTCTGCTTTAAAAGCCAGCGATTTAGCCCAGTGTGCTAAACCAGCCCCTGGATATGGGGGGGAAGCAGGATTCGGCTTTTGAGTTGGATGATCAGAATATATGGCGGATCAGGCTCGGTGCGCTAAATGGCCTCCTCCTGTCTCTATTTTCTGTGTTTCCATATCAAGAAATGGCTGAAAATATTGGATAGTGCAAAGGCAATGGGCCCTGAAAATAATTAACAAAATTCCTTAAGGCTTGTGCTCCAGAATGTGCCACGGTCCTAGCCAAGCTGTTCCACTGCAGCTCAAGACTGGCATCTAACCAGCAATGTGGAAAATTGCCCAGGTAGGTCCTGTACACACAAATCAGGACAAATCCAACTTGGATCAATTGCCATCCATCAGTCTAAGCTTGATAATCAGTAAAGTGATGGAAGTGGTCACCCACAGCGCAATCCAGTGGCACTTGCTTAGCTATAACCTGCACACGGATGCTCAGTTTGGGTTCCGCCAGGTCCACTCAGCTCCTGGCCTCATTACAGCCTTGGGTCAAACATGGATAAAAGAGGTGAGGTGTGAGTGACTGCCCTTGACATCAAGGCCACATTTGATTCAGTGCGGCATCAAAGACCCCAGCAAAACCGGAGGCAATGGGAATCAAGGGGGAAAATCTCTACTAGTTGGAGTCATACCTCACACAAAAGAAGATGATTGTGCTCATTGGAGGTCAGTCACTTCAGCTCCAGGACATCACTGCAGGAGCTCCTCAGGGTGGTGTCCTCGGTCATAGATCACAGAATCCCTAGAGTGCCTACTAGGAGGACATTTAGTACTGCGAATCTGCACCGGCCCTTGGAAAGAGCACCCCACTTAAGCTTAAGCCCATGCCTTCACCCTATCCCCGTAAACCAGTAACCCTGCCGAACATTTTGGACACTAGGGGGCAATTTAGCATGGCCAATCCACTTGCACATCGATGGACTGTGGGAGGTAACCGGAGCACCCGGAGGAAACCCATGCAGACACGGGGAGACAGTCACCCGAGGCCAGAATTGAACCCAGTTCCTAGAGCTGTGAGGCAGCAGTGCTAACCATGTGCCACCGTGTCGCCCATAAGGTCCATCTTCAGCTCCTTCATCAATGACCTTACTTTGATCGTAAAGTCAGAAGTGGAGATTTACTAAGGCATGGCTGATGGCAAATGCCGGGCTTCCCAAATCCCAAAGGGAAACTTGTAACAGCTGCCAAAACATTTTTTTTTCAATTTGTATATTATGAGGAGGTTTCCTGAAATCAGGAAATTACCTCTCTGACCAACTGTAATGACTTCATAATATTTATTAAACATTTATTAAAATAAAGAAAATATTTTAAATGTACACTTAAACCCAAGAATAGTGTCACAAATTTAACAATGCTTCAAAACAGTGAGGAAAAAGCATCTTAACCTAAACTGCACTGAGAGTTAACCTTCTCTTTTCTGATGGTAACAGAACATACAGAATTTTTAACATATACAATTCCAGTGACTGCGCCACATAATGCCCTTTAGCTCTTAAGGTGTTCTTTGATGGTGACAGTAAATTGGTTCCCTGGTCCACACAGAGTCTTTTTTTAGCTATTGCCAGCCACCACACTATCTGCTTGGAGATTGCCATATTCCATGCTGTGTTCTGGGAGATTTAAGCAGGTATCCTCTCACATAGACATCAGTGGTTTCTTAAATATGTTCCTTGCCTTTGATCTCTCGACCCTCCATCGTTTCATACAGTCTCCCAGAAGTCCCCTTTCCATGGGCGGCATGGTAGCACAGTGGTTAGCACTGTTGCTGCATTGTTGCTGGTGAATCCGAGGGACTCACCAAACGATCTCCAGTGAGATCACCTTACTTGACATCTGCTGCTGGGTCAACAGCAGAGCAACAGGTTCGATTCCTGGCTTGGGTCACTGTCTGTGCGGAGTCTGCAACTTCCCCCTGTGTCTGCGTGGGGTTCCTCCGGGTGTTCCGGTTTCCTCCCACAGCCCAAAGATGTGCTGTTAAGTGAATTGGACATTCTGAATTCTCCCTCTGTGTACCCGAACAGGCGCCGGAATGTGGCGACTAGGGGCTTTTCACAGTAACTTCATTGCAGTGTTAATTTAAGCCTACTTGTGACAATGAAGATTATTATCGTTACCCAGAACTGATCAAACCTCTTTCTATTCCCTTATAGCTCCTATATTTTAAAAAGTAAACTTACCCCATCTTTGTCTCACTTACTTACAATTTTGCAATTTGCATATGTTCCGCTTTGAACGATAACAGCCGACTTCAAACTCCTTATTTATTGTCTTATGCAAATTCTTATTTACATTCCTCTTCGTTCCTTCTGTACATTAACATAACAAACTCACATCTTACCGATGCTTACATGCTTGCGGTCTCCCTATCTCTCAATCCATTTGCACTAATCACACCCCCCACCAGTCCGTTTCCAGTATCTCACAAATATGACAGCGTTATTATCAAACTGGCATTGGTGGCCTGACCTGTCAACACCCCGATCTGAAAATTCTCATCCCTGTTGTCAAAGCGACATCTCATACTCCGCCTTAGCTCTTCTTCAATTTAATGTCTTCGAGTAAATAAGCAAACAAACATGAATTGTGGCATGCTCAGCATTTAAGCTTCATGCTGAACCTCACTGGGAATCTGCCAGCACTATTAATTAAACCTATCCTTTGTAATTGCTTAATGGGAGTTTACTGAATTCACTATCTTTGGGACCGATGATGTAACGATCTTTTGCGCAAGAGTGTCAGCTACATTCTTTCTGAAACAGATAATGATACAGGAAGCATGCTTTAAGGATGCATGAGTATTCATGAATCTGCCACCTTCTATACCAAGACAGACTAATTGGCTTCATATTTTGGAAACTGTCAACGAACCAGGGTTCATCAATGGCCGCATTACCAATGCCTTGACAGATGGCGCATTTATACAGACTTTTGGGAGGTTTATTATGCTTGCTTTATTTATATTTGAGTTTAAAATTATGTTGGGTCGATCCTCTGTTACTGTAAGTACAAATTGTACAGGCAATAGCTTTCTCGCATCAAGGGCGGCTCGACACATCAATCCGAATTTCTGTCATTGCTAATTAATCCCAGAGCTGGTGCACATTGGTTCTGGCCTATCTGCTTTTACCCCATCCAGCCTTGCCGTAAGGTCATATCTCATTTTCACAACGCGCTTGTTTTTTCTCTCTTCCGTTTTGGATAGATCCTGCTGACAATTACATTTTGAGGAAAAAGTAAGACTTGCATTTATATAGCACCTTTGACAACCACCAGTCGTCTCGAGGAACTTTACAGTCTACGGACCCCGGGCTTCATGATTAGGGGCAGCGAATACACAAGCAGCATAAACATTTATAAAACACTGGTTCGGCCTTGTGTCCAGTTTGAGGTGCCACACTTTAGGAAAGATGTGATGGAGTAAGGCAGTGTTCTTCAAACTTTTTTTCCGGGGACCCATTTTTACCAAGCGGCCAACCTTCGGGACCCATCCCGGCCGACCTGCGCGACCCACGCCGGCCGACCTGCGTGACCCACCATTTTCTCTTCCCTTGTTTGCTGCTGACAAAAATGGAGGAAATGGTTTGGGGTCCCTCTGGCCCTCGTACACATTCCTCCAATGGAACCTGTTGGATGAAGGTGAAGCCTTCCGGTGTCGGAAAGTATGGAGTCTCCATCTGTCCAAAGTTCTGCATTTTTTTCCTGTAAAATTTTATTAAATAAACCCCCCCCCCCCCGAACTTGGAAAGAAAAAGAAAAAATAAAATGATTAAAATAAATGAATAAAACCCCCCCCGGAACTTGTAAACAAACATAAAATGAATAAAATAAATGAAAAAAATGAATAAAATCCACTACAGAACTTGTAAAACAAAAAGCTGCAACCGTTTAAAAACATAGTGTCCGTACTACGCATGCGTGCCGATCATCGTGCGCGCATGCGCAGTGCGGCCAAATTTTTTTTTACCATGTTCACGGCCGCTTGCAGTCGGCGTTATGAAAAGCCGGCTGCTGCGCGGGGATTTGCGCGATCAGGAGCGCCGCGGACAACGGCTCTGCGACCCTCCCGACACCCACCCGCAGGTTGCGCCCCCAACTTTGAAGAACACTGGAGTAAGGGATGGTGTGGAAAAGATCCAGGACAATGAGTCCCCAGCTACCTGGATAGGTTGGAGAAGGGAAGAGGGGATTTGATAGAGGTATTCAAAACCATGAGAGGCCTGGACAGCGCAAATAGAGAAGATCTGTTTACTTTAGCTGGCATAGAATCCCTACAGTGCAGAAAGAGGCCATTTGGCCCATCGGGTGTGCAGCGACCCACTGAAAGAACACCTTTCCTAGGCCCAAATTCCACCCTATCCCTGTAACCTCAGCCAACCTGCAAATCCCTGGACACGAAGGGGCAATTTAGCGCGGCCAATCCACCTAACCTGCACATCTTTGGACTGCGGGAGGAAACCGGAGCACCCGGAGGAAACCCACGCAGATGCGGAGAGAACGTGCAGACGCCACACAGTTGCCCAAGGCTGTAATTGAACCGGGTCCCTGGCACATTGAGGCAGCAGTGCCGACGACTGTGCCGCCGTGCCGCAGAAGATCGCGAACACCGATTTAAGGCGATTAACGAAAGAAGCTGGACCATCCTGCCCGAGGGCGAGGCGGAGGTCGAATCAATTAAGTTTCCAAAAGGGAATTGGGTATCGAGAAAATTCTTCGCAGGGAAAATGGCGCGGGCGTGGGAGTGCGCGAGCTGCTCTCGCAGACAGGTGACGGGTACAAGACGGACAGAAAGGCCACCTGCTGAACTGCACCCTTTCTGTGATTCTGTGAGAAGTGTAGTCCCTGTTGTAATGTAGGAAGTGCAGGCACCGTTTGAAAGATATTTGGCAAACTTGATCCTTGTGCTTGTTGGGAGCAGAGAAACCTTTTTGGGAAAATGAATTCGGATCTCCACAATGGGCGAATCAACAGATTTCAAATGAACAATTGCATGCTCCGACAATCGTCTGCCAGCACCTTGTCCAAGTAGCCATCCCCTATCTACTGGCGTAAGAAGCTTACCCACTCGCAGTGCTAATCTAGTTTATCCCCTTCTCCCTTTTCAGAACAAAGGAGTGACATTGAAAACCTCCAGTCCCCTGCACAGCTTCCACATGCAAGAAGGTTTGAAAGCTGTCTGAGCTGCCTCGGGTATTTTCTCTCCAACTCACACACAAATATTGAAAATGTATGGCGCAGAAGGAGGTAAGTCAGCCCATTTTACTGTTTCGGCCAACTGGTCAGCTGCTACACTCGGTTCATACTCCTGTGGGTTATCAAGTGCACATTCAAGTGTTTTTTTTTAAAAAAATGCGATTAAAGTTTCTCCCTCCACCATTTTTTTCAGGAAGTGAATTCCTGACCCACTCCCGCTCTGGGTTAAAGATCCCTTCTGCCACTCCCACCCAATCTCCTGACAATTAGTGTTGTTGAGTATTGTAGGGGCCTGTTGCCAATCGGTTCTGTTCTTGGCCCACACCCAACATTGTTTTCTCAGCGGTATATCTTCATCGATTACTACACTATCAGATTTTTCCATCTCCATCTTCCTGTCACAACTTTATGTGAACACCAGGACTGAGTAGTCATTCTGAGCTAACACCATCCCTGCAGCAGGTAACTGGTATCCAAGGGCAACATCCCCTGCTTTTGTCCCCTGCCGCCCCCACAGATTCCGTTCGCTAAGCCACCATTATCGGGAAGCACAGCACCGGAGAATAGCTCAGCCAAAGTCACCACTTGCTAAAGGAACTTCTCATGTATGAATTCATGAAAACGTTATGGTTTTCAATCCATCAGTGTCAGCCTTGACATCTAAAGGTGGCTTTTGTCAGGTTGCAAGGTGCCTCACTGAAGATCAGGAGGCTTGTGCTGTTAAAGGTGAACTGCTTATTGTTCACACACAACTCTGCAGCTAGGTGATGGCTTCATTCCGATTTCTCTCAGGCTGTCTCTACACGCGGTTGACCATCACGTGACTCTCCACAGCGCATCGTGGGCAGCATTGTTTCCCCAGTCCCACCTTAACCCTTACTAACCCAAACACCCTTATACTACACCTCCCCAAATTCCTTACCCAGATATATTTACGATATAATAGTTGGAATTTTCCGGCCGTTGGGATTCCGTCTTCCCGTTGGCACTGCAACACCGCCCACGGGCTTCCCAGGAGCGTGACTTAGCTTCATTTGGATGGTGAACAATTGACAAAAGGCGGGACTTGTGAATACCGGCACCAGCGAACGGCGCACCATCGAGAAACATGCGGCTGGGGGAACCGAGGAGTCTCGTGTCCATGCCAGACCCACAAGTCTCTGACTTTACAAGTTCAGAAGGTCTAGGGGCTCTTCCTCTTCTGACAAAGAGGAGCGATATCCCAGTTGTTCTGGGCTAACTTTGTTGGTTTGAAGTTGAAATTGTAACATTTGGGGCAGGATTCTCCGCTGGCCGACGCCGCAATCGGGGCGTGCGATTGGGCAGTGAATAGCTCCCGGCGCCAAAAACGTGCCAGGCGCCAGTTTGACGCCAAATCGTGATGCTCCGCCTCCTCAAATGGCGTCAATGCACCGCACGCTGCCACAGTTCAAACACCATTGGCATATCATTAGTGGGCCTACCTGTGGTGCTCCGCCTCCGATGGGCCAAGTTTCCGACGGCGCGGTACAGGTGTGCTCTCTCAAATCGTGAACCTGGCATAGTGGCTGCTGGGAGATGGAGAGTCCATACGCAGAATGTGCAGCACCGCCATACTCCGCCGACAGCCGTGCTGCTGGTCGGGGGCTTCATCCAGGGCCGGGGGGAGCAGTGGGGGATGGCCAGGAGGTGGGTCCTGGGGTCAGGGTGCACGGGTACGTAACACCATTACCGCAGCCGGCAAGGCAGCCATGCAGCTGCGCATGCCGCTGACTACCCGCTTTAAACCTGATGCCCTGGGTCAGAGGGCGACCCCCCCCCCCCGGGCACCCCCTGTGTGCCCTCTGGCCCCAGCCGACCCATCAGCTGTATGGGTGCTCCAGCACAACCAGTGCCATCTTTCCGGCCCCAATCAGTGTGTATGTGTGGGGGGTGTATTGTTTAAGCGCGGCTTGTTAGCCTTGTGAGTGTCCATCACGGACCCGGCGATTCCAGCACCGTTTTTCGTGGGTTTCGAGGATGTTCCACGTGGCGCCAGCCCCTCACCGGTAGCAGAATTGGTGTAGGTGTGACACTGATTTCTCTGACGTGAAAGTCAACAGTCTTCTTTGAATGGATACCAAGGGCGTATCCAGTTCCTTGCAGAGGGAATGTTCACTATGTTCATTCATAGAGCAGATCCCCCTCTCGTTTTTCCACGGGGTCTGTCATGTTCTTCCTGGAAGTTGACCTTTTCAACAGTGGAACCAGTTGGCTGTTAATAAACGGGAGACAGAGGGCACAATCGAACGGCCACATTGCGTCTGAAAGCTAGTGCGCCGAGGCGTAACGTGGTTGGTAGAAGCCGGGAGACCCCGCTCTCAGAATCTATCCGTCTCGAAATGCCTTGCGAGGTCTAACGAGATCTTGTGAGATGTTGCAATGTGAATCATGCCCATTGTGGGCGGGATCAATTTTTGGCAAACCTGAATATTAGGGCGAGACAGCTGGTGTCTCTCGAATATTCCATTTCTTGAGATACCTGAGGCATTGCGATCTATCAACTTCACGTCAGAGACCTTGAGCGATTGCTGTTCAGTGCTGGTCTCCACAAACGAGTGTCATGATGTGCAAACATGCAACCAATGAACACTCAGAATAGGACACAACCAATGGGCAGTCAGGACACTCAGAGGTGGCATCACCACAAGGGTGCATGACATAAGCACTATAAAAGGGATGAGGCACTCACACCCTGCCTCTTTCCACAGACAGACATCTAGAGAGTTAGACAGGGTTGATCAGCAGCATCACACCCCAGCACGTGGCTTCGAGCAAGCTGGTACAGTTAGACTGAGTTACTACAGTTAGATTAGCAGAGAGTCGAACTCATTTGAGAACTGTGTTAATAGTTCAATCAACACGTTGAACTCATTTCAGAGTCTGGAGCATCCTTTGGTTAAGACTGCATCAAGTAGCAGCCTGTGTTATCCGAAGCAGCAGAACACAACTGTTGTGGGAGAGATGTTTTCAGAACCCCAAAATGTATCATGGAGTCCAACCAACCCCTCCCTTTAATGGATTGTTGCTTTTGAAGCACACGGCTTGTTCCCCAGGTGTAGTATTACAGTTATGGACACGTGGTTTTTAAAACAAAACAATGTTTATTTCATGAACTCAAATTTACCTTTTAAATAAACATTGGATCCCTCAACACCCCTTACTTCGAAGATAACCCCGAAAATAATACAACACTACCCAATCCTGCAAACACATCCAAAAGACTTAACAAATCCTTCTAACAGAAGCACATTAGATTTATATTCAATACTGAGACCTTTTTACAATTCTGATTTCACCAAAGTGCTTGCCCCTTGGGCAGAGGGGGCACCCTGGCACTTCTGGTCCCACACAGGCAACTTAGTATTGCCAGTCTAGCACTGCCACCCTGGCATCCTCTCCGTGCCACCTGGGCACCTTGGCAGTGCCAGGCTGTCACCCAGCTGTCAGGGGAACAGCCAGGTTGGCACTGTCATGCTGGGGGGGCCTTGAGCGAGTGGAGGGGGGATGCCCGGGAATCCCTTCATAGTAAGTTGGGGCTTGGGTGGCAGTCGGGGGTCACGTCGTGTGCTCCAGAGATTGGGATGCCATTTTTAAATGGTGTCCTGATCTCTCGCTACACTGCAGATAAATGGTCTATGTGCACCCTCTGTCATTCATTCCCAGCTAAGGCCCCCTATCTAACCTGGGGCGCATTAAATAGTGGGGTATTTCTAGGCGTTGCGAGCGCCGGGAACACGGCGCTAAATTAATTTGGTTAAATCTCGCCCAGTGTTTACACCCCTGAGTGGCAGCACGTTCCACCTCCGAGAGCTGCCAGTCAATCAGATGCCATCAGCTCACAACCCTAATCCCAGCAGTGGCGGACTGAGGCCCTTAAGTGGTCAATAATTGCCAACCCTCTTGCCTGGTGAAATGCCCCCTCACAACCAAACCCGCCCTTAGTGTGCGGTAAATGGGAATGGGGCATCTAGCCTTCTGCAGCCACAGACCATGAGAGAAATCTCTGGGGTGGGATTTTCATTCCTGCCGGACCCGTTTTCTGGAGCGGCGCACGCTCCCGTCGGCAGCGGGATCCTTCGACCCGGTAGCAGGTCAATGGGGTTTCCCATCGTGGCCACCCCCACGCCATCGGGAAATCCGCGGGCGTGAATGCACTGTCGGCAAAGCGCAGGATCATGCCGATGGAGACTCCTGCCCCTGGTCTCTGAACACTGGCTCCTTTCGGGAATTACTGGCTCCCTGGTGCATCGTAAGGACCACAGCTATTTTAGTTGTGCATCCAATTGCGCTTTAAATCCATATAATGAATCCTCTGGGATTGGGTGGAATTCTGTTTTTTTTAACCACGCCCAATTTCAGGCTTTGTTAACGTCAATGGAGAGTTAAATAGGACAGGCTTTAAAACTGGCAACTCCCATTAGTTAGTTTGATTCATCATCACGGGGTTTGGTTAAAGTTGCCATCCAAGGGATCTGTCACATAATGAAGAATTATCCATGTGAAGCATCCGAAGATTTGTGTATCTACAGAGTCATATCCCAGTACTTTTAGTGCTGTCCTAAAGGAGAGGGCGAGTGTGAGGATAGATGAAGGAGAAAACTAAATAAAAGAAAAGGTTATTTAAAAGATTTAAATTGTTTAAAAAAAAAAAAGTCCAAAGAGCCAAGCTTCGTGACTTGGACATTTTCTTCTTTATTTTCCTCATGTAAACCATACAGTTCGCAAACACAGAACCACAGAATTCCTACAGCGCGCAAGGAGGCCATTCGGCCCATCGAGTCTGCACCAACCCTCTGAAAGAGCACCCGAGCTCGGCCCACCCCCCCCCCCCCCTCCCCATAACCCCACCTAACCTGCACATCTATTGGACACTAAAGGACAATTGATTATGGCCAATCCGCCTAACCTGTACATCACGTGTGGAGGAAACCGGAACATCCAGGGGAAATCCACGCAGACACGGAGAGAATGTGTAAACTCCATCTGATATGATTTATATAATTCACGCACGGTAAATCCCAATTCCATTGACGTTAGCATTTACGAAATAATAACGGCGCGTAGCAGGTTAAAACCTCATTCCAACTGATCTTTGTGTGCTGAATCCTGGCTGTTTGGGCCAGGTGGTTTCACGCTATTGAAGCGTCGTTGACTTCAAACCCGCACCAAGGTACTTGTTAACGACCAGGTCATAGGAGACCCAAAGAAATTAAATGAAAATGAAAATCGCTTATTGTCACAAGTAGTCTTCAATGAAGTTACTGTGAAAAGCACCGAGTCGCCACATTCCGGCGCCTTTTCGGGGAGGCCACATTTTTAATGGCTCTATCAAGCAATCATCGGATAGAACCACAGAAAAGGTAAGGTGTATAAAGAGGCCATTCAGCCCATCCAATCGTCGTCGGCAAAAAAAGAGAACAAAGGAGCCAGCCACTCATTTTAATCCCATTTTCCATCACCTGATCCAAGGCCTTGCAGGTTACAGCGCTTCAAATGCAGATCCCGGTACCATTTAAATGAGTTGAGCATTTCAGCCTCGACCACCAACGTAGGCCGTGAATTCTAAAGGTCCACCACCCTCATGTCCCCTCTAATCCTTCTACCAATCATCTTAAATCTATGCCCCCTGGTAACTGATCACAGCACGGCCCTGTCTTGGCGTCTCATAACTTTGTGCGCCTCAATTAGCTCACCCCTTAGTCTCCTCCGCTCTAAGGATAACAACCGTAGCCTGTCCAATCTCTCCTCACATTTTCTGGCCCTAGCAACATTCCTATAAATCTTAAAGAACAATACAGCACAGGAACAGGCCCTTCAGCCCTCTAAGCCTGTACCGACCATGGTACCTGCCCAAACTAAAACCGTCTGCCCTTATAGAGTCCGTATCCTTCCATTCCCACCCTATTCAAGTATTTGTCTCGGTGTCCCTTAAATGTCTCTATCGTACCTGCTCCCACCATCTCTCCAGGCATTCCATATATTTACCACCCTCTGTGGGAAAAAAACTTGCCTCACACATCTGTTCTAAACTTTTATCCACGCACTTTAAACCTTTGTCCCCTAGTACTTGACTCTCCGACCCTAGGAAAGAGCATCTGGGTATCCACTCTTTTCATGCCCCTCATAATCTTGTGGACCTCTATCAGATCACCTCTCAACCTCTGACGTTCCAGTGAGACCAGACCGAATTTTCCTAACTTTTTCCTCATAGCTAATGCCCTCCATACCAGGCAACATCCAAGTAAACCGCTTCTGTACCCTCTCCAAAGCATCTACATCCTTCTGGCAGTGTGGCGACCAGAATTGTTCGCAATATTCCAAATGAGGCCTAACTAAGGTCCTGAACAGCTGCAACATGACTTGCCAATTTGCACTCTCTCCAGATCTTCAGTCATTAAAGAAGACAGAGCAAACATACATTTGCCTCATATCCATCACGTCTTCAGGCTGCTCCAGAATACTTCAGAACCAGCGAATTACTTTTGAAATCTCATCTCTGGGCTGATGTTGCTGAAAACCACAGGCAAGTTGCACAATGCAAGCTTTCATAAACACCGACGAGGTACAAGACCAGTTGATACGTTTCTGGAAGTGTTGGGAGAGGGATAAATGTTTTGCCAGGACGTCGGGAGAAATTCCTTCATTTTCTCCAAAAAGTGCCGTGGTTTTTTTTAAATAAATAGGCCGACAGGCTCTCAGTTTACCATCTTATCCAGACCTTCAACAATGCAGCACTTCGTTAGCATTGCACCAAAGTAGATTGCGAGGATTGTAAAGTCGGCATGAGGCTCAGAATGCCATCAATGAACCCAATTAAACGTCCAAAGGAAGGACTGGTGTGGGGGGGGGGGGGGAGTGTATGTCACTAGCTTCCCTATGGAAAGTCCTGTTAGGAAGTAAACTGAAGCGAGGAAAGACGTTGTCAGATTCCAGCTCATGGCACATAGATTGTAACAGTGCCACAGCAATTTGTTGGACTGGGGCTGCAGGCAGTTCTCTACTTCAGCCCTTGAATGGGAAATCAAGTCCTTTCTCATTTTGTGTACACAGAGCAGAAACCACACGCCAGCCAAGGCCAAGTTGCTAACTAGCTTTGTGACCCTGAGGGACTGACCATCTTAACAGGTTTCCTCTAACAGCTTGGCAATTAGACTTGTCTTTCCTGCTCTTCTATATTTCTGCTTTGTTGAGGTGTCTGCAAGATTCTTTGAGGCACGTTGGGAATAACAATGACTTTGGGCAATGGGTAAAATATGTATTGTAAGGATGTACTTAAATTTATTGCTGAGGGGTGGTGGAAATAAGCTGACCCGAGGAAACCTGTTGAGGCTTGAAAAACCGTCTGTCCGAAAGAATTGCTTTGCCAGTGTTTTTTCAACTGGCCTTTGATGCAGGGAACGAGCCGGGACTTGTGGGTGGTTGCATACCTACCTGTGAGACAATTCGACCAAATGAAGCAAATGTCAAGTGTCCTGTGAACATAGAACATAGAACATTACAGCGCAGTACAGGCCCTTCGGCCCTCGATGTTGCGCCGACCTGTGAAACCACTCCTAAAGCCCATCTACACTATTCCCTTATCGTCCATATGCCTATCCAATGACCATTTAAATGCCCTTAGTGTTGGCGAGTCCACTACTGTTGTAGGCAGGGCATTCCACGCCCTTACCACTCTCTGAGTAAAGAACCTACCTCTGACATCTGTCCTATATCTATCTCCCCTCATGTGTAGGCTTTAATCTTTTTCCAATAGAAGCTGTTGGATTTGCAGTGAAATTGTATCAGTTGTCACCCTCAGTTTCTCAGACATTATGTGGGCGATTCAGCAGGCAAAAGTTAAAGTCCGGTTTTGGATGGATTTAGCAGGGGATTACGGGTCGGCCGTGTTGGAGAGATCATGACCTGTATTCAACGGCAATTGGTGCCAAAAATGAGCCCTCAGGTGAATCTTACCATACCTGGCTCTCTTGCCTTCTGATTCGCCCATCTCATGCCTCAGCTGCTCATTGTTGACAAGGTGGAGTTCGGGGGGGGGGGGGGGGGTGTGCTGATGTTAAACTTTCCCTCTTCACTCACTCACAGTAAACACACAAGAATGGCAGCGCGCAGACCTGCTCCTCGCTTTGGCGAAGCCGAGCTGACGAGGCTTCCCGACGCTGTGGATGAGAAGCGGGCCTCACTGTCCTACCAAGGGGGTTGGCGAACCAGCAGCAGGGTCAGCAATGCCGCCGGGGAGGCAGTGGCAGCGGCTGTCAGTGTGGGCAGCATGACCAGGAGGACCGCAGTCCAATGTAGGAAGAAGACGAGCGACCACCAACGAGCTGCAAGGGTGAGTCACCACCTCTCTCCTGGCATCAGTTCGTCCCCCCCCCCCCCAATTCCTCTGGCTGACAACTCACACCCTCCCCACACCCAACCTTCAAACGTTGTCCTCAGAGCTCCCTGGCACCAACTAGCACAACCCCTTCATGTCCAGATATGCTGCCCACACATGTCACCTGCTATAGAACACTTGACTGATCAAGCATGCGGCTCACAATGTCCTCTCTCTGGCCCGCAGGATAAGGTAGCCCATAATAAGCGGGCAAGGGCCAAGATGGGAGAAGGAATCCCAGAGATCCAAATCCTCACCCCCTATGAGGAATGGACCCTGGAAATATGGGGTCTCCTGAGGGAAGAGCAATCCACGATGGCGAGGTTGGCCTGAGCCAGATAAGTGATTGTCCACTGTCCCTTCACCCAGAAGACCTGTCTCAAGTGAGTTGTTTACGGAAGACAAAATGATCCTCCCCTCTCACTGACCACATGTCCATTGTCTCGCAGGATCTCCATCTGATGCGGCCAGGCCATCTGGGGGGGGTCATTCCCTCTCCCGCGACCCAAGGGAGCATCGAGGAGGAGAGGTCAGCAGAGACCACCATTGGGGAGTTGTACACATCAGTAAACCTCACCCCCACAAACCAAATATGTGAAAAGATCTGGCACCTATGTAGTCACCAATCTCTGAACAGGCTGTCTACTCTGTTGTTCCTCTTCCACCGGAACAATGTTTTTTCTTCCCACTTTAATAAACCCTACTGACTTATCCTGTTTTATCAAGTCTGTCTTCCCAGCACTTTTCTTAAGCCACCAACACTTCACACATCCAACTTAATTACGATGAAAACCTTTAAGCTTTCTTATCTCGTGTCCACTTTCCCATGTTTCCTTTTTAAACTGAAGCAATGTCCCCTTAATATTACCAACCAGACCTCCTTCGCCATGACTGCCTGTGAATTTCTCATTTCCCCAGTTTCATTCCTTTACAGATCGAAATTGATGTTGCAAACCAGACTTTGTTTTGTGAACTATTTCAAAATCATCTGCCATTTCTGCTGCCGGTCTAGCTGTTTTAACTCATTGTTCTTCCACATGAGTTCCCACTACTATGGAAAGTGAATCTTTAAATTCCTCCAAAATAATCATTTCCCTAAGAGTGTCACACATTTGGTCTATTTTCCATGCTCATATCTATCTATCAAAATTATTTTGTTTCATTCTTTCAAATTATAGACTGTCTGATCTGATTCTTTCCTCAGATTTAATATCACACCAGAAAATAACATACAAATACCCCTTAAATAATGCTAATTAATACAGTGAATGCAGTAACCCTTAACTGCTATCTTTATTCCCACTCCAACAGCAACAACAAAAATCATCTCTGCTCTCAATCCGCTGTTAAATACAGTTTGCTCTCAAGGATATTTGTTTTACAGAGATGTTCTTTGACAAAGCCAGTTCTATTCACACTGCTTTAAAGAAAACACCCTGAATCCTGCCAGAACCATGCAGAAACTCTGGCTATAGGGGCTGGTTTAGTTCACTCGGCTAAATCGCTGGCTTTTACAGCAGACCAAGCAGGCCGCAGCACGGTTTGATTCCTGTACCAGCCTCCCCGGACAGGCACTGGAATGTGGCGACTAGGGGCTTTTCACAGTAACTTCATTGAAGCCTACTCGTGACAAGCGATTTCATTTTTCATTTCATTATTTCAGACGTTGCATCAGCTTGTTGCAGCTCACCTTCTAACCACACTCTTCTGAACTGCTTGAAAAGAAACTGCTAATTTATCTCCAGACATATCTTTTAATTGCATTGACATGCTTGACCTCTGCTCACATCTTCATCTAAACTTTTTTTTTTAATTTAGAGTACCCAATTTGCTTCCTCCAATTAAAGGGCAATTTAGTGTGGCTGGGGAGTTGGGAAATTCCCGGGAGACTGCGTCAATCTCATTAATGAATGCAAATGAGGGTTAATGATATTCTTGCCAATTGTGGGCGAGATCCGGAACTCGCCATCGGGAGTGGGCTGGGTGAATCGGAAAATGGTTCACTCCCGGCGCGAATCTCGATTTTGCCCTCTCCCGTTATTCACCCCGTGCACCCGGATCCGCGCCGTCCGCGGCACAGCAAGAATCGCGCCCTCTATGATTCCAGTGCCTGTTGTACATTATTTCTCCAGATTTTTATTTCTGATTCACTTCACTGCGTTGTCTTTTCTGTAACTGAGATCCGACTCACCAAACACAGATTAGCTTTAAACTCTTCAGCCGCCACAGAAGCACATTTAGTCGAAGACAAAAGAACAATTCTGCAAATGCAATTTTACATGACTATTTAGGCAAGCCAATTATTTCTATCCCTTGTCAACCTATTATCTAAAGCAAATTTATTCATGAATAAAATGAATCTAAACTTTAGCCCGAGTGTTGCAACTGTCTCTTCAAACAACTTCAGTCACCGACCTTGAATCAGTTTGCAGCACTGTCGCTTCTATAAGTCAAAATATTGTGAGTTCAAGAGCTACTCCGTGTACATAAACGCTAAAATCGAGGCTGCTGCTCCAATACAGAACTGAGCGAGGTTGGAAATGCCACTTTTTAGATGAGGCATTAAAAACGAAGGGCTCAATGGGTGGGTGTAAAATGTCCCATGGTGCTATTTCAAAGAACAGCAGCGGAGTTATATTTCTGGCTGATATTTATTCCTCAGTAAATAGCGCGAAAACAAAGATTCGCTGATCATTCTGACATTGCTATTTGCGGGGTCTTGCTGTCCGCAAATTGGCTGCTCTGTTTCCTACATCACAACAGTGATGACTCTTCAAAGTACCTCATTGGCTTGGGAACATCACAAGGTTGTGAAAAATGCTCCACAAATACAAACCTTAGGACAAGATTTTCCACCCATTCCGCGACATGTTCTGCAGCCGGCAGAGGACGGCGCCAGTGGCCGGCGGCTGGATTGTCGAGTCCCGCTGTTGTCAACTGGGTTTCCCATTAAATGCACCCCTTACCGCTGGGAAACCCGTGGCAGGGGTGCACCGTCATCGAGACTGGAAGATCCCATCAGTTGTACCTACACCACATGGACTGCAGCGGTTCAAGAAGGCAACTCACCACTATCTTCTGAAGGCAACTAGGGATGGACAAGCAGCACGGCGGCACAGTGGTTAGCACTGCTGCCTCACGGCGCCAAGGTCCCAGGTTCGATCCCGGCTCTGGGTCACTGTCCGTGCAGAGTTTGCACATTCTCCCCGTGTTTGCGGGGATTTCACCATCACAACCCAAAGATGTGCAGGGTAGGTGGATTGGCCACGCTAAATTGCCCCTTAATTGGAAAAAATGAATTGGGTACTCTAAATTAATTTTAAAGAAATTAGGGGTGGACTATAAATGCTGACCTAACCAACGACGCCCACATCCCGTAAAATGATTTTTTTTAACAAATGGCACAAAGAGGTTTCAAGGGGATTTGGACAGGCTTGTTAAGTGGGCAAGAACAGGACAAATGGACAATAATATTAATAAGTGTGAGGTTATCCACTTTGGTAGGAGAAATGGAAATGCAGAATATTTCTTATATAGTGAGAGATTGAGAACTGTTAAAGTCCAAAGGGACCTAGACGTTCCTGTCCAGAACTCTTTGAAATCTTACTTGCAGCTGGTGCAAACAATTAGGAAGACAAACAATATGTTGCCTTTACCATCATGTGTACCAAGGTACGGTGAAAAGTATTGTGCTTACAGTCCAGGCAGATTGTTCCATGCATGAAAAACGCAGGACATACGATAAATACACAATGTAAATATATAGACACCAGGTGCATCGTCTGGAATTTAGTGCTACAGCTGTAGAGAAGGTGCATAGAGAGATCAGTTCAATCCACAAGAGTGTTGTATTCTCTATTCTACTTTATCTGGATGGCTCGGATGTGTAATGTTGAACAAAGGACACAAAGCTTTGTTAACGAACAAAACCATAAATTTATTACACTACTAACTAAGATTCGTTCACATTCCTGAAGTGGAAGGTTATTATATAAAACTATGCTATCTCTAACTTACAGAACTCTCAAGTATACAACTGCTCTCTATGCCTGACACTCTTCCAGCTCTCTCCTAACTCTTAACTCCCAATCATTTAATCATCTTCTAATCATCTAATCCCAGAATCCCTGAAGCCACATGATATATATGACTGTTCTGTGGTTCCCTCTAGTGGTATGAATCATTATCATGAACTTGTTAACTCTTTACATCTTAGTCAGTATACATATCATTGTCAGCAGACACATTCAGGAACTGCAGGGGAAGAAGCTGTTTTTGAATCTAGTGGTGTGTGTTGTCAAACTTTTGTATCTTCTGCCCGATGGAAGAAAGAATAATCTGGGTGGAGGCGTCTTTGATTATGTTGCCTGCTTTCCCAAGGCAGCGGAAGGTGCAGACAGACTCAATGGATGGGAGGTGGACTCGCGTGATGGACTGGACTCTCTGTAGTTTCTTATGGCCTTGGGCTGAGCAGTTGCCATACCAAGATGTGATACAGCCTGCTAGAATGCTTTCTATGGTATATCTATAAAAATAGGTAAGAGTAATTGAGGACATGCTGAATTTCCTTAGTTTCCTGGGGAAGTATAGCCGCTGCTGTGCGTTCTTGGTCGTAGCATGAATGTGCATGGACCAGGACAGATTGTTGGTAATGTTTACACCTAGGAATTTTAAGCTGTCAACCATCTCCACCTTGGCAATATCGATACAGACAGGTGTGATTGTGATACTTTACTTCCTGATGTCGATCACCAGCTCCTTAGTTTTGCTGACATTGAGGGAGAGATTGTTGTCATTGCATCATACAACTAAGTTCTCTATCTCCCTCCTGTACTCTAACTCATCGTTGTTTGAGATCCGACCCATTACGGTCATGTCATCAGCAAACCTGCAGATGTGTGTACAGAGAGCATAGTAAGGGGCTAAGCGCGCAGCCTTGTGGGATCCCTGTATTAAGGACTACCGTGGAGGAAGTGTTGTTGTTTATCCTTACTGATTGTGGTCTGTGGGTCAGGAAGCTGAGGATCCAATTGGAGAGGGAGGAGTCAAGTCTAAAGTTTTGGAGTTTGGATATGAGCTTAGCTGGGATTATGGTGTTGAAGGCAGAGCTGTAGTCAATTAACAGGAGACTGACGTAGGTGTCATTGCTGTTGAGATGCTCCAGGGATGGGTATAGGGCCAAGGAGATAGCGTCTGCTGTGGACTATTTCTGGCAGTATGCGAATTGCAGTGGATCAAGGCAACCTGGAAGGTTGGAGTTGATGTATCTCATGACTAATCTCTCAAAGCACTTCATAATGATAGATGTCAAGGCCACCGGTCAGTAGTCGTTGTGGCACGTTGCCTGGTTCTTCTTTGACATGACAGTGATCGTCTTGAAGCAGACGGGAACCTTGGAACGGAGTAGGGAGAGGTTGCAGATGTCCGCTAACACACCCACCAGATGGTCCACAGAGGATCTGAGTGCATGACCAGGCACTCCGTCAGGACCCATTGCTTTCCATGGATTCACTTTCGAGAAGGCCGATCTAACTTCTGAGGCTGTGATGGTAGGTATGGGTGTGTCCGAGGCTGTTGGGGCAGGTGACATTGGTACATTGGCTTCCTGCTCAAAATGAGCATAGAATGCATTGAGTTAAATGGGGAGGGGAGCTCTGAAGCCATAGATTCTACTCTGGTTTGCTTTGCAGCCGGTTGCATTGTTTAAGCCCTGCCACAACCGACGAGAGTTTGTGTCGTTAGTCTGGAACTCCAGCTTCGTCTGGTATTGGCTCTTGGCATCCCTGATGGCTTTGCAGAGGGTGTACCTAGATTTCTTGTATCGGTCAGGGTCACCCGTCTTGAACACCTTGAACGGGAACGCATGTACGACCTTCTTTGGTACGCAGTCTTCGTTACACTTACTGATAAAGTTTGTGACGATGGTGGCACACTAGCCTAGGTTGGCTGCTGAGTTCTTGAATATGGACGAATCCACTACTCCAAATAGTCAGGTAGGAGATGTTCCGTTGCCTCGGACCAGCATTAACCTCTTAACCAGATCCTCCCGCTTAAGTATCTGCTTGTATGCTGGGAGAAGGAGCACCGTCTTGTGGTCCGATTTTCCAAACTGTAGTCGGGGAATGGAGCGGTAGGCACCCTTGATGTTTGTGTATCAGTGGTCAAGGATTTTAAACCCCCTGGTGTGACGGGAGATGTGTTGGTGGAATTTTGGCAACACACTCTAGGTTGGCCTGGTTAAAGTCGCAAACATGATGAACAAGGCTTTGGGGTATTTCATTTCTAGGTTGTTTATAGTGGTGTACAGCTCATCAAGCGCCTTCCTCACTTCCGCCTGGGTTGGGATGTAAACCACTGTGATGATGGTAGAAGTGAACTCCTGCAGAAAGTACTATGGACAGCACTTCACGGTCAGGTACTCCACGTCCGGGGAGCAGTAGCTCACAAGGATCACCACGTCCGAGCACTAGGATGTGTTGATGAGGAGGCAAACACCTCCACCCTTTGCCTTACCCGAGGACACCATGCGGTCCATCAGGTGAATTAAGATGCCGTCAAGTTGTATGACACAGTCCGGTGAGGCAGGAGTGAGCCATGTCTCTGTGAGTCATAGCACACAGCAGTCTCACACTTCCCTCTGAGAGTTAAGTCTACTGGCAGGAGACCCAATAGATGCAGAGGGTGTGTTTTCCAAGGATGGGGTAGGATTTAGAACCAGGGGACACAGCCTCACAATAAGGAGTAGGCCATTTCGGACTGTGACAAGGAGGTATTTCTTCACTCAAAGGGTGGTGTATCTTTGGAATTCTCTCCGTCAGGGGGCTGTGGAAGCTCAGTCATTGAGTCAGTTCATGACTGAGATTTATAGATCTCTAGATATTAAGGACATCAAGGGTTATGCTGTTGAGGTATATAATCAGCCATGATTGTATTAAATGGTGCAGCAGGTACGAAGGACCGAATGGCCTACTCCTGTTCCTATGTGTCGGAAAAATATGTAAAGTCTTATGAAGCAGAATCGTTGAATTTACAGTGCAGAAGAAGGCCATTTGGCCCATTGAGTCTGCATCGGGCCTTGGAAAGCGCACTCTATCTAAGCCCACACCTCCACCGTATCGCTGTAACCCAGTAACCCCACCTATCCTTTTCTTTTGGACACTGAGGGCAATTTAGCACGGCCAATCCATCTAACCTGCACATCTTTGGACTGTGGGAGGAAACTGGAGCACCCGGAGGAAACCCACGCAGACAACGCGCAGACTCCGCGTCTGAGTGATCCAAGCCGGGAATCGAACCTGGGACCCTGGAGCTGTGAATCAACAGTGCTAACCACTGTGCCACCATGCTGCCTATAAACGAGGTTATTAGAGTGAGCAGGACTGAATCATTCAAAAGGAAAATTTGTCAAAACTTGAATTGAACTGAATACACCTGAGGGGTAATTTTTTATCTTCATCGCCTCAGCGGTCATCTAGTCGGATTGATCCATTATCCATTATAGAATCGTCTCATTCTCAATCCTTTCATTTCAATGGATTGAATGCTGGGCCGGATGCTCAATGCGCAGGCGAATTGCTGGACCAGATTACGGCCCATAGGGCACTGAGCCATGATGCTCGTTTAGAGAGCTGGTAAAGACACAGAGGGCCAAATGGCCTTCTTCTGTGCCGTCACAATTCTGTGAGTCTCTGAAACTCACCCTAGCTGGAATTCTCCGACCGTTCTGGTCCCACTGGTAGCAGAACCCCGCCGGGGGTTTCCCGACGGTGTGGGTTGGCTTCAGCGGAAATTCCCATTGTCAACGGTAGGAGCAGAGAATCTCGCCGCCAACAAATGGCGCACCGCCTTCCGCCACCGAGAAACACAGGGCTGGGAGGTCGGAGCATCCCGTCCCCTGTGCCATTCTTCATTCAGGTGAAGCAAGTCAGCTCAATTCCAACGTGCAACGGGCACCAAGGGAAAATATTCCGGTGATGAGGAAATTCTCTGGGATTTGAATTTGGCGGAGCCTGTTTTCAGGCTCAAAGGCTGGTCGGGTCAGTCCCGGAAGGCGGGTTGGTATTTGAGGGAGGGGAACGAATTCCGAGCGGGACAGACCCGATGCCTGAATAGAAGCACAATACTCCGGATGCTGGAAATCTGAAACAAACAAACAGAAAATGCTGGGAAAACTCAGCAGGTTTGGCAGAATCTGTGGAGAGAGAAAATAGAGTTAACGTGTTGAGTCTATACGACTCTTCAGAGTTCAAGAGAGGGAGAAATGGTTGGATTAAATACTGTATCAGAGGGTGCGGAGCACTGGGATAGTGTCAAAGGTCAATGGAAGGAGGGAGCTGAGGGAGATTACAACAAAGATGTGTAGGCCACAAGACAAAGGGAGTGTTCATGGCAGTGTGGCCCCTGAAATTAGACCTTACCGATTTCACACCGACAACCTGCACCCACTAAATTCCTATTTCTATTCCTCTGGCAGCCACTCGAAGAAAAATTGCTTTCTAAAAAAAATTTCTAGAGTACCCAATACATTTTTTCCAATTAAAGGGCAATTTAGTGTGATCAATCCACCTACCCTGCAGATCTTTGGATTGTGGGGGCGAAACCCACGCAAACACGGGGAGAATGTGCAAACTCCACACGGACAGTGACCCAGAGCCGGGATCAAACCCGGGACCTCGGCGCCGTGAGGCAACAGGGCTAACCCACTGCGCCACCGTGCTGCCCTGAAAAAATTGCTTTTTAACATTTGCAGGATATCTCGCCTAGCCTCGGCACTTGTTCTACAACATCAACCTCTTTAAGCAGGTTTCCAGTCAATTTTTATATCCAGGGAAAGGTCTGTAATGTGGCGAGAGTATGTTATTTTGTCACCAATTTTTCCAGACAGATCGGATTCAACAGCATCTTTCCACATTGCAGTGAGGAAAGCTCAGGGGAATGGACTAATTGGGCAGCTGTACCTGCAAGCTAGCACAGGTTTGATGGCTGAATGGCCTCCTTCTTTACTCTGAACATATGAATTCCTGTGTTGAAGTTGAACTTAATTGGGGCATCTCAAGGGCATTTTGGGATGGGCAGCAAACGGTGGCTGAGCCTGCAATGCCCACATCCCGTAAAAATGAATCAAAATTCGAAGGGCCCGAAAATCCCACCCCCCAGGGCGGGATTCTCCGAGCCCCGCGCTGGGCCGGAGAATCGCCGCAACCGTGCCATGCCGCCCCGACGCCGGCACCCGATCCACCGAGGAGCGGAGAATCGGTGCAATTTGCGTCAGCGCTTTTGGCGCGGCGACAGTCGTGGGCCGCTGTCCATGGCCAGGCCGCTGATTCTCTGGCCTTGATGGGCCGACCGGCCGCGCGGGAACGGCAGAGTTCTGCTGACGCCGTCCATACCTGCTCGCAGCTGGCGGGAACTCTGTGCACAGGGTCAGGTGGGGAGGGAGGGGGGCTCCTTCACGGTGGGGGGCGGGGGGTGGGGGGGGGGGGGGGTCCGGTGGGCTCTCGCCCACGTTCGAGGCCCACTGGTCAGCCCCGGCCCTATTTTGTTACGCGGCCGGCCCCTGAACCCTCATACCATGATGCGTCGGGGCCAGCGCGTTGAGGAAGTTTCCTGCGCATGCGCCGGTTGGCACGGCGCCCAGTTGGCACCTGGGAAGGGAGGCTGAACCGGCGTGAACCGCCCCAGCGACGCGCTGGCCCCCTGTGTGGGCCAGAATCGGTAGTGCCCACGCCTGTTTCGCGCCATCGTGAAATGCGACGGCGTTCACGGAGACGCGGAAACTCTGCCTCCATTTGGGAGAATCCCGCTCCCAGTTTTGTTTCCCCCCCCCCAAATTCTATTTCAGCTCCCATGAAGATGGTTCATCATTGAAAATAACTGAAATTGTACGTTCGCTGGAGATATAATATAAGAATATTATTTGAGGCCGGGATTTTCCATTCTCTCACACCATAGGACTGGAAATTCCCAGCTGAAGTCAACGGACCTTTGGATAATCCGCCAAATTCTCTATCTTACCAGCGATGATTCCGGCTAAGGGGGGGCAGATCCAGATAATCCCAGCCTCGGTCTTAATTAGAAAGTTGAAGAAAACCTTCAACTAACTTTTGTTACAGTATTTAGGTGTATCAAATATATTTCATCGTCCATGACCAATACACTCCATGGTGGTGAGTGGCATGGTGGCATAGTGCTTAGCACTGCTGCCTCACAGCTCCAGGGTCCCGGGTTCAAATCCGGTTTGGGGTGCCTGTCTATGTGGAGTTTGCATTTTTTTCTCCGTGGTTTTCTCCGGGTGCTCCGGATTCCTCCCACAGTCCAAGGATGTGCAGGTTAGGTGGATTAACCATGCTATATTGCCCCTTAGTGTCCAAAAGATTGGGTGGGGTTACTGGTTACGGGCATAGGGTGGAGGCGTGGTCTGAAGTAGGGTGCTCTTTCCAAGGGCCAGTGCAGACTTGACGAGCCGAATGGCCTCTTTCTGCACTGTAAATTCTATAAAAAGCACATGTGATTAATGATGGGTGAGTACTCCAACACTAAAAGGGTTCCAATTATTAATTCCAGATCTTCACGTAAAATTATTGTCTTCATTTCCTGATCCACCCTCACTCAATTTAATTTATGTCGCGACAGGCTTCAGAAAATTGCTGCTTGTTGACTCTGAACGCTCCTGAAGTAAACATAATTATCGATGGCTCAAAGGCCTTTATCATTCATGGTGAGTTAGTGGATACCCTCTGTTTCATAGCAACTAAATATGGTGTATGTTTTACAACCCAATTATGGCACTTAAACAGGACAGGCTTACAATCATGAAGGAAGGTGGGGGAGGGGGGGGTGGAGGGGAGTTGTTGCTTTTTGACACCTACAAGGGGCTCCGGGAGTTTGGCAGTACTTTCAGGAGGAGCCCTTGGATTTGGAAGCATGAGGGAGACAGCCATTGGCATATGCAGAACTGGGGAGGGCTGTCTTTCAGCTCTGAGGTTAGAACATAAGCGTGTGCTGAAAGGCTCCCTGCGTCTGGCACTGAAGTGTTGGGCAGTGTAGACTTGTGAAGCTAACATATGCCACCAACACTGAAGAAGGTTCAACTCTATTTTATTAACTACTACTAAAATAATAGAATACGAGAACTGTGGGTTTAAATGATGCTAGTTTAACTAGAGACCTGTGCCTGTCCGAACCAGTTGAATCTCTCAGCACGTGGTGTGAGTCTGTGCTAAACTTGATGAGCTCTTGTGCTTCTGAGAGGCAGCATCCAGAATGAGTGGGAAAAATGATGCCCTCTGCCTTTATAGTGTGTGTGTGTTCTAACTGCTGATTGGCTGCGGTGTTTGTGCATGTTGATTGGTCCCAGTGTATGTCCCTCAGTATGTGTCTGCACCATAATATACTGGTGTATATTATGACAGGCACCACCAAGGGAGAGCCTAGGGTCAGGAGGGTGGGGTGAGTGCGTTGGGGGAGGACCAGCGGGCGTGGCAGCCAAACCAAGGTAGCAGCTGGAGTGTGCAGTGACTGTGGTTATAATGGGAGCATTAAAAAATCTGGCCCCGTCACGAGGGCAACACAACGTCAAAGCAATAGCACTGACACATGTGTCATCAACCCAAACCAAAATTGCACGAATAACACAAATTTAGAACAGCCAAGTCCAGGAAAGGAATCAAATCTCCAGCCAGCTTCTCAAAATTGACGCCTTGGCTGTCGACTCAGGATTAGGGCTGGATGAGAAAGGTTTTTGACTGATAATTTCATTTATTCAGAAACTCTACTCGGTTACGCCAATAGGAGTTCCCTTCAGGGAGGGGAGCAGACCTGAGGAATTTTGCAGCAGCATTTTACAAATTTACAACTCTTCAGTGCTGTCCTCTCTAAGCTTGAATATTAAAATCTTTTGTTTCTCTGCATGGTAATTGTGCCAACTTGGTATTCAGAGAATGCCTACAGTGCGGAATGAGGCCCTCACCCTGTAATCCAACCTTGGGGCAATTTAGCACGGCCGATCCACCTAACCTACACATCTATGGACTGTGGGAGGAAACCGGAGCGTCCAGAGGAAACCCACGTAGACCATAAGACATAAAGCAGAATTAGGCACTCGGCCTATCGAGTCTGCTCTGCCATGATATTTTTCTCATCCCCATTCTCCTGCCTTCTCCCCATAACCCGAATCCCCTTATTAATCAAGAACCTATTTTTCTCTGACTTAAAGACATTCAGTGATTTGCCTCCACAGCCTTCTGCGGTAAAGAGTTCCACAGATTCACCACCCTCTGGTTGAAGAAATTCCTCCTCATCTCTGTTTCAAAGGAATGTCCCTTTAGTCTGAGATTGATTCCTCTGCTCCTAGTTTATCCTACACGTGGAAACATCCTCTCCACATCCACTCTATCCAGGCCTCGCAGTATCCTGTAAATTTCATTAAGATTCCCCCTCATCCTTCTAAACTCCAACGAATACAGATCCAGAGTCCTCATCCGTTCCTCATACGACAAGCTCTTCATTCCAAGGATCATTCTTGTGAACCTCCTCTGGACCCTTTCCAAGGTTGGCACCACAGGGCCCAAAACTGCTCACAATACTCCAAATGGGGCCTGACCAGAGCCGTATACAGCCTCAGAAGTACATCCCTGCACTTGTATTTTAGCCCTCTTGACATGAATGCTGACATTGCATTTGCCTTCTTAACTGCTGACTGAACCTGCACGTTAACCTTAAGCGAATCTTGAACTAGGACTCCCAAGTCTCCCAACACATGGGAAGAATATGCAAAATCCACAGTCACCCGAGGTCGGAATCAAACCTGGGTCCCTGATGCTGTGAGGCAACAGTGCCAACAGCTATGCCACCGTGCCGCCCCTGTCCCTCACCCCGGCCATCATGAATTCCCTTCCTGGGTCAAAATACCAGGGATTTGTTCAAACCTTCAATGATCTGATCTTGTGGAATTTAGTGAGGTCAGCTCTCCAGGAAAATATACCTCCAATGTGTCTCTATCAATCCACTTGCACTGTGCTGGGAATGTTAATTTGGCCCTTGTCACCTACACAATAGTTTGTGGGGGAAATTACCTCAGGAAATGTTGAAACATTCATGCCCTATCTTTCTTTTTCTGTCTTCTTTAAAATTAGACAAATTCTGGTTTATTTCACTACCTTCAAAATAACCCCTTTAATTATGAATAATTTCTGTCAACGGGTGCTATATTTAGAAACTAAACGTGATCTGGTTAGGTTTGCCATATAGAGATATTTCATAACTTGTGTTAACCTTACAAATCTGTATATATCTGTAAAGGTACAACTGGGATGAAGCAGTCGCCGTCATCAGCACTAGTTTCCTGTTGCAGCAACGTACTTTGAACATTCCCCCTTTTCTGTGAATCGGATTGCCCATTCGCCTGACAACCCTCACAAGAACCACGGGTGAACACACACTGGTCTCCCTGTGGGGCACGTTGAGTACCGGTTCCCACGGTAACGGGCGTAGGCCCTGTGTTGTTCCTTGTGTCTTAATAAAGCTCGGAGTCTTAAAGTTGAAGTGGATGTTTTAGAACATAGAACATAGAACAGTACAGCACAGAACAGGCCCTTCGGCCCTCGATGTTGTGCCGAGCAATGATCACCCTACTCAAACCCACGTATCCACCCTATACCCGTAACCCAACAACCACCCCCCCGTAACCTTACTTTTTAGGACACTACGGGCAATTTAGCATGGCCAATCCACCTAACCCGCACATCTTTGGACTGTGGGAGGAAACCGGAGCACCCGGAGGAAACTCACACACACACGGGGAGGACGTGCAGACTCCGCACAGACAGTGACCCAGCCGGGAACCGAACCTGGGACCCTGGAGCTGTGAAGCATTTATGCTAACCACCATGCTACCGTGCTGCCCTAAATGCTACCGTGCTGCCCTTAAGTTATTGTGAGTTTGTTTCTCTTCAGTGTTTAACTTAATGTTACATCTGAGCTCCCTGCCTGTTCTGCTTCCAGCTGCCGTTCCTGTGAAGTGTGTCCTGACTTCCTGTTTGTGTGTTTTTATACCTCCCATGCTCGCTCTAGTGATTGCTCAGTTGTATTGCATCTACATTGTCCCTTGCTTAATATACACAAATATACAGATCACCACATCCCCCCCCTTTTTTCTTTACATATTTTCTGGACAGTGTTAAAGAAAATTGTACAAAACAGTTAGATTACTTATGATATATATTTCTGTACAAGTGATGATGAAATTGGATATTTTACAAAGCCAATTAATATTTATGAGTCCAATCTTAATAAAAACATATATGAGTCCAAACTTGGTGAATTTGTTTGTTGAGTTTTTTCTTTTCGTTGTTGATGTGGTGATATTGATATTGCAACTATGTTGTGAATGTTGACGGTGTTCTTGTCTTTTTTTAAGTAACCAACACGTCATCCCAAGGTGTTTGAATGGTCGAACCACTGATGTTGACTGACATGGATTTTTTCCTGTGCTTGTGGTATGGATTTAGTGTGTGATCTGCCTTGTAAGCTGGTGTGCTTGCTTGTTCTGGAGCAGATGTGAATTCGTGAGATTCTTTGTCATGCCATGGCATGTTTGTAGTCTTGTCATTGTTTTGCAGTGTGCTGTGGCATTGTCTTTCATGTGCAGAGTTGTACCATTTTGTACAGGTCATTGTTTCATTGTTGTTGTTTCTGTCATTTCTGTCTTTGTTGTTTTCGTTGTCGTTTTTGTTGTTGTTTTTGTCGTTTCTGTCTTTGTTGTTTTCGTTGTCGCTCTTGTTGCTTCTGTTTTTGTTGTTTTCGGTGTTGTTCTTGTTGTGCTTGTTGTTGTCTTTGTTATGCTTCTTGTTGTTTTTGTTGTTTTTCTTGTAGTTTTTGTTGTTGTGCTTGTAGTTTTTGTTGCTGCTGTTGTTGTTCTTGTTTCGGCAGTGCTTCTTGCGATTTTTGTTGTTCTTGTTGTGCTCAATGAGTGTTCCGTGTGGATAATTTGAGTCATTGTCATAGTTATTGGTGCGAGTGTCCTTTGTGGTATCTGTTACATTGAGCATTTCGTCTAGAGAATGGTCTGATGTTGCATTGATGTTGGTGACATCAGTCATTTGTGGTGGATTTGATTCCCCTTCTTTGCTTCCTTGCTGCCCCTCTTCTGGAGTCAAAACCTTCACGATTTCATTTTCTTGTTGGTCTTGGTGCTCCTCTTCTGGAGTCAAAATCTTCAAGATTTCATTCTCTTGTGCGTCTTGGTGCTCCTCTTCTGGAGTCAAAATCTTCACAATTTCATTTTGTTGTGGGTCGTGGTGCTCCACTTCTGGAGTCAAAATCTTCAAGATTTCAATTGATGTGGTCGCTCTGGACTTATGAGTAGCCCTACTCTGTGCTTCTGTACAGACGAGCTGAGATCTGTCAGTCTTGCTGTGATCCTGCACCTCCTGTATGTCGATAGTAATTACACTGTTACTGTTTTCGCATGCAGTGGGTAGTCTCACATTGCCTTCTTCTTGATTATTTGAGCTTGATAGACTTTCATAGTCTGCTTGTGGTTGCTCAGATACGGTGGGTAGACCTTAATGGTCTTGATCATGCATGGCGTTCGGTATGAAGTGTTTGCTTGCTTCCATTTTGGAGTCTGTCAACAAGCTGTCCGTGGAGGCTTGCGTTGCTCCCTCTGTGGAGACTTTCATCATTCTCTCTGTGGAATCCTGCAGTGTTCTCTCTGTGGAGTCAATCTGTGCTCTCTCAACGGAGTCGTTCTGTGCTCTTTGTGTGGCATCGTCTTCTTCTTGGGTATGGCTGTCATCCAATGTCTCGACGATCTGCCATGGCATCATGGTATTGGATTCATCTACCATGAGTAGAGTCGTGTTGAGCTTTGCAACCGTGTTGCCAATGCTGTGATCAGCATATCCGCCATGTCTGGGTAGTATTGCCCGAAAAACAAATCATCTTTTTTTGTTTCGGATTTGTTATCGTTCTCTTCACTTTGGGTGGTGCAGACTGTTTGTTCCAGGGTGTTGTGAAAGTTATCTTCCACTGCTGGTTTAAGTTCAGGCATTTTTCTGTCTTTTGAGGTAAGAAAATTGGGTTTTACAGCTTTAAGTTTCTTGTTTTCATTTTTCGGGCATTTTCCTTTTAAGTGGGCGCAGTCCGGGTCCTCTGATGTCATGACGTTCGGTACGTCATGCATGGGGCTCGATTGCGCATACGCAAATCGATCGTCCTTAACTGTGCGCTTTTTTGTCCACTGCGCATGTGCGGCTTCGGTTTCCTGCGCATGCAAATTTTCATCTTTTGTTCCCTGGAGACTGTAAAATGTGCTCAGATGCCATTTTTCAGCGTTTCTGTTTTGTAAGACATTAATGTTACTTTTTTCTTTCAATCTGGATTTTTCAATCGCGATTTTCAGAGTTAACCCTTTCTGTTCTGGTTTTGATTGTTTGAGTTTTCCATCACTCATTCCCTGTGCAATTTCGTCTCTGGGCATTGAATGTTTTAAAGCAGCATTGTTACTGATGTTACAGTAATCTTCAATTTTTTTCAGTATTACTTCTAATTTGGTGCTGTCTTCACCTTTCAGGTATTTAAAGCAATTATAGATTTTTCTAGCTTTCTGTCCCGCTGTTGCGAGTAGCAGCGCTATTTTTGATGCATCAGAGACTGCTTTCATATCATTTGCTACGATACATATGTCGAACATTTGTTTAAAGCCTTTCCAGTTATTACTTAAATTACCGGTTGTTTCCAGCTGCGGTGGAGGTCCAAATTGCAGTAAATCAGCAAAGTCTTCCAACATCTTTCTTGCCATTTTGGTCTTTCTGTGTCTGCAGCTTGTGTAATCTTATAGTAAGCGTTCTGAAGCCACTCGTGGTACCATGTGTTGTTCCTTGTGTCTTAATAAAGCTCGTAGTCTTAAAGTTGAAGTGGATGCTTTATTGTGAGTTTGTTTTTCTTCAGTGTTTAACTTAATGTCAGGGAACTTGAATATGGTCAGAGAGCATGCAACATCTCAAAACTGCTGTTTCTGATGTGCGGTGAACTATTTCAATGTGGGTTTGGCTTGTCCAGTCCTCAGCCCCACACTGCAATGGAAATCATTGCTCGAGACATTTCAAACAAAGAAAAGATGGTTGTATAGGTTGATCTTTTTCTGACCAGTTTTGTGACATTTGCAAACCGTGGCTGCCGTTTAGAAAGCTGAAGTTAAAGTCTGCTGAAGGACACGTTTAGCGGGCAGTTTCTTGGTCTGTGCAGTGCCGAGAAGCTCCCTGCTATTCAATGGCACTTTGCTCTTTTTTTGGCCAAGGGAGATTCTCTCCGCCAACGCTGCATTTGGAGTGACGTCCTGCTGGTGAGCCGATCGGGGCACATTTTTGTCCAGCAGCCCCAATCTTTCCCCCGCCCCTTTCAGCCCTCCCCTGCTCTTTTGACCCCCCCCTTTCACCCCCCCCCAACATTGGGGAGACCCCCAGGAACCACCCCCCTCCCTCAACCCGCCTCTATTTGGCAAGGCTCCACTGGTGACAATCAGGCCACCCTGGCATGCCAACCTGGAACCCACCCAGGCACCCTGGTTCTTCCCAGGTGTCACTGCCAGGATGCTAGGTCAGTAGTGCCTGGGTGCAAGCGGGAGTGCCAGGGTGTCTCCCTGCTCTGCGCCTAACCACCCCGGAGTCTCCAATGGCCTGGGAGACTCTCATCCAGGCGCCATTATTACTGACACATGTTTGTATGGACCAGTACTAAACGCTGCCCTGGTGAGGTCTCCCAGGAACACCCTTCTCTGAAGGTTAGGAGGGGTTATTGGATGACGCGGATAGGGTGGAAGTGAGGGTTTAAGTGGGTCGGTGCAGACTCGATGGGCTGAATGGCCTCCTTCTGCACTGTATGTTCTATGTTCTCTGAAGCGTATTGCAAGTGATTTGCCTGCTTCAACTCTCCTTTTAATAGGTAAACATCTCTGACCATCATATTTGAACTTGGTGCTCCCAGCAGCATCTCTTTGCCGCATTAAGAACTGACATTCCGGAGGTTCAATCCATCAGCTGCCCATTTTCAGATGTGCACGATCACAACATAATCAAACGTGAGGCAGTCAGGTGAAGGAGTGCCACCTGCCGGAATGTACGCACTTGCAACATTCTGGATGTAACATCCCGAGTCCCGTTCACCGGCGTAACGCCAGACACTTCAGCTGTGGGGGCACAGCTTTGAAACAATTGACATTGAGGATTACATAATCAGGGATATGAGTTAGAGGGCTCAGCGACGAACAGGTTGCGATGAATGATGAGCCCAGAGGTTTGAATCCTTTGAGGCAAAGTGAGTTAAAAAAGCAATGTCACGGCCAAAAATAGACTGGCGGCTTCTCTTGAAAATGGATCAGATCCCAAAATGGCGAGACTGCCTTGGAGCGTATCACCTTGTGGAGATGAACCTTGTGCTGTTGATTGATCGAAATATTACAGCAAGCCGCTCTAAGCATGTCCCTTTTGATTCTGGGTTCCAGTTAAAGCCAGCAATCTTTGTACTCGATAATTAAAATCGGCATGATCCTGACAAGCATGCTCTTCACACCAAATGACTGTTTGTTTACGAGTACGCTCTGGGCTGCTTTGAAGTTATTTTCTTGTCATGTTCCTGTGCAATGAAACTCTTTCATCTTCCATGATCAGGTGCAGTGAGAGATATAATTGAATAAAAATGGAACAAGTGCTGTGAGGAAAAGTTTCTCAGCGGTATAAATGCCATACAGGGATTAAACTCAGCAATAATCGACTGAGTGTACGGCATTCCCTATTCACAAGGCGGTCTCCTCTGTATTGGGGAGACTAAACGCTGACCAGGCGATCACTTTGCTGAAGGCCTCCTCCCAAGTGTGGCCCCAAGCTTCCAAGAGTGCAACCTTCTGTCCAAGTCCCACTCTGACTTCAGCCCCCCCCCCCCCCCAACACGGCTCCAATGAGGCTCGGCGCACATTTGAGAAACTTTGCGAGATTTTCCCTTCGGGAGACCGTTCTCCCACTGGAGGAGAATTGCTACTGATTTGCGTCTCTTGCTGGGAGCACAAATCATGAAGCAGTTCAGTATCCCTCACCGTGGCGAGGAATACGAGGGATTTCCGAGGGAATCCCACTATCGGGTCGCTAGTGTGATCAGGCAAACCGATAATGAAGCCCCACAGACGACCACACCCCCACCGCAAATCAGTCCCCCACGCCCCTCCCATTGAAAAGCAGCGCCCACCCCCAGATTTTCAGGCTCCACTTCATTCCCCCAAGTACGGGGTAACCCAGCAAAGCCCTACCCCCAGAGACCCCCTGAAGAGGGAGATTCCCCCATAGAGACCCCTTAAATAGGGAGACACCCACATAGAGACCACCTAACTAAAGGGACCCCTGACCAGAGTCACCCCCCCCCCCCCATACACCCTTTTCTGTTTTTTTTTTGGGAGGTACCTTTTGTTAGGGGATCCCTGTGTGGGGTCCATTTAGGTAGGAGGTCTCTGGGTTGGGGTTCCTTTTGTCAGGAAGACATTGTGGGGAGTTCTCCCTATTTAGGGGGTTCCTTTAGTTAGGGAGTCTCTGTGGGGGGGTCTCCCATTTTAGGGGATTTTGCGGGGGGCGGTACAGAGAGGGGATAGGGGAGGGGTGGGCGGATAGCGCATTGTGAGGGGTAGGTGGCCCTCAGATGGACGTTGAGGGAACTCCCTGAAGGAATTACCCCCCCCCCCCCCCCCGCCTTGGCCGACCCCGAGGACCATTATGTCAGATTCACGTTTAATGACGCCTGCAGTGATCCAGTGATCCTCGGCCACTTGATTTCTGGCCCGGAGAATAACAAGGACCCAGAGACTCTGGTGCCGGGCCTGCCAAGTGGATGCAAATGGGTAATTAGCTGTTGGTTTGGCGCCCAGCGCGAATCACGATTTCGGCAAGGCGTCCAGGCCACTGCCTCATCTTTCAATTGAACACTTCTGGGCTCAATACTGACTGCAACAACATCAGGTCATCGCCCCAGCTCCTATTATTTTGGACAGTCGGCGCTGTCAAAGGTTCTGCTGCTGCCACTTACATCGAATCTTGACCCAGTTTTGGTTTCTTCACATGTCCCATTGTCATCCCCTTGCACCACAATCAATTTCTCCACTTAGTCAGTTCTACCTGCCCCCGCTCTTTCCATTTGTTCTCCTCTATCCCACACCATCTATTAAGGGTACAGATAAAAACCAAGGAGTGACAGAAGAGAGAAAGCGGCGATGTAGTCCGGAGTTCTCCGGCTGCTCACTGGCGGCAGGATTTTTGGGTGCCGCCGGCAGTGCACCCCAGTTCGTGGGTTTCCCAGCAGTGTGGGGTGGCTTCACTGGGAACTCCCGTTGACATGCGGCCGGAGCAGAGAATCCTGCCACCAGCGAATGGCACGCCGCCTCCCGCTGTCGAGAAACGCACGGCTGGGTGGCCAGCGAATCCCGCCCTTCGTGTCAATCTGATCCAGAAAGGGGAACAAAAGAGTGAAAGAAAAATTGAACTGAGAGGAAATAAAGGGTCGGAAATGAAAAGTCAGAAAGAAATGGCAATTGTAATTTATTTTTAATAATTGCTTATTTGAATGTGCCTCCATCAATTGTTCCCTTTCCAGGCCAGAGAGTCTGAGAAGTATGATGGCATCATAAATACCCTCATTTGCAAAGTACTTAGGAACCAGAGATAAATACTACAAATGCTCCAACTCTGAAACAACAGAAAAGTACTGGACCTATGCAGTAACTCAGGCAACACCGACCCAGCGGGCTGGAATTTCCCACTTTGGTCACAGCCCTGGGGCGGCATTCTCCCCTACCCGGCGTGACGGAGGGTCCCGGAGTAGGGGAGTAGCGACAACCACTCAGGGGTCGGGCCTCCCCAAAAGTGGGGATTTCTCCCCACCTTTGGGAGCCAGCCCCGCGCCAGAGCGGTTTGCACCAGAAGACTGGCGCACAAAAACGGCGCCCCCGGCAGCGGGGCTGGCCGAAAGGCTTTCGCCGGTCGGCGCATGCGCCGGCAGTGACGTCAGCGGCCGCCGGCGCATGCGCGATGTGGGGTTCTCTTCGGCTTCCGCCATGGCGGCCGCGGAAGGAGAAATAGTGCACCCAGGGCACTGGCCCGGAGTCTGAGCGGGGGGCCGCGATCGCGGGCCTGGCCACCGTGGGGGCACCCCCTGGGGTCCGATCGCCCCCCGTCCCCCCCCCCCCCCCCCAGGACCCCGGGGGCCCGCTCGCGCCGCTGATCCCGCCGTTCCAGAGGTGGTTCAAACCTCGGCGGCGGGAGAGGCCTCCCAGCGGCGGGGCTTCGGCCCATCCGGGCCAGAGAATCACCGCAGGGGCCTCGCCGATCGGAGTGGCGAGATTCCACCGCTGCCACTTCCCGGGTGGCAATCTCTGCCACGGCGGGGGCGGGATTTTAGGCGGTCCCAGGCGATTCTCCGACCCTGCTGGGGGTCGGAGAATTTTGCCCCTGATGTCAGCCTCAATTCTAGAATTTTATGTGGTGGGGTGTTGGTCCTGATCTTCTCGGGAGCTGCCAATTAAGAAGCCACTTCCAGGAGCCCTGTACAATTAGGGTTGGCAGGTAGATCAGAGAGGTAGGAGGCCAATCAGAAGGCCCATTGCAACATCAGGCCAGCAAATTGTAACTGGATATGACTCGATGCAAAAAGACCTGGGGCGAAATTCTCCGACCCCCAGCATGGAGATGAAAGAGGGGATTGGAGGCTAAGGACGGGATAGAGGCCCAAAACCTTGATAGGAAATTTGATATCTCATGTGCTGATGTTGAGGAGAGATGAGAAGGGTCAGGAATGGCATTGTCCAATGATAAAGGGTTATCCAGGCAGGCACACGGAATTCAACAAATGTATGGAAAATCGCTTCCCTCCAGGTTCCAGCAGTCTTTGACTTCCTGGGAGAACAAGAAAGAACCCTGGTTAGACCTCACTTGGAGTCACTGTGAGAAGTTCTGGACACCACACCTGAGGAAGGATATCTTGGCCTTGGAGGGAGTGCAATGTAGGTTTACAAAGATTATGTCTGGACTACAGGGGTTTAGTTATGAGGAGAGATTACTCAAATTCGACCTGTTTTTGCTCGAGTTTAGTAGGCTCAGGGGTGATCAGATCGAAGTATTGAAGATATTAGCAATGAAAGATAAAGACAAATTACTTCCACTGGTTGGAGATTCTACCAATAGGAGACATAGTCTGTCTAAAAATTAAGGTTAGACCATGCAGGAGAGATGTTGGGAAGAACTTCTTCACTCAAAGGGTGGGAGAGGTTTGGAATTCTATCCCAGCATTTGAAGCTGGATGTTAATTTTAAATCTTGAGAAGGGTTTTTGTGAAGCAAAAACATTGAGGTATATGTGCCAAAGGCCGACATTTGGAGTTAGGTCACAAATCACCATGGTCTCATTCAGTGGCTGGACAGATTTGAGGGGCTGAATGGATTACTCCTGTTCCTAGGTTCCTGTGACTGTTTACCCGCCCTAAAATCAGAAACAGGAGGGTTGGGATCGGGATCTAGGCCTATAACACTTTAAAACCCCGACTGGACCTCAACCTGTCCTTTTTTGTGGTTAGCATCTCTTCCCGGCCTGTGAATAATTTAAGAAATGGAGTAAGTGTGGCACGCTTGGGGAAAGAAGTGACTTTGGCGGTCTGCTTCCTGTGGTATATTTTATATATAGGATCTACGCAGAGATGGCATCCCAGCTTTTATACCTGTACCAGGTATTATTTAAAGTGTGGCATGGTGGCACAATGGTTAGCACTGCTGCCTCTGAGTGCCGGGGACCCGGGTTCAATTTTGACGTCGGGTGACTGACTGTGTGGAGTCTGTACATTCTCCCCGTGTCTGCGTGGGTTTCATCCGGTTGCTCCGGTTTCCTCCCACAGTCCAAGGATGTGCACCCTTGGGTGAACTGGCCATGCTGATATTGCTCAACAATTAGGTGGGGTTACGGGGATTGGGCCCAAGTAGAGTGCTCGATTGGAGCAATGTTGGGTGCAGACTCGACGGGCCGAATGGCCTCGTTCTGCACTGTAGGGATACTATGAGTCTATGCTTTAAAAATCCACGTGTCCAGCTCTGACTTCCGGCACTTTCCACAGCTTTGTTTACTTTACTCTGAGTCCACGCCCGAACTTAACAAATCAAGTACAGTGAGCGTAGATCAGTCAACAGACACACACGATCAAACACAGAATAATTGGACATTACAGTTCCCAGAGCTCTCCACCTCTCCACCCCATCTGTATCTGACTAACTATTCAGCATGATTTGGCTACAACTGCATTTTTACTTTGTCTGATTGTCCACACGGGAGAAGGCTCGCATTTTCTATCTTCTACGTATTATACATCATCTACTTCAGATAGCTTTGTTTACATTCTGTTTGGGAGTTATGGTCCCAGCGCCAGTTATTGACTGAAAACATTATCACAGTTAAGCCAGGATAACCATAACAAATGGACCCAATCCCTACAATGGAGATAACTAATTTTCAAAATTTGTATCAATGGGACATATGGGGCGGGATTCTCTGACCCCCCCCACCCCCCGGCCGGGTTGGAGAATCGCCGGGGGTCGGTGTGAATCCTGCCCCCGCCGGCTGCTGAATTATCCGTCGCCGGGGATTTGGCGGGGGCGGGAATCGCGCCGCGCTGGTCGGCGGCCGCTGGTAGCGGCCCCCCCAGCGATTCTCCGGCCAGCGATGGACCAAGTAGCCGCCTGTTTTCAGCCAGTCCCGCCAACGTATGTTACACCAGGTATTTGCCGGCTGGACCAGGCTGTGCAGGCGACATCCGGTGTCCTCAGGGAGGCGCCGGGGGTTTCCAAGGCGCCGGGTGCCCCAAAGGTGGCTTTGACCACAATCGGAGCCCACCGATCCGCGTGCGAGCCTGTGCCGTGGGGGCACTCTATTCTTCCGCACCGGCGACTGTATTGGTCCGCCATTGCCAGTGCAGAGATGAAGCCCTCTGCGCATGCGCTGGGATGACGCCAGCGCACGCTGGCGCTCCCGGCGGCTGGCGGAGGCCCTTCGGCACCAGTTGGCGTGGCGCCAAGCCCCTTCCCCACCGGCCGACGCGACGCAAACCACTCCGGGGCCAGCCTAGCCACTGAAGGTGTGGAGGATTCCGCACCTTTGGGGCAGCCCGATGCTAGAGTAGTTCACGCCACTCCTCGGCGCCGGGACCCCCCGCCCCGCTGGATAGGGGAGAATCCTGACCATGTTCACATTTTTCAGTGTGTGTCATCCTCTCAAATAAAACTCTTTTGCACACTAAGCACATATTTATCCATATGACTTGTCCATTTCTCTGCACAGGTGTGTGTACATTTGCATGGATGTGTAGAGATTTCTCATAATTTATTTTAGGTTTGCAATTCTGGGAATTTTTGAAAACCTGGGCCATAATAGAAAATGTATTTAGTTCCAAACACAACATGGGAAACTGAACTGGACTAGCCATATTAATACTGTGGCTACCAGGGGAGGTCAAAGGCTAGGAATCCTATGGCGAGTAACTCACCTCCTGACCCCCCAAAGCCTGTCCACCGTCTACAAGGCACAAGTCAGGAGTGTAATGTAATACTCTCCACTTACCTGGATGAGTGCAGCTCCAACAACACTCAAGAAGCTCAACACCATTCAGGACAAAGCAGCCCACTTGATCGCTCTGCCTTCCACAAACGTTCAAACCCTCCACCACCGATGAACAGTGCCAGGCGTGTGCACCATCTACAAGATGCACTGCAGTAACTCTCCAAGGTTCCTCAGACAGCGGCATTCAAACCTTCAACTGCTACCATCTAGAAGAACAAGAGCAGCAGGTACCTGGGAACCCCGCCACCACAGGTTACTCGCCAAGTCGCTCACCAGCCGTTCCGTCACTGTCACTGGGGCAAAATCCTGGAAATCCCTCCCTAATAGCACAGTGTGTGTACCTACATCTAAAGAACTGCCGTGGTTCAAGAAGGCAGCTCACCTTCACATTCTGACGGGCAACTCGGGATGGGCAATAAATGCTGGCCTAACCAGCTACACCCACATCCCGTAAATGAATTTTTTTTAAACTCGGGGAAGGGAAAACCATTAGATGGGGGTGTTTATCAATGTCCCATTATGTGTACCAGATATAAAATTTGTGCTTTAACAAGCTCACTTTTTGCCAGATTTACCACGAGATAGGCTTATTTCAAGTGGTCTAGCGATTCCTCTAGGTGGTGGAGATGCTTTTCCCAACTCTTGCTGAATATTAATAATAACAATCTTCATTAGTGTCACAAGTAGGGTGACATTAACACCAAAATGAAGTGACTGTGAAAATCCCCTAGTCGCTACAGTCCGTTGCCTGTTCGGGTACACCGAGGGAGAATTCAGAATGTCCAATTCACCTAACAAACATGTCTTTCAGGACTTGTGGGAGGAAGCCAGAGCACCCGGAGGAAACCCACACAGACACAGGGAGAACGTGCAGATTCCGCACAGACAGTGACCCAAGCCACACCACTAAGTCATCAATGCGGATTGCGCAGTGACTCAGTGCTCGATTCAGTCTGTCGCGAGCTTCTGGAAAGCTGTGGGGTGTTCTTCCACCCGGACAGCGGAACTTTGAATTGATAAACCCCTTGTGGCATCACAAAAGCGGAGACCTCCTTTGCTCTTTCAGTCTGAGGTACTTTCCAATTGCTCTTTAGCAAGTCTATTTTGGTGATGAATTTCGACCATCCAACGTTTTTGAAGCAGTGTTCCAAATGAGGAATAGGAAACAAATCCCTCTTGGTTACTTCGTTCACCCGCCTGTAGTCCACACACAGTCTCTGGGTTCCATCTGATTTGGGCATCGTGAAGATAGAGGAGTTCCAATCACTAGAACTCAATTCATGGAGGTCATTCTGCGGCATATCCTCAATATGCTTATGTAGGGTCTTTTATTCTATCTTCTAACAAGAGTTGTTATGCAATTGACTGGAAAAGTCCAAAATACAACTTTATTGCTGATTATTCACTTTAATATACTTGCATAAGAACTAAATCAAAACTTAGATCAAATAATTTCAGAAGGCGTTTGACAAAATCCCGCATTAGAGATTATTGCGCAAGATTAAAGCGCATGGGATTGGGGGAAGTGTCTAGAGGTGGATAGAAAACTGGTTGGCAGAGAGGAAACAAAGAGTAGGGATTAATGGGTCCTTTTCAAGTTGGCAGGCAGTAACTAGTGGGGTGCCACGGGGATCGGTGCTGGGACCCCAGCTATTCACAATATATATTAATGATTTGGATGTGGGAACAAAATTTAGCATCTCAAAGTTTGCAGATGATACCAAGTTGAGTGGGAGGGCGAACTGTGGTGAGGGTGCAGAGATCGTACAGCATGATCTAGACAGGTTGGGAGAGTGGGCAAATCAATGGCAGATACATATAATTTGGATAAGTGTGAGGTTATTCACTTTGGAAGCAAAAACAGGAAGGCAGCTTACTACATGAATGGTTGTAAATTGGGAGAGGGGAGTGTGCAGCGGGACCTGGGTGTCCTTGTGCACCAGTCGCTGAAGGTAAGTATACAGGTGCAGCAGGCGGTAAAGAAAGCTAATGGTATGTTGGCCTTCATTGCGAGAGGTTTCGAGTATAGAAGCAGGGATGTGTTGCTGCAATTATACACGACCTTGGTGAGGTCACACCTGGAGTATCGTGGGCAGTTTTGGCCTCATTTTCTGAGGAAGGATGTTCTTACTCTCGAGGGAGAGCTGCAAAGGTTTACCAGACTGATTCCAGGGATGGCGGGACTGTCATATGAGGAGAGATTGACTAGGTTTGGATTGTTCTCGCTGGAATTCAGAAGAATGAGGGGAGATTTCATAGCGACTTATAAAATTCTAACAGGACCAGACAGAGTAGATGCAGGGAGGATGTTACCGATGGTGGGTGTGTCCAGAACCAGGGGTCACAGTCTGAGGATTCAGGGTAAACCATTCCGGACAGAGATGAGGAGACATTTCTTCACCCAAAGAGTGGTGAGCCTGTGGAATTTATTACCACAGGAAGTAGTTGATACTAAAACATTGAATGTATTCAAGAGGTGGCTAGATATAGCACTTGAGGCGAATGGGGTCAAAGGTTATGGGGAGAAAGCAGGATTGGGTTATTGAGTTGAATGATCAGCCACGATCGTGACAAATGGCGGAGCAGGCACGAGCGGCCAAAAGGCCTCCTCCTGCTCCTATCTTCTATGTATCTATGTAATACATAAACTGGTCAGAACATAGCAAAAAGTGTGAAACATGAAATCATAAGAAAAGTAGAAGAAATAGATGATTCAAGAATTCAGGAAGACAGGAAATCAAGAACGAAACCCAGTCCACGAGGTCTTACTTTTAAGGGAATCCATATCTATGGTCTAATCACTCATTTACTCTCATCGGCTTTTAATTCTCAGCTGAAACTTCCTGATTTGTTCAAACAGATGTCTTTTTCTCAGAAAATGATTTGTTACTCTATCATTGGTCATTACTTAAGATTTACTAATGTCCATCAAAAATTAATTCAGTGTGCATGTACCACCTCACCTTATGAAGGTGCTTAGTCATGACTAGCCAGTAGCCTTGCTGTTGCTAGGTATTTGATACATTTTCATGACTAAGTGCACTGGGATACAACGGTCTTATTCATTACATGAAACATTTATGAAACATTTTATGAAACAATGTTTGAATTTCTGCAGACTTGGCACCAAAATTTAACAGTTTATTCTTTATCTAAAACAAGGCAAGACATTTTTAATAATTTAATTCATTTTAGCTATGTCATCAATTAGCACCTAAAACTGAATAAATCAACAATTTATCACTTATGTACCTGCAATAACTTAGCTGGACTTAACCTATATGAATGTTGTTTGACTGGAATGGTGTCCCCACATCTACATCATGCATTGCTAACCCCGTTCTGCCTAGTTTATTCCCACAAACACATTAATAGATCAGCAGTAACTCTGTCAGCTCACTCCGGCTATTATCTGGGAGATGACTTAACCACTGGTTTAAGTTTTTTACTACTCCCTCATTGCTAAAATGAATTATTAGGAAGTGACTGTCATAATTCGCCTCCTCGTCTTTCCCTTGCTTCACTATTAAAAAGATCTCCTTCTTGTTCTCATCTCCCTCTAACCCAATACTTCTTTAACATGTTCACATGGCACATTGTGTGATTTGCATCTATCTGGGGTGAGTACCGGATAGTTTATGTCATATGAGACACTGAATCGAGCTTTCAGGGGTTGACCCTGACACAGGTAATAGAACGAGCACTCGCTCTCACCTGTTGTAAAACTATGAGCTTGGGCTTTCCCATAAGCCCTCACTTTCCTTCCCTGCTGGGCTGCCTTCAAATGTTTTCTCGCCACCTCACATGCCCCAGCCATCACCGTTCCCTGAAATTAATCTAAAACATTAGTTGCCAGGCAGAACCATGACAGTCGACCAAGCTGCAAGCTATCTCAGTCCCTTAAGCCTTAATCTTTTAGAACAATCACCTCAACAAGTGCTTCTTGAAAACCCCAGATTTGTCAAACATGCTATCCCTCTCATAAAACCACGTTGACTCTATCTAATAATATTGTGATTGTCTAAATGCCCTGTGGCCACGTGCTTTACAGCAGCTTCTAATATTGGCCCTCCAGCCGGTGTCAGGCCAACTGGCCATTAGTTCCGTACTTTCGCCCTTCCTACTTTTGGGATAACATTTGCTTTATTCCAGAAGTCCAGGATAATGCATCCACTATCTCTGGGGCTGGTTTAGCACAGTGGGCTAAACAGCTGGCTTGTGATGCGGAACAATGCCAGCAGCGTGGGTTCAATTCCCGTACCAGTCTTCCTGAACAATCGCCGGAATGTGGCGACGAGGGGCTTTTCACAGTAACTTCATTGAAGCCTACTTGTGACAATAAGTGACAATAAGACAATACCGTGCCGGCAGCATGGTAGCATTGTGGATAGCACAATCGCTTCACAGCTCCAGGGTCCCAGGTTCGATTCCCGGCTTGGGTCACTGTCTGTGCGGAGTCTGCACATCCTCCCCGTGTGTGCGTGGGTTTCCTCCGGGTGCTCCGGTTTCCTCCCACAGTCCAAAGATGTGCAAGTTAGGTGGATTGGCCATGATAAATTGCCCTTAGTGTCCAAAATTGCCCTTAGTGTTGGGTGGGGTTACTGAGTTATGGGGATAGGGTGGAGGTGTTGACCTTGTGTAGGAGGTAGGGTGCTCTTTACAAGAGCCGGTGCAGACTCGATGGGCCGAATGGCCTCCTTCTGCACTGTAAATTCTATGAATAAGCTATTATTACCTCTGCAGCAAACCTTAATATTTAGCCAGGGGTTGAGAACCTCTTTGATCCGAAGAGGCTTATTAAAGATTTGCCTCAAATGGAAGCTATGAGCAGCCAAAAAATCAGCATTTCTGAACCAATCTCCGGTAGAACGCATGTTTTACATATACAATAAATAAAGTTAATTAATGCAGCGATGGGAGAAAAAATTAAAATAGAACTTTCTGTCTGTTTCTAATTCTTTTCCTCACATCTCCAGCGTATGGGTATTCAGGTATTTTTCTGTCAATTGGCATGAATTATTTATCAACATGTTCGAAAGGAAAATGCAAAAATGGTAAACGTGTAATCTAATAGAAAAACAGCATATTTCCACTTGAATCAAATGCAATAAAAAAAATTTGCATTTAAGTTGAAAGAAAGCTTTTAGCTTTTGTGTTTTTATCACCGATCGGGCGATAAATGGGTTTGTTTTGCTGCAATTTTGTCAGCGAAATCATCTTTGAAGCAAACTTTAACTTAGGATGCATTGGATAAGGACTACCTTTGTCAGCTCTTGATTCTGGCGATTAAATGAAAGCTTCTAATAGCACATTCATCACGATTTATCGTCTCTGCTGCGTTAGAAATAGCGGCCCTTAAACCAAAGGTGTAATCTATAACCATGGTGACTATACCAGTCCAACAGGTTTATTTGGAACACTGATGTTTCTCGTTAAATCAATCATTTGAAATCATAAAGTGCAGCATAATGATTGGCCTTTTATCCCTCATGATAAAAACACAGCTCTTACTTTCCTTGACTGAATTTGCCTTCGGCCTTTTTCACGGTGTTGCAATTGTTATGGGAGCGGCGTTTTCAGAACCCCAAACTGTATCACGGAGTTCAACCAACCTCTCCCTTTAATGTATTGTTGCTTTTGAAGCACACGGCTTGGTCTCCAGGTGTGGTATTACAATTATGGACACGTGGGTTTTTAAACACAAAACAATGTTTATTCCATGAGTTCAACGTAACCTTTTTAAATAAACATTGGATCCTTTAACACCCCTTACTTCAAAGATAACTCCGAAAATAATACAACACTAAATAATCCCTCAAAATGTTCCTTCAAACCTCCAAAAGGCTTAACACCTTTAAACAGAAACACATCAGGTTAAAGACGTTACTATTATGAGTTTAAATCACCCAAATGATTCAGAGATAGTCTTTCCTGGCAGAGATCACAGCAGATCCAGCTCACTGCAAACACAGACACACCCAAGCTCTTTTCCTCAAAACTGAAACTAAAACTCCCAAAAAGCAGAAGTGAGCTCAGCTCAGCTCCCTGACATCACTTCAGTAATATGAGCTGCCCCATTTCTTAAAGGTACATTGCTTAAACATCCATTTCTTAAAGGTAGTCTCACATGACGCAATCCAACTGTGGAGATGGTGGTGTTGTGGTAATATCACTGGTACAGATGTATTTTTCCTCCGCCTGCCGCTGGCGGAATCTTCCGGTCCCGCTGAGGTCAATGGGGGTCGGAATGGGTGGCCGCCTCTGCCGTGGGGAAACTCTGCTGCAGTGGGGCCCAAGTGTCTTAGCGCCAGACGAATACACTGGGGGCGTGGGATCATGGTAGGTGGTGGAATTTGAACGAAATTAATAAACCCGGAATACATAAATTAATCTCAGTAATGGTGACCATGACAACAATCTCCGATTGTTGTGAAAGCCCGCCTGGTTCGCTACTGTCCTTTGGGAAAATAAATCTGTTGCCCTTACCGAGCCCGGCCGACATGCACAGCAATGTGCTCGATCCTTAACTGACGAGCTCAAGAGATGGGCAAGAAATGCTGGCCTTGCCTACTCTTCGTGAAAAGGTAAAGGATTTAAAAAATAGACTTAGTTGTGAGTCAAATATTAGCCTCATGCTTCTCTGGAGCTGCAGATTAACCTCTGGTCTCGAACACTAGATTCACTGTGTTGTTAGGATTTTTTTGCCCCAACGTGTTCTCCCGCACTCTTCTTTTTTGTTGTTGAAGTTAACTTTAAGCTCATTGCACCCTTGGCTCCAAACAATTTCCAATTTATTCCCAGCTTGATATTTGATTAAGTGTGGCGGCACGGTGGCAGAGTGGTTAGCACTGCTGCCTCACAGCGCCAGGGACCCAGGCTCGATTCCTGCCTTGGGTCACTGTCTGACTGGAGTTTGCACTTTCTCCCGGTGTCGGCTTGTGTTCCCTCTCCCAGCACCAAAGGCGTGCAGATGAGGTGGATTGGCCATGGCTAAATTCCCCTTTTGCGTCCAGAGATGTGCCGGTTAGGGTCTGGGGTGACGGGGATTAGGGGGAGCGGACATGGAAAGTGTGCTGATTCAAAGGGTCGGTGTATACTCGACGGGCCGAATGGCCTCCTTCTGCACTGTCGGGATTCTGTAAAATATAGCCAGCTATTATGCAATATTTACCCTGCCACAGAATTAGAAGGTCTGAAAATTTATATTGTTATGTTGTTAACGGCTTGCAACAAGATTTCGACACGGGTTATGATTTACTGTCACAGAGATGACATTCTCTCTTGTAAATTGATGAAGTTGCAGAGCTTTCCTGAGATATATGGTGCCGACATCCATCCATACCCTCCAGAAGCGGTTCATAATTTGATTCAGCCCTTGCTCCCACATGTAAGTTTTCTGTTACTCAAGGCACACTTTTTCAACAGTGTCCCGATGTTGCAAATAAATAAATGCCTTCTGTGTTTGAGCCAACATTTTCTTTGCTTCTCGAACCCAGACAGACTGCAGGCTGAACGCATGTGTTTTCAGGGTCTCCGAAAAGAAAGGTCCAGGGGCGGGTCGCACGACGTCACGCCAGCGGAGTGGGCCATCAGCAACTTAGTCTGGAAAAGATTGGCGCCAGAGTACTGCCTGGGCTTCACCCTGTCCTTCTTGTGGTGGTGGGGGGGGGGGGGGTTTACACACCTGTGCATTTCCAGTGGATTCTACTCGCTATGTACAAGTCATGGGGGACCTGTGGTAATTCACATCCATGTGAGGAAATGTCGTCATGAATGGACAATCCAACAGGGCGGGTTACTATCAGGGATAGAGGCCTGATAACTACAATCAAATGGGGTTCCCAACGTTGAACGTCAGAATTCCTGTTCCGTCATTGGCGAAGGGCGGGGAGAATCGACATGGGAAATCGGTCTGGCCAAAACGGTGTTTTACGACTCCCGCGGGATTTCCCACTCCCACCACCGATCCCAACCCCGCCTGCCCCCCGCTCCCGAAAATGGGAGTGGAAAATCTCCTCCAATTTGGAGGACTAATTCAGTTAAGACTGAATCCTTTTGACTCTGACCCTATAAATTATTCGGGAATAGGTATAGAGAAATCCAGCACAGAACAGGCCCTTCGGCCCACGATGGTGTGCCGAACTTTTGTCCTAGGTTAATCATAGAATTTTGGACACTAAGGGCAATTTATCATGGCCAATCCACCCAACCTGCACATCTTTGGACTGTGGGAGGAAACCGGAGTACCTGGAGGAAACACACGCACACACGGGGAGGATGTGCAGACTCCACACAGACAGTGACCCAGCCGGGAATCGAACCTGGGACCCTGGAGCTGTGAAGCAATTGTGCTATGGTCAAGATGTTTGGAGCTTTCTTCCCGCGCCCACTTTCCTTGCTGATCCGCCGTGGCATGACAAGCGTCATTGTGAACAAGAACCCCAGAAATGAGTCTGTTCCTTTAAAATGCCCGCTGACAATGATGTACCGCCAATTACCACGAGACGAGAATGGTGAAACAATCGAGGCTTTATTGCACAAGATGTTGTGCCTCCTGCAGCTGGAACCAGAATGGGAGCAGCGCAGGAGAGCACACACTTTTATACTCTGCCTGCTGGAAGGAGCCAGCAGGCAGAGATTTACCGTGGTACCTGTAATACATGGACAGTAACATAGTACATGCTAGTGGTGTTTACCACAGACAACTTGGTTACCGTCCTGTCTCAGGGCCACACTTGCTCTCTCAAAGCTGCCTTGGCTATCCAATTTGACAATGTGGCCAGGAGGAATCGCATCTCGTGCAATCTATATCTCAGCTAAGCTGCGCAGTCAACAAGATGGCGCCTGGCATATCGAACAGTATAACGCAGTTGGGGAGTCATTTCATCCCGAAAAATGAACAACTTTAACTCGTTCATTATTTCTAGCTACAGAGCAAGTCACCAAAGCATTCACAAATAAAAAAAAGCGAATATCTCAATCGTGTGAGATTAAACCTCAAGCATGAATATCTACGTAACTGGGGTATTTTATGCATGCATTCCCAAGTTGCTCACGTAAAACAGATGTCTAAGAGCTTAGCTTGGTGGACAGCTTCCTTCTGAGATGTTAGTTTAGGGTGTTCTTAAAGTTCCCAAGGTGTGCGCTAAAATCTGGCATTGTATTCATTATATTCCGGGTATTCATTGTATTCAAAGAAGATGCTTTATTGTGAATTTGTTCTGTCTTCAGAGCTTAACTTATAGCTACCTCAAATGCTGCCTGCCTGCGTCTGTGTCCTGCTACCAGTTCTCCCTTCCGTGAAGTGTGTCCTCACTTCCTGTCCCTGTGTATTTATAGCTCTCCCGTGCTCCCTCTAGTGCTTGCTCAGTTGTATTGCATCTACACTGATACACAATCACCACAGCATTCAGCAGCCAAACCCTTAACCCTCTTGTGGTCCTTGATTGGTGTCCACATTGGCAGATCTTACTAATCCCAAATCCCTCCCTCCGCGACGAAAGAGCTGCTACTTTAAGTGCTTGGAGTCCGCTGGTGCTGTCCTAATCCGTCCTAATTTGCCATGCTCTTACCATCTGCCCCGTTAGTCATTTAGAGCATGCAGAGCACTGGGATTGTGCCTGTCCTCTTCCACATGAAGCTAAAGGGCAGCCATCTTAGTATTGGAGGCTGTGAGACAGTCCCATTTGAAATGTATAGGCGTCCTAAATAAGAATCAGATGGTCCTTAAAATTAAGAACATCAATGATTTTGATTAAAAATGACAGAACTGATCAGAAATCCATTTACACCAATGGTCCTTGAAATGGATCTGTGCAACAGAACACATTTGTATTATTTCAGTGGCATTGTTAATCAATTTATTTGCAATGGCTTAGTACGCCTATTAAAAAAACATTGAAAAAAAGGTATCTAAAAATGCTGGGAAATTCAATACTCCACAATGTCATTATGATGGCAATGTCGATATTCCACACAGTGCCACTGTGATGGAGATGATTCGCTATTCCATAGTGCCATTATGATGGAGATATCGCGATACTCCACGCAGTGCCATTATGATGAAGATGTCACGATACTCCACACAGTGCCATTATGATGGAGATATCTTGATACTCCACACAGTGCCATTCTGATGGAGATGTTTTGATATTCCACAGTGCCATTATAATGGAGATGGCTTGATACCACACAGTGCCAATCTGATGGACATGTCTCGATACTCCACACAGTGCCATTATGGTGGAGATGTCACGATACTCCACACAGTGCCATTATGGTGGAGATGTCTCGATACTCCACACAGTGCCATTATGATGGAGATGTCTCGATACTCCACACAGTGCCATTATGATGGAGATGTCTCGATATTCCACACAGTGCCATTATAATGGAGCTGTCTTGATATTCCACACAGTGCCATTATAATGGAGCTGTCTTGATATTCCACACAGTGCCATTATAATGGAGATGACTCGATACTCCACACAGTGCCATTATGGTGGAGATGACTCGATACTCCACACAGTGCCATTATAATGGAGCTGTCTTGATATTCCACACAGTGCCATTTTAATGGAGATGTCTCGATATTCCACACAGTGCCATTATAATGGAGATGGCTCAATACTCCACACAGTGCCATTTTGATGGAGATGACTCGATACTCCACACAGTAGCGATCGTTGGTATTGAACTTGGCTGGCTGTTCCTGCTACAGTTGGGTTGGCACAGGCGGATCTAAAAGAGACAGAACACATGGCTGTGCTCTCTTTTATCCCTCTGGGATTTTGCGCTCTTTGGGGCGGTCCTTAACCTTGGACCCAATAGTTCGACAGGGCTCTGATCACTGTCTTCGATTTCGACTAATAACGGGGCGGGTGCCTTGGTGGCTGGGGGGGTCCTTTGTGGCCATTGACCTTGGCAGTTGTGCTTTCTGAGTAAAGGGAGTAGTGCTGAAAAGTCTGTGCCTGTACCTGTTTCTTGATTGGAGTTCTGTCCTGGGAAAATGGGCCATTAAAATGCAAACGAGCAGGGAGTTTCGATCAGGTCTGGTTACCTGTGTTTCAAATACACATAGGCTGTGTATCAGTCTGAGTCCTGGGTTGGCCATAATTCCCATGGTCCTTTGCAGGTGGCCATCTTAGATGGCTACATCATTCAAGCTCCACGTCTTCTGTCCTTAAAATCTAGGCCAATTTGGTTAATTTTGTTATTAACCTCGAGAAGAGTAGGCTATGGAATTTAACTGAATTCAGATCACTATAAAATATCAAATTATTCAAACAAGTGTATTTCATCTCCATAGTCCCAACATTTTCTGACGCAAATCATTTGGATATATTTAAAATGTAGAAATACCTTAGATCAGGAAAATGTCCTCAGGCCCGGCATATACGCATTTTTTTATATTGAGCTATTTTTAATTTTGGTCACTGCACAAGGGTTCTGACCTCCTGGGGAAATGCAATGCTTTGTCAACATCAGTGACTGCAATCTTCGACAGAGAGCTTTCATAGCCAATGTCCCGCCAACTGATCCAACAGAAACAGCTTGCATTTATACGGCACCTTTAAGCACCAAGGTACTTCAGAGGAGCAGTCCCAAACAAAATGGCACCAAGCCATATTAGGTGGCATTAGGACAGATGACCAAAATTTTCGCCAAAGAGGTAGGTTTTAACGAGTGTCTTATAATGGGGGAGACAGAGTGGTGTAGGGAGGGACTTTCAGAAATCTCGGCCTAAGCAGCTGCATCCACAACCACCAAAAAGGAAGTGATGAAACCCAGGGATGGAGCAAAGGGCCAGGGTTGGGGGAGGGCAGAGATGGTGGGGCAGCACGGTGACTCAGTGGTTAGCACTGCTGCCTCTCTGCACCAGGGACCTGAGTCGATTCCAACCTCGGGTGACTGTGCAGAGTCTGCACGTTCTCCCCGTGTCTGCGCGGGTTTCCTATAGGTGCTCCGGTTTCCTCCCACAATCCAAAACTGGGCAGGTTAGGTGGATTGGCCGTGCTAAATTGCCCCTATGTGTCCAAAGGTTAGGTGGGGCTCGGGGGATAGGGCGGAGGAAGTGTTCCTAGGTCGGGTGCTCCTGCAGAGGGTCAGTGCAGACTCGATGGGCCAAATGGTCTCCTTCTGTACTTTAAGTCTTCTATGATTCGATGATCATGGGGGGGCGGACTATGGAGCTGGATGAGTTTACAGAAATAGGGAGAGGTGAGGCCATGAATGGATTTGAAAACCAGGGTGAGAAGTTTGGAACCATATGTTGCTGGCTGAGGCCCAATGTAGATCAGCGAGCACAGGAATGATGGGTGAAATTGACTCAGTGTGGATTGGGTCAAGTTTATAGACAATCGAAGATGGGAAACTGGCCAGGGTGGCTAGTGTAGAGGTTACAAAGACACTGATGAGGGTTTCAGCAGCAAATGAGCTGAGGAATGGGTGACATTACGGAGATGAAAGCATGTTGTGTTCAGATTGGAGCAGATATGCAGTCAGAGGTTCACCTTGGGGGTCAAGAAGCATATCCGGCTGCGAATTTAGCAACAGAATAAAGCTTTCTGCCATATTCACAGCCAGTTTCGTCAAGATTTATCAGTACACATAATTCCTGGAGCAAACATTTAAACATTTAACGGAGATCTTAAAGGTCAAGCAAAAGAATCAGAGCCTGGCGTCAATTTAATAACTGATGTTTTGAAACATTTTTCATATCAAGTTGATCATTTGGAGACAATTCTCCCTGCTGTTTGTTTGTATTAATCGGCTGGCTGCCCTTGTGGGCTTGAAAGCTGGATAAACAAGCTATAGGAAAAGGGGTTGGAAGGACACAAGGCTATCCTGCTCTCGAGTGAGATGAAGTAGAATGGAGCGCAGATCGATGGGCCCAATGGCCTGTTGCTGTGCTTAGAAATCCGATGTACGCTTCCACAACAGATCCAATGTGCTGGGTCAGCCACTCAACGGCAACATCAAAAGGTTTGACTGTCCTTAACCATCAACAACCTTTTGATTTCCCCTTGCACACTGTGCATCCAACGTCGAATGGTTTTGCATTTTGATCACTTTGCTTTGAAAATAATGACAGTATTTTATTCAAGACTCACTTTCTCAGCCTGAAGGCTGGATTGCAGTGTGACCCACATCAAAAAATTCAAATATAGGTAAGTAATCAGGTTAAAAACATGTAACTGTGTATCAACCAGGCAGTAACAAAAATAGACCAACAAATTCAGCAGGTGAAAGGGAAGTTGTGGACGAGATGTTAAAGGGAAAGGTAATGCAGCATTAGAATTATAAACCAATGCGCCATTTCTGCATTAAAGACGCTTAAGCAAATAGGCATTTCATAAACAGTACTTCACCGCAAACACAATCCATCAGTACCTTTCCGTCTTGCATGTGACAGAGTTGAATCTCATAAAAATTCAGAGTTCTGTAGAAGGAACATGTAGATCTGAAACCATTGAATTCCTACTGTGCAGGAGGAGGCATTCGGCCTATCGAGTCTGCATGGTCCCTCTTGAAAGGGCACCCTGCCTAGGCCCACACCCCGCCCTATCCTCGTAACCCCACCGAACCTGCACATCTTTAAAGGGGCAATTTAGCACGGCCAATCCACCTAACCTGCACATCTTTGGACTCGTTACCTCTATTTTCTCTCTCCACCCATGCTGTCAGACCTGCTATTCTCATCCGGCCTTTTCTGTTTGTGTTTCAGATTTCCAGCATCCTCAGTATTTTGTTTTCATTCCAGAGTTGCCTTGACAGGTCGGGGATAACCAGGTTGACCACGATGCTGTTTGTGAGTCCAATACTAAATGGCAACCTGGCATTCCAGGATGTTGTTGTAGCTCTGCTGTCTCTATTAACTCGCCTCTCTACCTCCATTTCCTTAGACTACAGCAATGTGTTTTCTACAATAATTTTTATAGTAATGGTATTTTGTTATAATGCCTTTCAAATCAAATTTTACAAGCACGGAGGGTTATGGGGTTGAAAATTTCCCGTGTGATCATTTTTAAGTGGAGCCAACACCATGTGGATTAAATCCTCCTCAAAAGTAAAAGAGCAACAATAATTCTGGCTCGTGTTTTATTGCATGGATTTAGCAGCGCAGTAAAATTTTAAAATTGGAGGGTTAATGGCGGTAATTAAAACTCATTAACTTTAAACAAGCACTCATTTAGAATTCCACCGGCGTTGTTCTTTTGTTTTTCATATGGTTTTCTGCTCATGCTGAACAAATGTGATGAGAATCAATATTCATTGTCAGGCATAGCCCATATAATGAAACCGGCTAACCATGCTCACTAATCACCGGGAGGGAGGGAGGGAGGGGGAAGGTGGGGAGGGAGGGACGGAGGAAGGAAAGGACGGAGTCTTGAGAAAATCATCATGGCAGCAGACGTCAAATTTTGATGACGATAAAAAATACGCGATCATCATGCATAACGTGTGAAAGTATAATGTCATAAAAGGATTGCACATTTGTATATTTCTGCATACAAATTGTGATAATCTGTTGCAAAATGCAGATCTCCTTAACTTATGCACTAAAAACATAGAAACGTAGAAGGATTAGGAGCAGGAGAAGGCCATTCGGCCCTTCAAGCACAATCCACCATTCATTATGATCATGTCTGCCCATCCAACTCAATAGCCTAATCCCACTTTCCCCCCATATCTTTTGATCCCCTAAGTGCGATATCTAACTGCTTCTTGAAACCAGCCAATGTTTTGGACTCAGCTATTTCCTGCGGTAATGAATTCCATTAGAAATGAAAGGTCTGCTGCACTCCACATTTTGTATTAAAATCCGTAGAATATAAGTGACCAGGTTGAGTTAATAAAATTCTCAATCATTTACGTTGGGGGAGGGAGGGAGGAATTCTTCGGCCTCCCAGCTGATTTCTCAATGGCGGGAGGCAGTGCGTCGTTCGCTGGCGGTGCGATTGTCTGTTCCCGCCACTATCAAGGAGAATTCCCGTTGAGGCCATCCCAGGTCGCCGGGAAACCTGCAGGCGGGAGTGCGTTGCCGGCGGGCCCAGAGAATCCCGCCACCAGCGAGTAGACGGAGAATTCTGACCATACTGTTTATGCTACATACACGCAAGAGGGATGGGAAACACGTCAAGAACTGCCCTATTCTCAATTGTCCTTTGACACACTGCTCACCTTTATTCTGCCATTCACACATTCTAATCTCTTTCGGTGCGTGCCACTATCAGCACCATTCTTAGCCTTAATCAACTCCATTTACATTCCTTTTGTCTCTCTGTCCACAAAACCTCTGTCAATCTCCACCTATCGCTGGCCCCATCCAGCCTGACTGCTCCATGCCTCCTCATAACAATACAAATCTGACCCTATTTTCAGTTCTTTCCAGCATTGGCCAAGAGTCATCCAGACTCAAAATGTTAGCTCCCTTCTCTCTCAGCAGATACTGTCAGACCCTGCGGTGGTTGTCCTGTATTTTCTGTTTTTGTTTCAGTTTCCAGCATCCACAGTAATTTGCATTGGCACCCGTATAATTGACGTGCACTGATTGGAACTGGCCCCAGAACTGATCCTGTAGGAAATGGGCCAGGTAACTCCCAAAACCCTGAGAAATGACCCTTCAATCCTACTGCCTGTTTTTACCCTTCTAGCCAGTTTTCATGACATTTTGCTGCCCCCCCCCCCACTGCCATTTTTTTACCCTTTAACCTCCCAGGGACATAGTAACAGGAGGAGGCCAATTACGTTCCTCCAGCCTGTTCCACCGTTCAACGGGATTGTGGCTTCTCTATGACCTAACTCCTTCAACTACCATTGCCTCAAATCCTGTCATATCCTTGGCTGCCAGAAATCCAACCTCAGGTTTAAAATGAAAAGTGAATCCAGCATCAAATGCCACTTGCAGAAGAGAGTTTCAAGCTTCTACTGTCCTGTGTGTGTAGAAGTGTTTCCTAGTTTGATTCCTGAAGGCCTGGAAATGGTTCTTCAATAGTCTACGTTGGGACTCCTGCTCCATTGGATCTTCCGGTTGTGTCTGCCTCCAAGACCGGAAATTTCCGCCCAAGGTCAATGGACCTTTAAATGTTCCGTCAAATCACTGATGCCACCCGTGATGATTCCTGTGGTGCGTAGGAACGGAAAGCGTACCCCCTTGTTGATGACATAGATCATAGAATTTACAGTGCAGAAGGAGGCCATTCGGCCCATCGAGTTTGCACCAGCCCTTGGAAAGAGCAACCTACTTAAGCCCAGGCCACCAACCTATCCAGGTAACCCAACCCCACCTAATCTTTTTCGACACGGAGGGCAATTTTAGCATGGCCAACCCACCTAACCTGGAGGAAACGGGAGCACCCGGAGGAAACCCGTGCAGACACGGGGAGAAAGTGCAGACTCCACACAGATAGTCACCCGAGGCCGGAATTGAACCCGGGAGCTGTGAGGAAGCAGTGCTAACCACTGTGCCATCGTGCCGTCCTCCGACTACCGCTGAGAGCAGTTTGAGTTTAGTTGCTGGCTGGATTTTGCTGTTGGGTGGGAGCGAAGTATCTGACTTTAACCGCCTGCAGCTAATTGAGATTTCTGATGGCAAATGTGTGCTGTCAGCGATTGGAAAATAACACAAGGAAATAAAATAGAGTTTATCTCCAGAACTGTAATACACATGTATCTGTAGCTGTCTCCACTGCAATCTCAGGTAGTTTGTTCGAATCAATAAACGATGAGTGCAGAACACTTAAAATATATCTCGGTGCAATGTCTGTCATTATATAGCATTTCGGTGCAAAAATATTGTGAAAGATAAATACTGAATGTCAAAAAATAATAACCATAAATCACTTTGCCACACACACATACCCCTGAAGAAAATGTAGAAGATTTAGAATTATCAGATTTATGAAAGATCGGCAACTGAAACGTGAGAGGATCCATCCTTTCCAAAGTGCCTCAAATTGTCGGACATGCAAGGGGAACATTGCCGACGGTGAGTAAAGTGGATGATAGCCCGACATCTCCCCTCAGATACTGCTGAGAAGACAACGCTTTGAATGATGACGCGCGAACAGGACCCCGAGGGTTCTGCCAACTGCGTGTGTTATCTAAGGTGTACGAAACGGAAGAATGTGCAGGGTTACGGGGAGAAGGTGGGGGGAATGGCACTGGGGACTCGCTCATTCAGAGGGTGGGGGCAGCCACAATGGGCCAAATGGCCTCCGACTACATTGCGACAATTCTGCAATTGCGACGTTTGGACAAACGGGGCAGGATTTAACTTGCAGGCTTCCCCCATCCACATCGGGCTAAAATGTGGGTCAGCGGCCTCGTTGTGTGGGGGAAAATCACTCACTGCGGCTTTCCCCAGAGCGGCGAATTAATAGCCAGAGGGTCAGTTTGCCATTCAATTGCGGATGGCTGGCAGGTCTGGTCGCTGGAGGATCGATCAGAGGTCTTCCAGTTTGAAAGGAGCAGCATGCTGTAAAGTTGTGTAAGTAAGAAGGGGTGAGGGGCTTCAAAATGGAGATACCCTCTCGCCAACCTTTTGTACCAGGGAGGTAGGGCCCCTCGACCCAGTTTCCTTTAATTGGCCTTAAGTGGACCTGGGTCTGGCTGATTGGTTATCTCTACTGTGGCCCTGCCACCTCCCACCACTTATCCTGCCTCTACAAAGTGGTGGGGGGGGGGGGGGGGGGAAAGGGGGGGTAGCAATGGGTGGCACAGTAACATAGTGGTTAGCACTGTGGATTTACAGTGCCAGGGACCCCTTGGGTCACTGTGCAGAATCTGCATGTTCCCTCCGTGTCTGCGTGGGTTTCCTCCGGGTTCTCCGGTTTCCTCCCACAAGTCCCGAAAGACGGGCTTGTTAGGTGAATTGGACATTCTGAATTCTCCCTCCATTTATCCGAACAGGCGCCGGAGTGTGGCGGCTCTGGGGATTTTCACAGTAACTTCATTGCAGTGTTAATGTAACCCTACTTGTGACATTAATAAAGATTATCATTATGTGTTCTATCTTTGCTGGGCTACAGTTACTAACCTCTTTGCTGATGTCCCTTCAGCTGCTGTATTTGAATGATGAGGAATCAGCAGACGCCGATTCACCCAAATGGTGAACAAGGAACTGATTCATTAGTTTCCTCCATTCATCCCCCAGAACTGGAATCAGCAGATATTTGAAAAAAAGACACTTGTGAGTACAGATTAATTATTACTGTGGACTGCAGTGCGCAGTAATGATTACGTACGATGTCTCACATGTGTAAAATTCTATCGAGGATCAATTACTTTTCGGATCGCCTGCTTTTGATTACGAATGGATGACAGAGGCAGTCGAAGATGTAGAAACTAACTACCTATTACTCACTGGGGGCATCTAAAAGCAGCCAATTTTGACTATCGAGTGGGTTGAAAAATAGGCAGCCCAAGTGATCCTTCCCCAAACATGTGGGAGCTTCACTTAAAATATTTAAAATCAGGGTTCGACTCTGTATGCAGGACGCCAATGCAATTTTGATCTTCAACTTGGCAAGGTATGAAGTCCTCCCAGTCTCCCCGTTGGGAATGAATCCTGAGGAGCTCAGTCAATGAGCCTTAAAGTTCCTCCTGCCTCCTCGAACATTTCCCACCTACGACCGGCCCGTCTGTGTCACAACCTGACCGAAGCATGCTGCATCTTCTCATGGACTATATTTAATTATTTCAGCATATCACTAAAGGAAGCAGTACAGGTAGATAAGAGGTATAAAATACAAAAGTAGGAATCTAATGCTGGAATTGTATAAGACGCTGGTGAGGCCACAACTGGAGTATTGTGCACAGTTCTGGTCACCACTTCACAGGAAGGATGTACTTGCGCTGTAGAGAGTGTAGAGAAGATTTACCAGAATGTTGGCAGGAGAATTGTAGCTACGAGGAGAGGGGGCAGCACAGTGACATAGTGGAGGCAGCACAGTAGCTCAGAGGTTAGCACAGATGCTTCACAGCTCCAGGGTCCCCGTTTCGATTCCCGGCTGGTGTCACTGCCTGTGCGGAGTCGGCACTTTCTTCCCGTGTCTGCGTGGGTTTCCTCCGGGTGCTCCAGTTTTCTCCCACGGTCCAAAGATGTGCAGGCTAGGTAGGTTGGCCATGCTAATTTGCCCTTAGTGTCTAAAAAGGTTGGGTGGGATCACTGGATTACGGTGATAGGGTGGAGGATGATAGTGGTGATAGGGTGATAGTCTTAAGTGGCTGCTCTTTCAAAGGGCCAATACAGACTCGATGGGCCGAATGGCCTCCTTCTGCACTGTAGGTTCTATGATTGGAGAAGTTGTTTTCTTGGAGCAGAGAAGCCTGAGGGGTGAATTGAGTGAGGTGTATAAAATTGAGGGGTAGCGATAGAGTTGACAGGAGAAACCTGTTTCCCGTGGCAGAGGGTTGAAAAATCAGGGGACATTAATTCAAGCTAAATGGCAGAAGGTGTAGAAGGAACATGAGGAAGAACGTTTTGACACAGAGGGTGGTGGAGGTCCGGAATTCGCTGCCTCAGTTGGTGATGGAGGGAGAGACTCTAAATTATTTTTTAAAAACTACCTGGATCTGCACCTTAAGTGATGTAAACTGCAGGGTATTGGGGTGGGTGCAGAAAGGCGAGATTAGAAAGATCACCTAGTTGTCTTTTGGTCGGCGTGCACAAGATGGGCTGAATGGCCTCCTCTCTGTGCTGTATAATTTCTATGGTTCTATCAGTCTATTTCCCAATCGTCAAATCTCACTCCAATTCCCCCAACACACCTGCCTTCATGCGGTCCATCTCTGACTCTTGCTTTTCATTCTTTGACATATCTCCATCCATTTCTGGGATTAGGTTACCAACTAATATTCACAACAATAAGCTCACTGACCACCCCCACAGCAACCTGGACTACACGTCCTCCCGCCCCTCTTTCTGTAAGGATTCTGCTCCATTCACCCCGTTGTCTTCCTTTTTCTTCAACTAAGAACCCCCCTCCGCGCCACATCCACCTCTCCTCTACACCCCGCACACCGTGGATGAAAGGGACTCAATCGTGTTCATTCTATTTCACGCAGATCTGCTCTCATCTGTTCCCCTCCCAACCAGAAATATTGGGTGCAATTTTACACGGTAAACGGTAAAACCATACGATTGGAGCAGGGTGTCTCGGCTGTTAGCTGTTAACACTCCATCAGCCTATGGGTATGCAGAGACTTTAGGCAGTTTCAATCAATGGCTCACACTGTGGACATTGAGAGAAGCTCCAGACCAGGTTTTAATACAATTAGTCAATGAATGACTGCTTCATGTGTTGCTACAAATGAAAGAGGTCCCATGGCAGTTTCATGAACTGTGAAGGTAGATCCACAGTGGAGCAATTTTAGGTGGTATTGGTGAGTTGGTGGTGGTGGGGGGTGGGGGGGGGGGGGGGGGGGGGGGGTGGTTGCTGGAGTATTTGGAAAGTGGAGATCTGGGCAACTTTGAACTGACCTACACAAAATAACTGTCCCGTTCAATATGGTCTAAGCAGTGCTTTTGTAATTGACATCTTTGGTGATGCAAATGATCAGCGCCACCCGTCTGATGTAGGTGACCGCTCGGGTTAAGCAAGAATGACCTAAGTAGTGCGAACCCGATTGCAATAAGACCTGGCCAGAAAGCTGTGCCAGCCTCTCGCTAGTAAACTTAGTCTTCTTTCATCCATCTGCATCGAAGAAGACATCCAGCATGACATCCCAGTCTTCAATTTAACCAACTCTTGGAGATGACTGACAGCCAATTCTTACTTGGAATGACCATCCATTGACTGAACAGTGGATGCTAGATAATCCAGTTTGGGGATCTTGGATTTTGAGATGTGCTGGTTGCGTTTCATAGTCAGCGTCAGCCTCTCATCAGCAGGTTCGGATGGGTTTACACCCGAATTTGTATTACCTTGTCTGGATTGATCGATGTCTACTTTGCTCTGTTTCATCGTTATTTTTATGCACTCCTTCTAATCTCTTTGTTTGCCACCGTAAAACCACTTCCCGGACATCAATGCCAAGACTGACAGCGATGTCCTTCAGGACCCAGCCAGCTCGGTCAATCGTGCTACCACAGGCCACCCTCTTGTGACACACTTTGAAGTTGCCCACCCATAGCACATTCTGCACCATTTGATAAATATTTCTTTTCTCGCTCCATGTGATTTATGGATTTCATTATTCGGATGTCTCAATGGGCTTACCAGCTCCCTGCTCAGAGAATGCAACCTTTATAAAGCCACCTGCAAGATTAACAAGCTTTCTCTCGTTGAAGAATCAGTCACAGATTTAACCAGCTGGGGGGGAGAGAAGACATTTTTTATTTATTGCACTGGTTTTTCTGCTTGATTAGCACCTCCATGTAAATGTCACGTTTCTTTGTTACAAGCCCTTTGAGTCAAGGGGAACGCACTATTTAAAACAATTGAATTTGTTGAGTTGCAAGTGAGATTGCAGAAATCCTGTGGAAAAGTAAGAAACCTCCAAAACTGATTCATCTGGTAATTGTATTAAAAAGTTAAGCCGAGTCTCTGTCACCTCCTCCAGTCCTCCCTCGCTCCGAGGTAGTTGCACTCCTCCAGCTCTGGCCTGACACACATCCCCGACCCCCCTAGGTCAAAGAGGTAGGTTTTAAGGAGTGTCTTGAAAGAGGAATGAGTGTTCGAGAGTCGTTAAAGTTTAGGGAGGGAATTCCACAGCTTGGAGCCCGGGCAGATGAAGGCATGGCCGACAATGGTGGAGGGATTAGAAACAAGGACGTTCAAGTGAGCAGAATTGGAAGAACACTCAATTGATGCTCGTTATCTGGCCTAATCCGCTGTGAAACGCGTCATCATAGCTTCGCAGAAGGTCTTGAAGGACACCGTTGGAAATTAAAACAATTTCCAGCCAATTGATTTTCATTTGCTGTAACTAGTCCCTCCCCATGAGGCTGGGTCTGTGCCCCTCTACAACAATCAGGGGAAGATGGATCTCTTGCTCTTTATAAGCCACTGGTGTGTTGTGGGTCCCAAGGATTGTCAAGTTTTCCCCAATGTAAGTGGAAAGTTTGGCTGTGGCGCTCCTCAAATGGAACGTTTGAGTTCCATCGTGGATATACTTGAAGGTCTGCTCCCCCCACAACTATCACTGAGGCCCTGGTTTCTGATGTGTTGGGCAGGCTGGGTCGATGTGGACTGCGCTTGATGCAGTGTAGCGAGAGACAGACCGACACCACTTGATAAGATGCAAGACGATTTTATTTAACGTCTTAACTACTATACATGTTTAACTGTGGGTTAACACTATACTGACTTGACTGCAGACCTAGTACTAGCTTGACTAGACTTACTATGGTGTTTACACTGGCTAGCTCACGAACTCTGACTGTGTCAGAGGCTGGGTCCAGAGAGAACGGGAAACCTAGTGCCCTCTGGCTTTATAGTGGTTGTGTCCTGTCTGGTGATTGGCTGCTCTGTTCTGTGTGCTTACTGGTCATCCTGTGTGTCAATCACTGCCTATCTGCACTCCATTATATACACAGATGTATATTATGATAGTGTCGACTTACATTTTCAAGGGTTTAATATTCACACTTCGGATGGCTTCAATGGGGGCTGCCTGGTTTACCTGGACTACATAGAATCGGTAAATTGCGTGCTCCTCCTCAGAGCTCCTGTCCACTTTGTTCAGTGGCGTTGTGGATTGTGGCTACTGTTTGATTTTGTATTGTTGCGTGCGGCCTTGCGTGGCAATGTAATTTAATACGGTCTCTACGGTAACAATGGAAACACACAAACTCTCAACAATGACAGGACTCTTGAGGATGGTCTTCCCACATAGATAGCAGTCCACCTCTGTCTTTAAGTTGACATCTTATTTTTCTCCCGGTCATTGGACTCTGAGCCAGCCCTGAAGGCCGTGTCAGGTTCTCTGCTGCGCCTGTTGATCCTGCCACGCACCTCGCAGCCATACCGTCCCATACTTAATTGATGTCCCCTTCGGCCATGCTTTGGAGATCAGTGGCGTCTTTTGCGGCACACGCCATCGGCTGAACTATCTCGCTCGCTTTTTCCAACGTTCTGGTGGTTTCAGACAGGTGTTTCTTTTGGATGTTGAGATTATGGATTCCACAAACGGTGGCAGAGGTTAGCACTGCTGCCTCACAGCGCCAGGGTTTCATTCTGACCTTGGGTGTCTGTGTGGAGTCTGCACGTTCTCCCCGTGTCTGTGTGGGTTTCCATTGAGTGTTCCGGTTTCCTCAAACAGTCCAAAGATCTGCAAGTTATGTGGGGTTATCCGGTTAGCGGGATAGAGTAGGGAAGTGGGCCAAGGTAAAGTGCTCCCTCCAAGGGTGGCATACTCGATGGGCCGAATGGCCTCCTTCTGTACTCTAAGAGTTCTATGATTCTATAAAACGGTCGCGCAGCATGGCTCTAAATGTGGTCCCGAACTTGCAGTGCTCAGCGAGCTGGTTATAAAGGCTGAGATGGACTCTTCGAGGTCTCTGGCAGCAGAATTGAATTTATACCGCTGGGGGATGATCGAGGGCCTGGAGTTAAAATGTCCCTTGACTAACTTGACTATCTGGTCAAAGGGTTGTGGGTCAGGTGCCTCCAGGCGGTGAACTTCTTGATCAAATTATAAGTTTAGGCCCACAAAATGTCAGAAGTATCACCTTTTGCTTGCCTTCCCCTGATTTGCAATGAAGAAATAGCGAAGCCCTTCGAAATACTGGCTTCAATCTTCAGTAACTTGGTCAAATGGGTCTAGTTTGCCGATTATTGGCATTTTCACTCAGGGTTTGATGGTTCCCAACTGCTGTTGGTCTTTCTTTGTTCAATTGCTCCTTCCTTCCGCCCCCCCCCCCCCCCCCCCCCCCCCCTCAAATCACAAAGTGCTACAGGCGGCAATCCAGCTTTTTACCTTGTCGCCAATGTTGTGACTCAAGACAACACCCTCGAGTCTTCCATTAGTAATGAAGGGATTCATTAACAAAAGAAAAAGGCTGGTATATCTACAGGCACAGTACGCATTTGGATGGGTCTTATCTCTTTGGCTCCACTGTCCTCACTGCCCAGGTCCCTGCTCGCGAGCCCCGCACTAACTCGCTATTGTGTGGGGTTCACGCGCTCCGGTATAATTGGCCCCCGAGCCGGTCACAAGGGCCGTCAGGGCCGCCACCTTAAAGTGGCCACACTACCACACTACACCTGATCATCAGTAAGTAAAGTGATGGAAGGGGTCATCAATAATGCTATTCAGCAACATTTGCTCAGCAATAACTTTCTCACTGATGCACAGTTTAGATTCTATCAGGGTCATTCAGTTCCTGATTTCATTACAGCCTGGATTGGATTGGATTGGATTTGTTTATTGTCACGTGTACCGAGGTACAGTGAAAAGTATTTTTCTGCAAGCAGCTCAACAGATCATTCAGTACATGGGAAGAAAAGGGAATTGAACAGAATTCAAGAAAATACATGAGAATACATAATAGGGCAACACAATACTGTATATACAATGTACTACATAAGCATTGGCATCGGATGAAGCAGACATGGGTGTAGTGTTAATGAGGACAGTCCATAAAAGGGTCATTTAGGAGTATGGTGACAGTGGGGAAGAAGCTGTTTTTGAGTCTGTTCGTCCGTGTTCTCAGACTTCTGAATCTCCTGCCCGATGGAAGAAGTTGGAAAAGTGAGTAAGCCGGGTGGGAGGGATCCTTGATTATGCTGCCTGCTTTCCCCCGGCAGCGGGAGGTGTAGATGGAATCAATGGATGGGAGGCAGGTTTGTGTGATGGACTGGGCGGTATTCACGACTCTCTGAAGTTCCTTGCGGTCCTGGGCCGAGCAGTTGCCATACCAGGCTGTGATGCAGCCCGATAGGATCCTCTCTATAGTGCATCTGTAAAAGTTGGTAAGGGTTAATGTGGACATGCCAAATGTCACAAAGGACACAGCCTTGGTTCAAACAAGGACAAAAGGTTTGAACTCCAGAGGTGAGATTAGAGTGACTGCCTTTGACATCAAGGCAGCAAAGTATGGCATCAAAGAGCCTGTCAAAACTGGAGTCAATGCGAATCAGGGGGGAAGCTCTCCACTGGTTGGAGTCATATCTGGCACAAAGGTTGTGGTGATTGGAGGTCAATCATCTCAGTTCCAGGACATCACTGCAGCAGTTCCTCAGGGTGGTGTCCGAAGCCCAACCATCTTCAGCGGCTTTATCAATGACCTTCCTTCCAAATTAAGGGACACAGGATGGTCTCTAGTGATTGCACAACATTCAGCACCACTCGTAACCACTCAGATACTGAAGCAATCCATGTCTTGCAGCATGTAATTCACCTCCTGCCTTCCCAAAGCCTATCCACCATCTACCAGGCACAAGTCAAGTCAGGACTGTGATGGAACACTCTGCACTTATCTGTATGATTGAAGCTCCAACACTCAAGAAGGTCAACACATCCAGGGCAAAGCAGTCCTGCTTGATTGGCACCCCTTCTACAGCCATTCACTCCCTCTATCACCGACACACAGTGGCAGCCGTGTGTACCATCTACAGGATGCACTGCAGGAACTCACCAAGGTTTCTTCAGCAGCATCTTCCAAACCTGCGACCATGACCATCCAGAAGGACAAGGGCAGGAGATACCCGGGAACACCGTCACCTGGAGGTTCCCCTCCAAGTCACTCACCACCCTGACTTTGGAAATATATCGCCGTTCCTTCACTGTCGCTGGGTAAAAATACTGGACCCCCCTCCCTCACACTGTGGGTCTACCTGCACCATGTGAAGAAGGCCGCTCACCTCCGCCTTCGCTATTAGGGATGGTCAATAGACGCTGGCCGGCAATGCCCACATCCTGTAAGTGAATGAAACAAAACTGAGGAGAGTTTGAATGAAAATATGAAGCTGAGATCAAAAAAATGCAACGGTATCTAAAGTAACAAGTATCGAAAGTATGAAATGGGCAGTAATTGTCACCGCATTCATTCAGCCCACGTTTTGCTTTGAAGCTGTAGCTCAATGTGTAAGCCAGCTGTTCTTCGCTTTCAGTCTGGAAACTAATCTCCCGCCTGTTAGTAAACAATAATCAAACTCAATGGGAAATTGATGAGCCAAATCCTTACTGTAGACTAATCTATCAGCAGAAACTAATTTGATACATGTATCTGCCTCCCCTTTGTAATTTATAAAAAGCGGCCTGCGGCAAATGTAATGTTCAACGTTTTTAACTCAAATCACCAGGGAGCCATCAATGAGTTAAACGGGGGACTTACTGCCAGGTGGTTGTGGAAGATGAGAGTGGGAGTATCTCCTGTTACGATCTGCTTGAAAATATCTCGAGCATAATTCTGGTGGTGACACCGTACCTCCCTCACATTGTGATGCCTCCACTTCCCACCTCAACACACTGTTCAGCCATAATGGACGCAGTACCCAAACATTGCACCAGACCTACTGGCACATTTCTCTCTCTCTCTCTCTCTCTCACAAAAGAAAAGGAGGACCATAAGTGGAGGAGGCACCACCTAACTGACAGAGGGGACATGGCTCCATGTCCTCACCCCTCAGGAGAAGAAGTACGCTCTGCATCGTTGGAGTGATCACGGCTGAAGCCCTGACCTGTGGCCAGGCTGAAACCACTGAAGAGGCCAGTCTGATCAAACCTAATCCAGCTTCTCACACTCCACTTCCCACTGACCCGTCATCTCTTCTGAAGCAGCAGATAGTGTTTAGAGTGACCGCCCCGGCTCCCCCCCCCCCCCCCCCCCTCCCCCCTCCCCCCTCCCCCCACTCCCTCCCCTCACCTCAATCCTACCACTCCGTCCTTGTTCTGTCCAATGCTAAAGAGCTGCCAGCTGGTCAGGGCCAGTTGGGGGCCAGTGTAAGAGGTGAAAGAACAGAAAGGTAGATCACCACACCTTCGGGCGAGGGACATGTTTGAGGAAAGCGGGGCCTTCATGGATGACCTCGGCTGGTAAAGGAATTGAACCTGTGCTATTGGCCGTCTCTGCATCACGAACCAGCCTACTGAGCTAAACCGGTATGTGTAATGAAGTGCAATGGTGCATTGGCAGGTGTTCCAGTAAACGTCTAGTCGCTGCCAAGCAGCATAGTGGAGCCCAGCACCAACTTGGTACGAGACCTGCACAGAGCTCGTCTGCCTCTTCTTTTCAGTGCGGACGTGGTGACCAGAGCAGCCTCTCCAGCAATCTGAGCTCCAGCAGATTACTAGGATTGTTGAGGAATGGTGGGGGAACGGTAGCTCTGTGGAACGTGAGCTTGCTATCCTCTCCCTGGATGGCACCATTGGCGTCCCCACCACTGCCACTCCACCGGTTGCCCTTACTGTTGTCTCTCTGCCAGTCAGTCTGTAGTGCTGCCACACATTCCAAAGTGGCGTCGCCTGAAGCTGGGGACCTGAAGGCCCAGACCAGGTTGAGAGAGAGCGTCCTGCGAGGTCACCTACAGTCTCCAACCCCCCCCACCTTGTAATTCAGCAGCTTTTCACCAGCCTTGCTACAGCCACTGGAGTAGCATTGTGTGGGAGCACTTCCTGATTAAACAGCAGGTGGAAAACTGGGACATAGGAACGTAGGAATTAGGAGCAGAAGTAGGCAATTCAGCCCTTCGAACCTGCTCCGCCATTCAATCAGATCATAGCTGATCTCTTCCTGGTCTCCAATCCACCTCCCCACCTATTGCCCATGTCCCTTGAACCCGTTTTAAAAATCAGAAATAAAGCTTCTTGAAGCCATTTATTGACTCAGACTTGCACTATGGGGCAGCGACTTCCACAAATTCACCACCATCTGCAAGAAGTAGTTCCTCCTCATCTCAGTTCTAAGTCTATCGCCTCTCAACCTATATCTGTGACCTCTCTGATATGGATGGCCTCTAGCGAGGCACTTCCTCCACACGAGGAAACATTTTCCCTGTTTAAACCTTCCATCATTTTGAAGACCTTCTGTTGGTCACCCCTCGACCCTCCATCTTCAAGAGAGAACAGACCCAGCCGGTCACCCATGCATTACTGGTATCATCCTTGTAAATCTTCCCTGCTCCCTCTCCAGTGTCTCCATATCTTTATTGTGACTGGAACTGTACACAATGCAGTGTGGTTTAACTAAGTTTTAAATATAGATTGTAAATATTGCCTACTCCATCGTGGAAGAAACCAGAGGCAAATGATCATGACTAACGGTAATCTTCACAATCACTGCAATGCTGTTCACACTGTGGGGCTACAGTTCTGGCTGCAACTGGTGGCAGATTTCAGTGAGGACCGTGTTACTGAAGTGGAGATGTCTTACACACCATACCTCATTGAGATGATAGTCGGAGAAATGCTCCTTATAGACCCTGGGCAGATCCTGCTGAGAAACCCTGCCCCCACCCCCTTCCTCCTTCTTCCAGCAGCTTGTCCTCCTCTGTATTGCCTCCGCCCAATCTCCCTGTGATGTTGCAGGTTATGGGGGGTGTAAAGTAATGCATGCTACAATGGTCTGATCAGAACGGTTGTTGTCAGGCCCAAATTCTTCAAGTCATGTCACAGCACCCCCCTGCAAGCTGCAGCAACTTTAACCAGCTCTTCGGCAATCTCAGCAACAGGCAGTAGATTTATAGAAATCAGTAACTAAACAGACAACGATTGATGATCTCTTTAAATCGCACTCATGGGATCCCTTCCACCACCAGCTGAATATATGCATGTTCAGCTGTGGAAGGTAAAGAGAGGGAGTTAGCTGGAATGTCGAGGTTCTAAAGGGCACCACTGGTGTCCAATCAGCGTCACATGCTGACTGACATCACGATCTGCCTACTCTGCGTACTTGCGTTGCACATTCCCTGCAGCTGCCATGAAAGCACTCACCAAAATGGCGTCCGGCTTGTTCAGCACCAAAATGGCGTCCAGCTTGTTCAGCACCAAAATGGCGTCCGGCTTGTTCAGCACCAAAATGGCATCCGGCTTGCTCAGCACCAAAATGGTGCCCGGCTTGTTCGGCACCAAAATGGTGCCCGGCTTGTTCGGCACCAAAATGGCATCCGGCTTGTTCAGCACCAAAATGGCATCCGGCTTGCTCAGCACCAAAATGGCATCCGGCTTGTTCAGCACCAAAATGGCGACCGGCTTGTTCGGCACCAAAATGGCGACCGGCTTGTTCGGCACCAAAATGGCGACCGGCTTGTTCGGCACCAAAATGGCGACCGGCTTGTTCAGCACCAAAATGGCGACCGGCTTGTTCAGCACCAAAATGGCGACCGGCTTGTTCAGCACCAAAATGGCATCCGGCTGGTTCAGCACCAAAATGGCATCCGGCTTGTTCAGCACCAAAATGGCGCCCTGCGATATCAGCCCCAGAAGTGAGAAAGCTCACTAAGGATGCCACTTCGCAACAGATACGGCACCCATAACATTAACGTTACGCATGCTACACAAGCAGACTTTGCACCCAACTTCTACAGTTACCCTTCGATTATTACTGCGTCTGCAGTTATAAATTCCTTAAAAAAACTTGGAGCATTTTTTTTTCCCCCCATATGTTATTCCTTCCAAAGAACATAAGTTCACTTCTGTGAGCGTTTCTTCACAAATTAGAGCTATCGCCATGGAAACATGTTTTCAATCTGCTCAGGCCCCTCTGATGCATCAATGCCGAACATTGGAGGCAATATTCCCATCCTCAATGATTCATGCAAGGTTAGAATAACTTGTTTCAACCTATTGCAAATGCCCTTGAAATCCATCCCAGTGCATGATTAGTCTTATTGACAACAGCTTGACATTGATTAGTTGGTTTCAGAGTATAGTCAATAGTCAAGCAAAACTCATTTTCGCTTGCCACCTTTGGATAACATGCACAAATGTCTTGTGTCCTGCTCCAACCTACATAAACATTACATTCATGACTATATTAAAATCCATTTAACTTTCCCTCGTCCAGTCTGTTAGTTCACCCAGATTGTATCGTGTGCTATTGATTTCTTTTAAACTGAAAGACAAAAAAGACTTTTACTTACCAAACACCTCACACAGCCAATGTACCAAAGGATATAACAGAACGCTCCACAGCATGTCAAGTACTTTTGGCCTGCAGTCACTGTTGTGATTAGTCACATTAATACTGTGGCTACCAGGGCCGGGCAAAGGCTAGGAATCCCAGGCGAAAACTCACCTCCTGACACCCCAAAGCCTGTCCACCATCTACAAGGCATAAGTCAGGAGTTTAATGGAATACTCTCCATTTGCCTGGATGGGTGCAGCTCCAACAACACTCAAGAAGCTCAACACCATTCAGGACAAAGCAGCCCGCTTGATTGCTCCCCTTCCACAAACATTCAATCCCTCCACCACCGATGAACAGTGGCAGCCGTGTGTACCAACTACAAGATGCACTGCAGTAACTCACCAAGGCTGCTCAGGCAGCACCTTCCAAACCCACAACCACTACCATATGGAAGGACAAGGGCAGCAGATACCTGGGAACCTCCCTATTTGAAGGTTCCTCTCCGCGTCACTCACTACCCTGACTTCGAAATATATCGCCGCTCCTTAACTGCCGCTGGGGCAACTTCCTGGAACTCCCTCCTAACAGCACAGTGGGTGTACCTACCCCTCAAGGACTGCAGCGGTTCTAGAAGGCAACTCATCACCACCTTCTTAAGGGCAACTAGGGATGGGTTATAGATGTTGGCCTAACCTGCGACACCCACATCCCGTAAATGAATTTTTAAAAACTTGACCTTCAATCTTCACGCATTCTTGGATGCAGAGAGTTCTAGATTTCCATCACCCTTTGTGTGAAGAAATCCAACACCACCTTCTACATGGCCCAGTGCTAATGTTAAATTCATGCCCCCCTTGCACTGATTTTGCGCACCAAAGGAAATAGTATTTCCCGACTTAATCCCTCAACTCCTTTTCTTTTCTACTTGTCTTCAGTCTGCTTGCTGACATTCCGAAAAGTAGGTAAAGACTAAATAAGCAACGAGACGGGTTACTTTGATACTTCAGGTGGTTTGCCTTTAAAAGCTGAGCATGAACATTTCCAAAGGCAATCGAATTGTAGACCCTACATACTTCTAATTAGTGACCGGATCATTGAGACCCCCAAGGGGAAGGCCTCGTGGATTTTGTCCTGTGGTACCGAATTAAAGAGCGGTCAGATTGTCTTTAACAATGTCGCATTTCAATGTCATGTGCAAATAAATTATCTTGGGGAACATAGTTAACAGGCAGTAAGTGGCCCTTAGAGACTTTTTAACTGAGGAAATGGATTTTGGAAAGTACATAAAGAGGACCAAATAGTAATTGTTTCGCTAACGAGGAAGGCAATTGCACAGAAAAGGAATATTCCACCATCATTATTTTTAAGAATTGCATTTTTAAAAGCATTATCTTCTGCATAATGATTATCAGATGTTCTGTACCTTTTCTCACAATGAGGTCAACTTTCAATGTCACATTTCTTCCAATTCTCTTCCCGCTCCTGAGGCAGACTTTCACCTGCTTCCATAGCTCGCCATTCCCCAAACAGGTCGCTAGTCTGTCGCCCAGGGATTATAGCTTGAGAGGAGCCACTCCACGTCAAACGCGGCTGACCAGGAGTGGCTCCTGCTCTTACCAACAGCCATTGGCGCATTTGGGAGGATTCTGTAGGTTGACACTCTCAACCTGTTTGACCGCGTTAGGAACCCACATTCCTTGGCCGTCAAGTCCTGGGGTGGGGCTTGAACCCGGAGTTGCTGGCTCAGACGGAGGGACGCTACCCAGTTCACCACAAGACCATCGCCGTATTTATTGATGGTCACTAATTTCTATCAGAAGATGATGGTGGGCCTTCCCTTTAAACTGCTGTTGTCTTTGCATTGATGGTGCCCTCAAAATGATGCTAGGTAGTGTTGTGTTCTTGGTGTTGGTAAATTCAGGATGGTTGGCGTAGTGTTCACAAAGACCACAAAATAACTTTAACTTCAACAAAGCTATACATTTATCAACACTACTACTTTGGATTCGACGTGTACTCCTAAATAATACACAGTTGATAATTAACATATAGTCCACACTCACCTACAGCTAATCTCTACACTTATCTAAAATATGATCTGCTCTTACTCACACCTACTTTCCTTCAGTCTCTGCTCCAGCTAACTCTTTCACTTCTTTCCCCCACAAGGCTCAGCATCAATGCCTTACATACTTGTAACTCTAGCTCCCTCTAATGGCTGAACTAGACATTTCATTAACCCTTGCATTTCTTACATTTAAGATAAGACCACAGGTAGGTGCACGTGCGATGAAGACATCTCTAGCCCTCCTGCCCATGCGCACGCACACCCCCCACATGGCTGTCTCCCTCCGCTTCCTCTGCAGGTTCCTACTCGGCTATCCTGGGGACACACCTAAATGTAGCAGGACGGTTCATGAGGTTACAAAATTGGAGTTGCATAGCGTGGGTATGGGTGATGTTGGGCACTGTGTTAAGCTTTACTTTTGGGGCAGCACGGTGGCGCAGTGGGTTAGCCCTGCTGCCTCACGGCGCCGAGGTCCCAGGTTCGATCCCGGCTCTGGGTCACTGTCCGTGTGGAGTTTGCATATTCTCCCAGTGTTTGCGTGGGTTGTGCCTCCACAACCCAAAGATGTGCAGGTGAGGTGGATTGGCCACGCTAAATTACCCCTTAATTGGAAACAATGAATTGGGTAAAACAAAATTAAAACATTTTTTTGAAAAGCTTCGCTTTTGATCACATGGTTTAAGTTGCCGACTTCCACAGATTCCTGAATGGAATGGAGCTTCTTCCCTTCGGGATACACTTAGACTTTCAATGCCTCCATCACCTCTGTCCAGTGATGTCATCTCAGGGCGAGTGTTTCACCCACAATGACAGGACTCACAATGACAGCAATGATACAAAGAATCCTCCAACTGAAACCCCAATCCTGAGATTGCATCAGGAGAGATGACAGACTCAGTGCATCGTCACTCTGAGGTGAGCCGGCCAACAGAGAGACTGCGAGCTGGCATCAGATAGACAGGAATCAGTGATTCGCAGCAGGAGGAACATCGCAGCCTATTCTTCACTGCAAGTCATCATCACCCTCCTGCATTGAATGGGCAGCTGGCACCCGTGAACTCCCCGTCACCAGGTCCCTGGGTTGTAACTCCTTGTAAGCCCCAGCCCCCTGGGTTCATAAGACTGGCCGTGTCCTGAAGGGGCACCCAAGTGTCCTCCCTAATCCTGGTCCTCCAGGGAGAGTGCAGCTATGAGGGCATCTCTAGCCCTCCTGCCCATGCCCACTCTCTCCCCCACATGGCTGCTTTCCTCTGCCTCCTCCTGAAGATCCTCCTCAGCAAATTCCTCGCTCTGTTGCAGAGCCTGGCTGTGGAGGGTGCAGCAAACCACCACAATGTGGGATGTCCTCTGTGGGTTGTACTGCAGAGCTCCACCTGACCTGTCAAGGCAGTGGAAACACCTTTAGAGGTTCCCAATGGTTTGCTCAATAACTGCGCCAGTTGCAGTGTTTGCCTCATTGTATTGGCCCTCCGCTGCAGTCTGTCACTTCCACACTGGTGTCATCAGCCAAACCGTGAGGGGGTAACCCAAGTCCCTGATGAACCACCCCAGTAGCCTTGGGAAGGTCAGGAATCTGGGACTGGCGAAGCATCTGTCATGGATGCTCCCTGGCAGATGGACACACAGCTGTAGGATGCGCATGTTGTGGGCACAGACCATCCGCATGTTCAGGGAGTGTAATCCCTCACTGTTAATGAAGGGGGCTTCCTAGTGCCATGGGCCACGGAGAGACAGAGGGGTGAAATCAATTTTTCGACACCTGTAGCAAACCAGCCATCTGTCTGAACCCCGTGTATCTTTTATCCTGTCTGGTCTGGTCCAGGTTAAAGTGTACGTAGTCCCTCGCCCTGGCAAAGACCCCATCCGTGACCTCACGGACGTACCTAGGTGCAGATAACTGTGAGATCCCACAAAGGAATCCAGTGGAGCCCATGAAGGATCCATTGCCAGACTTCCAGAGCTGCCTTGACCTTCATGGCAACAGGCAGCTGGTGTCCCCCTGTGCCACGTGCAGCCTAGTCCGTGAGGACATGGCAAAGGTGCCTCCCTATCTCCCTGGTAAGCTGCGGCGGCACATGTCCATTAACACGATGAAGGAGAGCCGATGGCAGTAAAGCCTCAGTTATTGTCACCGTCTTCGAGCCTCCTCCCAGCCTCCGGCCTCTGATCCTGGCCTGCAGCCCCCCCCCCGCTGCTCTTGGAGACGCTGCAGCATCAATGCATCCGCACCTTTATGCTGCAGTCTCTCCTCCTCTATCGCTGTGATCAGATGGCCGCTCGCTCTACTGGCTCCATCGCAAAAAAATCTCAATAAACCTGTGAGGGGATAGAGAGGGAGAGAGCGATTGGTTTTCCACCAACGGCTCAGTACCTTTCCCTGACTCATTGTCCACCTTTACCTGGGAGCAGCCAGTCGAGGAACACCATCTGCAGGGCCCGCGCATTCAGTATCAAATCCCACCCAAATTCTCCAACTCGGCGACTCCTGGATTTTCGTCTTGCCCGCTCAGACGCGGAGCTGGCTATCGGCCTGGGGTTGCCTTCCCAGGCCCCTGGGACCACTGGAGGACCTCTGAGGAGGGATTTATGTTTTATCATCGCCCCGAGACGTGGACATCTGGAGGGTGAGGTGGGTGGTGAGAAGTGGGAAGGGTGGAAACGAATGAACCGTCCATGCAGCATTTGAGGGCCCTGAGCAGCTGTTGTTTCTCAGGCACTGGTCGCCAGGCCTGACACCAGAAGTTGAGCCTCTGTCTTGGATTTGACACTGGGAAGCTTCTAGTGCCAAAGGTTTAACTGCTGAGGGCTAATCAGTGCTGGAATCATTAATCTCAGTGTACTAACTGGCCATAATTGTTTGCTTCTTCAGGCTAAGCAGTGCTAATAGGCACTCTGTTTGCTCAAGCGGAGCCCATCAGGGAACTCATTGCTACCATCCCTTCAAATATTAAATCGCTACCTCGTTATTTCTCAGTTGCTGCCAGCCCCCTCCACCGCCCACCCCACAAGGTGGGGGCTTCAAGTAGCTTAGTCATGTGGACTCACAGCCACTCAGCCTATCTGGCCAGGCTGCAATGCCTCTGAACAGATCCCCCCAACCCCCCCCCCACAACATTACCCCTACCCGCACCTTTGCCCACCCCACACATCATTCCACCCCCCCCACATTTCATTGCCCCCCACATCTGAAAACCCCCATCTCACCTTGAGAGACCCACACAAATGGACTTACTGAGCTCTGCAAACGGACTTAGTGTCCACCTTAAGGTCAGTCGCAGACCCCCGAAAGCTGCCCCCTTCATGGTAACCCCCCCTCCCTGGTTGCCTGGTGCCCTCTCTCCCCTTGGACTCCCTGGTGGGGAGTGATGACATTCGCACTCAAGAGGTCAGGGCGCCAGGTTCCTGTTTTTAAAAGGCAGTAGTAATGTGCATCGGCGTGACGTCATGTCCGATGGGGCGTCGGGCCCAGAGGCTGCATCGTGACCCCAGCTAATGAAATGCTGATGATCACCCCCTTTCTGGGCGTGAAACTGGCCACATCATCTGAGGGGGGCTGGGAGGATCTGAGATCTCGCCGGTATAAATCCCATTTTTGGTCTCTTCCGAGACTTAGCAGCTACTACAGGGTTTGCGAACGCAGTCGCAAAGTCGCGGCCAATGTTTTCCATGGAACAATTTGCAACCTCTTATTGAGAACCGGGGGAATCTCAGCTTACAGCAGATGAGGAAGTTTATTTAATTAGTAACAAATTCCTTTCTATCACTGAGGCACCATCCACTAGACCCCAGGCTATGACTGAGGTTCTGAATCTCTCAACTCTTCACAAAGTTAGACTACAGGTGGCGGACTTGTGGCAGACCATCTACCTAAAGATCTGCTGGATGTGCCTTGGAACTTTCTCAAAGGTAGTGACGAGGAAGAATCTATTGCAGCACTGAGTAGCCTATTGGAAGGTGAGTTCCTAGATTTTGGTCCATTTTTCCAATTGATAAATGATGTTCTCTGCTGCCTATTTTTGAGGAGTCAGCTTTGTAATAGCAGCTGAGGAGCATTTAGATCTTTATTCCACGGAATATGGGGGAGCATAGAAAAGCAATAGTAATAGGAGATTCAATGGTTAGGGGAATAGATAGGAGATTCTGTGGTCGCGAGCGAGACTCCCGAAAGGTATGTTGCCTCCCGGGTGCCAGGGCCAGGGATGTCTCTGATCGTGTCTTCAGGATCCTGAAGGGGGAGGGTGAGCAGCCAGAAGTCGTGGTGCACATTGGTACCAACGATGTAGGTAGGAAAAAGGGTGTGGAGGTAATAAACAAGTTTAGGGAGTTAGGCTGGAAGTTAAGGGCCAGGACAGACAGAGTTGTCATCTCTGGTTTGTTGCCGGTGCCACGTGATAGCGAGGCTAGGAATAGGGAGAGAGTGCAGTTGAACACGTGGCTGCAGGAATGGTGTAGGAGGGAGGTCTTCAGGTATTTGGATAATTGGAGCGCGTTCTGGGGAAGGTGGGACCTGTACAAGCAGGACGGGTTGCATCTGAACCAGAGGGGCACCAATATCCTGGGGGGGAGGTTTTCTAGTACTCTTCGGGAGGGTTTAAACTAATTTGGCAGGGGAATGGGAACCGGATCTGTAGTCCAGCAACTAAGGTAGACGATAGTCAGGACGCCAAAGCACGTAGTGATGCAGTGGGGAAGGTAACAATGACAAAGGAGAGTACTTGCAGGCAAGGAGATGGGTTGAAGTGTGTATACTTTAATGCAAGAAGCATCAGGAATAAGGTGGGTGAACTTAAGGCATGGATCGGTACTTGGGACTACGATGTGGTGGCCATCACGGAAACTTGGATAGAAGAGGGCCAGAAATGGTTTTTGGAGGTCCCTGGTTATAGATGTGTCAACAAGATTAGGGAGGGTGGTAAAAGAGGTGGGGGGGGGGGGGGGTGGCATTGTTAATTAGAGATAGTATAACAGCTGCAGAAAGGCAGTTCGAGGGGGATCTGCCTACTGAGGTAATATGGGTTGAAGTTAGAAATAGGAAAGGAGCAGTCACCTTGTTGGGAGTGTTCTATAGGCCCCCCAATAGCAGCAGAGATGTGGAGGAACAGATTGGGAAACAGATTCTGGAAAGGTGCAGAAGTCACAGGGTAGTAGTCATGGGCGACTTCAACTTCCCAAACATTGAGTGGAAACTCTTTAGATCAAATAGTTTGGATGGGGTAGTGTTTGTGCAGTGTGTCCAGGAAGCTTTTCTAACACAGTATGTAGATTGTCCGACCAGAGGGGAGGCCATATTGGATTTAGTACTTGGTAATGAACCAGGGCAGGTGATAGATTTGTTAGTGGGGGAGCATTTTGGAGGTAGTGACCACAATTCTGTGACTTTCACTTTAGTAATGGAGAGGGATAGGTGCGAGCAACAGGGCAAGGTTTATAATTGGGGGAAGGGTAAATACAATGCTGTCAGACAAGAATTGAAGTGCAGAAGTTGGGAACATAGGCTGTCAGGGAAGGACACAAGTGAAATGTGGAACTTGTTCAAGGATCAGGTACTGCGTGTCTTTGATATGTATGTCCCTGTCAGGCAGGGAAGAGATGGTCGAGTGAGGGAACCATGGTTGACAAGAGAGGTTGAATGTCTTGTTAGGAGGAAGAAGGAGACTTATGTAAGGCTGAAGAAACAAGGTTCAGACAGTGCGCTGGAGGGATACAAGATAGCCAGGAGGGAACTGAAGAAAGGGATTAGGAGAGCTAAGAGAGGGCATGAAAAATCTTTGGCGGGTAGGATCAAGGAAAACCCCAAGGCCTTTTACACATACGTGAGAAATATGAGAATGACTAGAGTGAGAGTAGGTCCGATTAAGGACAGTAGCGGGAGATTGTGTATTGAGTCTGAAAAGATAGGAGAGGTCTTGAACAAGTATTTTTCTTCAGTATTTACAAATGAGAGGGGCCATATTGTTGGAGAGGACAGCGTGAAGCAGACTGATAAGCTTGAGGAGATACTTGTCAGGAAGGAAGATGTGTTGCGCGTTTTGAAAAACTTGAGGATAGACAAGTCCCCCGGGCCTGACGAGATATATCCAAGGATTCTATGGGAAGCAAGAAATGAAATTGCAGAGCCGTTGGCAATGATCTTTTTGTCCTCGCTGTCAACAGGGGTGGTACCAGAGGATTGGAGAGTGGCGAATGTCGTGCCCCTGTTCAAAAAAGGGAATAGGGATAACCCTGGGAATTACAGGCCAGTTAGTCTTACTTCGGTGGTAGGCAAAGTAATGGAAAGGGTACTGAGGGATAGGATTTCTGAGCATCTGGAAAGGCATTGCTTGATTAGGGATAGTCAGCACGGATTTGTGAGGGGTAGGTCTTGCCTTACAAGTCTTATTGAATTCTTTGAGGAGGTGACCAAGCATGTGGATGAAGGTAAAGCAGTGGATGTAGTGTACATGGATTTTAGTAAGGCATTTGATAAGGTTCCCCATGGTAGGCTTATGCAGAAAGTAAGGAGGCATGGGATAGTGGGAAATTTGGCCAGTTGGATAACAAACTGGCTAACCGATAGAAGACAGAGAGTTGTGGTGGATGGCAAATATTCAGCCTGGAGCCCAGTTATCAGTGGCGTACCGCAGGGATCAGTTCTGGGTCCTCTGCTGTTTGTGATTTTCATTAACGACTTGGATGAGGGAGTTGAAGGGTGGGCCAGTAAATTTGCAGATGATACGAAGATTGGTGGAGTTGTGGATAGTGAGGAGGGCTGTTGTCGGCTTCAAAGAGACATAGATAGAATGCAGAGCTGGGCTGAGAAGTGGCAGATGGAGTTTAACCCTGACAAGTGTGAGGTTGTCCATTTTGGAAGGACAAATCTGAATGCGGAATACAGGGTTAATGGTAGGGTTCTTGGCAATGTGGAGGAGCAGAGAGATCTTGGGGTCTATGTTCATTGTTCTTTGAAAGTTGCCACTCAAGTGGATAGAGCTGTGAAGAAGGCCTATGGTGTGCTAGCGTTCATTAGCAGAGGGATTGAATTTAAGAGCCGTGAGGTGATGATGCAGCTGTACAAAACCTTGGTCAGGCCACATTTGGAGTACTGTGTGCAGTTCTGGTCACCTCATTTTAGGAAGGATGTGGAAGCTTTGGAAAAGGTGCAAAGGAGATTTACCAGGATGTTGCCTGGAATGGAGAGTAGGTCATACGAGGAAAGATTGAGGGTGCTAGGCCTTTTCTCATTTGAACGGAGAAGGATGAGGGGCGACTTGATAGAGGTTTATAAGATGATCAGGGGAATAGATAGAGTAGACAGTCAGAGACTTTTTCCCCGGGTGGAACACACCATTACAAGGGGACATAAATTTAAGATAAATGGTGGAAGATATAGAGGGGATGTCAGAGGTAGGTTCTTTACCCAGAGAGTAGTGGGGGCATGGAATGCACTGCCTGTGGTAGTAGTTGAGTCGGAAAATTTATGGACCTTCAAGCGGCTATTGGATAGGTACTTGGATTAGGGTAGAATAAGGGAGTGTAGGTTAACTTCTTAAGGGCAGCACGGTAGCATTGTGGATAGCACAATTGCTTCACAGCTCCAGGGTCCCAAGTTCGATTTCGACTTGGGTCACTGTCTGTGTGGAGTCTGCACATCCTCCCCGTGACTGCGTGGGTTTCCTCCGGGTACTCCGGTTTCCTCCCACAGTCCAAAGATGTGCAGGTTGGGTGGATTGGCCATGACAAATTGTCCAAAATTCTATGATTAACCTAGGACAAAGGTTCGGCGCAACATCGTGGGCCGAAGGGCCTGTTCTGTGCTGTATTTCTCTATCTATCTCTATCTATCTAACCCACCATGAATTATCTCGTCCATCACAGGTTGTCCATGAAGAGTCATCCAGAAAGAACGTGTTGCCAGACTCCATGTCAGAGTCCATGGAGGATCACATAGCCAAAGGGCTGTTGGCACCTATTTCCAGCGGTAGAAGTTAATTGATGCTCACACTTTAGACCTGGCTGAAAATTCTCTTCCCTCTCGACATCCGAGCTGGATGTCGCCACAGAAGCTGCGGGAGAATCTTTAGCACCTCAAGGCTTTGCAACAGTGTGCAGCAAACGTCTCCGAGTTATTAATTTGCAGGAAATTCGTCTTAATTTTGTTATTGAAAGTAGTCCCATTGCAAAAGATGATGCTATCTTGCCCTCATATCCTCAGCAATTACTTTCATTGCCCATGCTGGAGCAGCCTTATGCAGAGAGGTGTGGCTGTAGATAGAACAGTACAGCACAGAACAGGCCCTTCGGCCCTCGATGTTGTGCCGAGCAATGATCACCCTACTTAAACCCACGTAACCCGTATACCCGTAACCCAACAATCCCCCCACTAACCTTACACTACGGGCAATTTATCATGGCCAATCCACCTAACCCGCACATCTTTGGACTGTGGGAGGAAACCGGAGCACCTGGAGGAAACCCACGCACACACGGGGAGGACGTGCAGACTCCACACAGACAGTGACCCAGCCGGGAATCGAACCTGGGACCCTGGAGCTGTGAAGCATTGATGCTAACCACCATGCTACCGTGAGGCCCCTGGCTGTCTTGCCAGTGCCTAGGAAAGTCGACAGTCCTTCCAAAAAGCTGCCTGGAATTTTACCGTTTCTTCCTTCATATTCAGTTTCTTGGAATCCCAGGTCTTCAATGCCTTTTCCATTTTTGTTGCGGCAATGAATGATGCGGCTGTGACAGTCTTCATTGGAGTTGAAGCACATTCCTACCTCTGTGAGCTTCCAGGGAGCAAAACCTTCCAGGAGAGTCTTTGATCTCTTCCCTTCTTATCCCAAGGAGTCCAAACGTTGATGCCCTTCTGTCTTCTCGCTTGGATTGGTCTTTCGTTCGCATTGTCCGTGCATTTCAGTCGTCCTGAAACCTTCACTCTGCTTTCCAGCAATGCTGCAGAAATCGCTGCCTCGTTTTGTTGATGATGGCGTCTTTCTAGACAAATAAGACAAGCCACATGTCTCCAGGACATCTTCCCTCAGGGCCGGGAATACCACGGAGGATAGAATCTCCCAAGAATGTGAGGGGGAAAAAGCAAGTGTTCGGAATCTATAGTTGTAAAAAGGGGCTTATAGAAATGTAATGGACAGAGTTGAAGATGGGATTTTCCAGCACCAATCGCCTCTGGGATTATTCGATCCCTCCGGAATTCAAGAAACATTTGTCTGGGCCATTGAATTTCCAGCGATGGGTCCCACCATGATCGAACTGGAAAATCTTGGCCATAGTTTCATATTTTTGTTAGAAAGTAGGTAGCATATGTTGGAGAGCGGGAGCAGGAGGTGTGGAGGGAATAAAGGGTTAGTCCAGTGGAAGTTAACAAAAGGAATGTGATAATGTATGACTTGGAAGATGTATCACTGACATTGGTCAGTCACGTGTTAGCCTCTTGGCAGAGTGGTTGGAACACACCATGCTCAGAAGCAACATGTCTCATCTGAAACTTGTCTAATCAGAGTATAACTGCAGTCTGTCCAAAAACCACGACCCACGCAAAGGGTCCACAGATCAGAGGGGTCAACCAAAACAGCGGGAATGTCCAAGATATTGACCCAGTGATGATGAAATAGCAGTGATATGTGTCTAAGTCAGGGTGGAAGCTTGGAGGCAATGTTATTCTCACAGGATTGATCTTGGTCGTACGTTCTGTGTATGAGAATGTCCGAGCCTCCCTGCACTGCAGTATTCTGCTGTTTCTTGCCACTTAAATAATAATTTGTTTCTCTATTCTTCCCACCAAGTGGACAGCCTGACATTTTCCCACATCATAGCCCATCTGCCAATTCTTTTTCCACTCGCTAAACCTAAACACAGACCCCGCACCCTTTACCCCGGGCATCCCGGGATCGGACGTGTGTTGGATTTGGGGGATTTTATGGATTTTGGGTCCGAGGTCGAGCATGTACTTATAATACATAAAATAAAGTATGAAAAATGAAGACTAAAAGGATGTCAACCAAATTGCCACCAGCTTTGAATGTAGCCGATTTTCAGGTCCTATTGAATTTTGGGATGCCGAAGAAGGATGTCCCGTACCTGTGTAGCAGACTCTCGTCGATGATAATGAGACGTCACGAGTCGGGGAACCGTCTGAAATCCATCTGCCAATCACCACTTAGACGACCTTCTTAACGTGGTCAAAGGACCACTGTAATGAGGGATTAAGGTATTGTTAGGATACTGATGAAGTGGAATAGATTTGCTAAATTTCAGAGCCGTTGCAAAAAAAAGTTGCTGATCCACACGAGACTGTCACAGGGTAATCCATTCTTTTGTCCGCACGTTGAGCCGTTAGGTCAATCATCAGAATCTTAATTGCAGTCTCGGGTCACCAAATACTGATTCAAATACATAGCCGTGTCAACGTCAACCTCCATTTTGTACAGCGCTCATTCTGGACAGGGGGTGAGGTGTCAGTGCTCTGCGGGCTGACAGATGCTGGGCAGGAAGGGGACAGGGGAGAGCGCAGCACAGTCAACCGATGTGTGGCTGAAGAGAACAACCTTTATAAGTCTTTTCAAGACTGGGAGAGAGAGGTAGCACAAACAGAGAGGCTGAGTAAGAGAGGCCCAGAGGGAGGGATTGCAGAAGGAGGCATCATCACAGCTGAACGAGCAAATTCAGAGAGAATAAGGGCAGCACGGTGGCCTAGTGGTTAGCACAACCGCCTCACGGCGCTGAGGTCCCAGGTTCGATCCCGGCTCTGGGTCACTGTCCGTGTGGAGTTTGCACATTCTCCCCGTGTGTGCGTGGGTTTCGCCCCCACAACCCAAAAATGTGCAGAGTAGTTGGATTGGCTACGCTAAATTGCCCCTTAATTGGAAAAAATAATTGGGTAATCTAAATTTAAAAAAAAATAAATAAAAACATTCAGAGAGAATAGAGATGTAGAAGTTCCTCTTCAAAAATGTACTTCTTTTTTTCAACATTTGGACATCATGGGCGGGATTGTCCAATCCCCCACCGGGTCGGAGAATCACGGGGGGGGGGAGGGGCGTGAATCTTGCCCCACCGCTCCGACGCCTGCTGCTGAATTCTCCAGCGCCGGCACAGGGCCGACCCACCAATTGCGGCCGAATCCCGGCCCATCTTCTTGAATTTATTTTTGCCCGGATTAGTTTTCCTGAAACGGAAAAGTGACTTAACAACTCTGCAAAAGATCCTTTATGGGGTGGGTCTGGGACTGGGCACTCTTAACATGGGTTCCAAATCCTGGGGGTAGTGATATTAGCAAATTACAGGCCAATGCCCACGTTATTCATAGCTTTTATGCAGTGTGGATCAGGAGAGGGTATAATCTGGAGTCATATGGCCTCAAAATGTTAACTCGCAGCATTTTGCTTTTACATCGGAGTATAATCTTGCTGTCAGACTTGTCCTGGGCAACAAAGGACAAAGAAGTTAAAAAAACAAATCACTTCCTCATTCTGACTGTTTTGTAATGCGTCTGGAATTTTAAATCTTGGGCGCGATTCTCCACTCCCCACGCCGGGTGGGAGAATCGCGGGAGGGCCGGGCGAATCACGACACGGCGCCCTGGCACCCCCCACGATTCTCCCACCCCCCCCCCCCCCAAAATGGTGTGTCGCGTTTTGCGTGATGCCACTCAGAGAATCGCCGCTCGCCGTTCAACACGGCGACCGGCGATTCTCCGGCCCGGATGGGCCGAGCGGCCTGACGAACCCGACCGGTTCATGCCGACGTCAACCACACCTGGTCGCTGACATCGTGAGCAGCGCGCGACAGGTAAGTGTGGGGCCTGTGGGGGGCGGAGGGAGGATCGAGCACCATGGGCGTGCTCATGAGGTGACTGGCCCGCGATCAGTGCCCATCGATCGTCGGGCCGGCGTCTCTAAGAGACGCACTCTTTTCCCTCCGGCGCCCCGCAAGATCAAGCCAGCATGTCTTGCGGGGGCAGCGGAGGGGAAGACGGAAACCGCGCATGCGCGGGTTGGAGCCGGCGAACCTGCGCTTGCGCGGCTGACGTCACTTCGGCGCCGCCTGCCGTGTTAATTCCGGCACACCGCTTTGACGCAAGCGTCAAGGCCGGGCGTTCGGGATTCATGAACCACCGCTCCTAGCCCCCTGGGGGGGAGGGGGGGGAGAATAGGGTGCGAGGAGCGGCCTCCGACGCCATTGTGAAACACTCCGGGTTTCACTCCGATGTCGGCACTCAGTCTCCCGTTGGGAGAATCGCGCCCCTTGTCTTTCGAGGTCCATAGTGACATTGGATCCTTGAGATGAGTAGGCATTTTCGATTGGAGTTGACACATCAGTGCTATGTTTTCTTGCTATCTGTTACAAACGCTGTATTGTGCTGTGGTCAAAGCTACCTCACATTGTACTTTCAAAGTTCATGGGCTGGATTCTCCGCAGCCCAAAGCCGAAATCGTGGGCGGTGCCGGTGCGGGGAATCCAGTTTGACGCCGTAATCGGGCCCACCGCCGGTTCAGCGATTCTCCGGACACCGAAAATCGGCAACATCGTAGAGTATGTGAGGGCCATTGCCAGAGGCCCGCTCAACAAACCTCTGCTCCCGACCGGCCGAGTTCTCGACGGCGTGGAACTAACCACCTATTGTCGGTCGGGATGCTCAAGTGGCGGCTGCGGACTCAGTCGCGGCCGTCCTGGTCGGGAGTGGGCGGATCGGAGACTAGTGGGTGCCTTATAGGTGGCTGGGGATTACATGTGCAGGTGTTGATGTGCGCGGCCGGTCTCTTTCTTCAGACTGGCTCCACGGTCCACGTCCGTCATGGAGCACGGCGCGGTCGCTGGAGGCCGCTGCCGTGCGCATGCGCGGCCTCTGACCCGGAAGCGCGGGGGCCCGTATCTACAGCAAAAGCTGCAAGATTCACTCCGGGTGCCTACCAGCTCTCTGCAGGGCTTGGAATTCATTTAACGTTTTTGCAGGAATTTCAGGAGTAAAACTCCACCGTTTATATGCTAGCGTGGGGCCATAGTCTCAATAATGGAGAATCCGGCCCCATGATTTTAAAAAATCGTCTTCAAGTACTCTGTGGTGATCACAAGAAGGGTTGCCCTGGGTCTTAATGTTTGCCTTTCCGTTGCATGATGGGAAGAAGGCAAGAAGGAGTGACTGAGCTGGACTGTCTGCTCATTGTGTGTTTCAGTTGTTCTGTGTTTGATTATGTAACTCTGGTAGGTGGCAGCAATTCCTCGGTGCCGCTAGTCCCAGACTGGATTCCAGATGGCCCGTTGAATCGAGCATGAGGGCCAACTCAGATTTTGCCAGACCCAAAGCCTGTTGGGAGTCACCCGACCCGCTTCTCCAGTGAGATCAGGTTCCTGCCCAGTCAGGGCGAGAACCTGATCCAAACTAATGAACAATCATTTGAATGTAATTAGCGTGCTTGAAGCAGAATGCTCTGGCATCCCGGGATGCTCCCACTCTCCCCCCCCCCCCCCCCCCCCCCCATGCTGGAAGTCACCCAGGCGAATATCACAAGAGGCCCCGAAAAGCGATGAAAAGGCGTCATGGACACCGAGAGAGGAGTAAAGGGGGTGAGTATCCTCCCTCTACTTACCTCCAGGGTGCGGATCGAGGTCCTTCAGGGGAATGGGAGTTGGGGCAAGGTCGATTCTGGAGGTGCTCAGGTCGCTGGTCTTTCCCCGGATGGGGGTAATTTGGCAGTTATTCCCTCTGCAGCTTTGAAAATCATTAGACTGTCATTCAGCACATCAATTTGTAGTTAAAAGTCTTCCCTCTAATGTGTTGGAACCCTTTGATGTCTCTTGTAACATGTCAAGTTCAAATATCTGCCAGGCAAAGGTGAAAGTTGTTCCTTGATGTGCTGGAGATTTTCAAAATGCTTTTTCACAGATAATTTAGTTCCCCTTTAACTTTTTCAAACCACTGGACTTACTGAGAAGCCTAAAAGCTTTGAACTGCATTGTTTACATCCAACTTCACCATCCATCACCTTTTACAAGCCTCTTGATTGACAGGTTTGGGCTATTTCGAAGGTTTGTTTGTTTTTAAAGCTCTTCACCATCCATTAACTCTGAAGTACTTCTTCCTTTGAGCAGGTGTTGTTTCTAACGGCAAATTTTAACAAGTCGATGTGTCTTTGTTCTGAAAAGCTTGCTAGAAAGACCAGGTTCACCTGTAAGCATGTTGAGGCCCTGCCCCTCTCAAGGCCAGTGCAAAACACATCCCTCTTCAAAAAGAGTTCAAAGTGCTGTTGAATAGCACCTGTTTGATGCTGCCAGGGCCTGTGGGAAACGCATAGATTTTTCCGCTAGCCACAACACTTTGTTTTTTATGAGAGAATCTATGTTCACTGCAATTGATTGGTTAAGCCTGAGTGTTGACTCTGAGGTAAGTAAATAGGTGCGGAAGTTGCTAGAAGCTGAGCTGGAAGATATTTTAAAGCATTGTACAAGATTCTGCCAATAATGTTCCTGCATACTTTGGGCGGAATTTTCATGGCAGGTTTTCCCGTGGCGGAGGAAGCTAGCCAGGGACGTTCTGGTCCCACTGAAGTCGTTGGCGATTTACATTCCTCACCCATGCCATCACCGGGGAACCGGCGGCGGGAGTCGACTTGGGCGAGACCGGAAGGTTCCGCCGACAAGAAGGGTTGGAGATTCCTGCTCTTAGAAACTAGTGTCATCTCTGCATTGCTCCGAGATAGACAAGACATACAACATGTTGCTCCATATTTTTCAGAGCCAAATGGCCCAAATCAGCCTGACCAGAGCAAAAGATCGTGGAACGTGAACTACAGATGACCTTCAGCAGAATTAGTCTTTATCAATTTTTTTGCGCTAGTTTAAAAAGATCCCACTGAAGTCAGCTTCACCCGCAAAATTGCCACTGCCTTAGATGTAATTAAATCAACACTGCCTGTAGCCTCCAATTGTGCTCTGATGTGAAGAAACTTTCAGGTTTAAACTTTTTTTTTAGATTCAAGGGCACTGATTGGCACCCTTTCTCAGCTTTTAAATACAAAAAAATGTTTTAATTGACTAAGAATGTGACTACCAATGCAACTAGCAAATGATTCTCCGTGGTACTTTTAAAGTCAGTTTAAACTATTTAAAATTGCCGTTCTTGCAGGCGATGGATTAAGACACTGATTGAAATATTTGTTTTTGTGATAAAACCATTTTGATTGACAAAACTGCACCAAGTTACCATCTTTAAATATGTCAAGCAATATTCTCCAGCGCATTGTTTTCTTAAATTACCTCACAAAACACGGCCCAATTGTTTTCACTCCTGGTATATTTATAGCCAGAGATCCTTCACTCAGCCATTAATTAAGAGGAAGGCTCGCCCCGTGGGGGGTCGCTCGCAGTGTGAAATTCTTGATGTGAAGGTAGAACTTTTGCAAGACTTTTTTTGGATTATGGTAATATTCTGGAAATAAAGCTTTACGTCTGCGTGTGTCCATGATTAAATTATCAGAGACGGGAGAGGGGGGCAGAATTCCTCCTTCGGGAGACTAAGGGTGCAGTTCTACGGCCACGCTGCACCTGATAAGTAGCGGCTCAGCGCAGTGTGGCCGATAGGAGCTGGGAGACCCTCGCCTCCCGGGATCTACCCAGCTCAGAATGTCTCGCGATTGCATTGTCTGGGCGGGATGCCTTTTTGTATATTAAAGCAAAACAGCTAGACTCACTTTAATGTGCATATTCCAGAGGCACCTGAGGTGTAGGGTGCATTTCCTTCTCTGCTGGTGAGCTGTTCCATTTTGCCAGAAGCCTGGGAAGTTCCCGACGGTGTGGGGCTGCAGTGGGATGGAGATTCCAGCCCCTGGTCTCCACAAATAGCGACCAGACAGAACAGCGCTTGTGGGAGTCTCCCAGGGGATTGGAGTCTCCTCTGGGCAGAGTGGTACCCTGGGCACTGTTGGTGCTGCACTGGCACCTTGGCAGTGCACCTGGGTGCAGCCTTGCACTGCCAAGGTGCCATGCTGGTATTTTGTGTGCAGTGATGATCCAGCCAGGGTGCTCTGCATGGGTGTTGGGGGGGGGGGGGGGGGGGGGTGCGGTGTGGAGCTCCTCAGTGCACCCCTATGTGTGGTCTTGGCTGTGCATTCCCTGCTGAGCTCCTCTGTCTAAAGCTGAGGTGCACTATGTAACGTGAATGGCGTTTAATACTGTAGTGTTGTGTTTTTCAGCGCTGCGAGTGCCGGGAAACAAGCGGCTAAACACGCTCGCTATGGGACATTGTCCCCATTTAGTTAAACCCCACCCTCGGTGTTGATGCCGGGACTGAATTGAGTGCGGTTCGCGTTCCCATTGCGGACGCTATTTGTGGAGCAATTCAGGACATGCTGATGGGCCAGCACTCTCCCCAGGTGAATCTGGAGCAATTCTCATTCCCAAAGCGTCGGATTCGCTGGGGCTGGAATTGGCGCTGGAAAATTTGACAAGCTGGAGCTGCCTTTAAGCACTCAACTTCCCACACAGTCTCATTCCAGCCAAGAAGATGGCTCCACAAAGAGCAGCGCCATGCTTAATTGATGCAGGGGAGGGGAGATGGGTCAGCATCTTCCCTAGGATTGGACAGGACGCTCCTGCCCGCTATCGTTAACCGTGCCTGGGGCGAAGGTGTCCGAGGCACTCAGCGTGGTGAGCCTCACCAGGCGGACTGGCACGTGGTGCCACATGAAACCAAATGACCTCCTGAGGGCAGCGTGGGTAAGCCACCAGCTCTGTTCCCCTGGCATCACTCCTGTCCCTCACTCCTCGCGTCACACCCCCACTCTTATAGAGGCCAATCAAAATCCATCTGCCTGCATCTCTCTCAACCCCAACCTGCACGAACCCCAACACCTGTATTGTCTTCTTCGGTCAAAAAGCCTCGAGATTGCATTGTATGGGCGGGATGACCAACCAACCCCACCCGACTGTGTAACTCGGCTCCATGTGTCTCAACATGTCCTTTATGTGTCCCTTCGAAAAAGATGCCCTGCAACATTTATGGGGGTGGCGGTATGATGTGAGGAGTGAGGTGGCCTTAGTTGGAGAAAATATACAATGACGTTTATAATTCACCTCAGGCAGGGAACACCACCTATATGTAGTATCTCCCCCAATACTTGAAAAGGTTGAGGATTTTCCGGAAGGGAACATTGGGATTGTGTTTTGTCTTCAATCCCTGGATAGTATTCCGACAGATGCATCACTCGTTCTTTGAACAACCTGGCCAATTTCATTCCATTGAACAGTCTGTCACTCTTTTTTCACTTGCCAAATGGGAATGAGAATGGGAGCGGGAGAAGATGGAGGAGGGTTAAAGATGTGTCCCCGCTCCACTTCTTTTATTTATTAATTAATTAAGTAATTAATTAATGTATTTATTTATTTATGAGTTCTGGGCATCGCTAATTAAATCAGCATTTACTGTCTAACCCTAATCGACCTTGAGAAAGTACTGGCGAGTCACTTTCTTGAACCTGTCTGTGCAGAGTCTGCACATCCTCCCCGTGTGTGCGTGGGTTTCCTCCCGGTGCTCCGGTTTCCTCCCACAGTCCAAAGATGTGCAGGTTAGGTGGATTGGCCATGCTAAATTGCCCTCAGTGTCCAAAATTGCCCTTAGTGTGGGGTGGGTTTACTGGGTTATGGGGATAGGGTGGAGGTGTGGGCTTGGGTAGGGTACTCTTTCAAAGAGCTGGTGCAGACTCGATGGGCCGAATGGCCTCCTTCTGCACTGTAAATTCTATAACTATAACAAGAACCGCTACAGCCCATATGGTGAAGTTATGGCCACAGTGCTGTCAGGAAGGGAGTTTTGTCCGGCAGCGATGAAGGAATAGTGATATATTACCAGGTAAGGATGGTGTGCGTCACATATGAAAACTTGGAGATGGTGGTGTCATCAATGGGCCCACTATTCATGCCCTTCTTGGCAGCATAGTTATGACTTTGGGAGGTGGGGAGTGAGCGCAGGTTTTCCGATTCTTCCTTGTTGAAGACGAGCCCCTGGAAAGAAGTGATGAAAGAATTGCGGTGCCCCGTTTAGTGAGGCCCCCTTGCAGCAGCTTCCTCCCTCACCAGGTGGACCCAAACCCATTGCTTCTGAAGGTTCGAACTCAGCCAAGGCTTTCCCGTAGGACAGTTGGAGCAGTTTGTTCTCTTTGTGCTTCCTCCAAGCCCCTTGTGGTACAGCAGCCAGAGTATCCACAGCATCAGAAGAGGCAGAGTCCTCTCACCGTGGTCAAAATCCCATCCGATCAGCAAGAGAAGCAAGTTGGGTCCGGGTTAGGTCCGGGGGGGGACAGGCAGAAGTGTTGCCTGCCTGGAACTCCTCTCCAAAGATAAGAAAGCCTGGTAGCAAAAACAAAATAAAGAAAAATGAATTGGCAGGCTGTCTGAATAGTCACGGCAGAGATAATTATGATATCATAGACAAGGGCAGTGACAGACATGAGAAATGTTATTGGAAAAGGTGACTAACTTCCGAGATTCAAGTAACTAATGTTTAAATAAATAGTGCTGGGAAAACAGATTGATCAGCAAGCAGAAAACTATCCTTTTGGGACTTGGTTTGAATCCATCACACACGAGTGGTGAAATGAATGTCTGTTTTACCATGCTGTCTCCGACAAAAGGTCGACCTGAAATAAGTTTGGCCCTTTTCCATCTCCGTTGTAAATGGATAATGGTCCACAGCGCAAAAAGCCTCCGTCAAGAGTTAGTATTCTTCGGGTAGACTCAACCGAACACAATGGCCGCTTTGGAAATAGGATTATCCAACGTTTGCGAGGTTAGGGCTGCATCAAGCTGATGTCATGTAAGAGTACCTTTAAGAAATGAGTGTATCTGCAATGTACCTTTAAGAAATGGGTGTTTATCAGTGATGTCAGAGTATGGGTGGAGCTGGGCTGTCTTTCAACTTTTCACTTTTGTTTTAGACTGTTTGTTGCAGCGTGTGTTTTAGAATCATAGAATCATAGAATTTACAGTGCAGAAGGAGGCCATTCGGCCCATCGAGTCTGCACCGGCTCTTGGAAAGAGCACCATACCCAAGGTCAACACCTCCACCCTATCCCCACAACCCAGTAACCCCACCCAACACTAAGGGCAATTTATCATGGCCAATCCACCTAACCCGCACATCTTTGGACTGTGGGTGGAAACCCACGCACACACAGGGAGGATGTGCAGACTCCGCACAGACAGTGACCCAAGCTGGAATCGAACCTGGGACCCTGGAGCTGTGAAGCAATTGTGTTATCCACGATGCTACCATGCTTCTCTGTCCCAACGGTTACTGGTCACGGAGACGGATATGGGGTTATCATAGAATTTACAATGCAGAGGAAGGCCATTCATTTAGTTTCGTTTTCAGAGCTGGATAGCTGCAGTCACAGCCAGAAGGTGTATGAGCCTCTCTCTCTGTAATTTGAAGACTGTAAATCGATCCTTTGGTGATTTAAAATTAATAACTGCTCTCAGTAGTGATTTTAACCTGATGTGCTTCTGTTTTAGAGGTTTTTGTTTAAGTCTTATGGATGTTTAAAGGAAAGCTTAAGCATTACTGAGTGTTATATTCTTAGGGGGTTGCTAAGATGTTCACTGCAGGCTTTAAAAAGACTAACCGTGTTTTCAGAATCCTTAAGGGGGAGGGGGAATAGTCACAAGTTGTGGTACACATCGGTACCAACGACATAGGTAAGAGAAGGGACGGGGATTTACAACAGGAATTTAGGGAGCTAGGGTGGAAGCTGAGAGCCAGGACAAACCATGTTGTCATCTCTGGTTTGTTGCCGGTGCCACGTGCTAGTGAGGTGAGGAACAGGGAGAGAGTGCAGATAAACGCGTGACTGCAGGGATGGTGTTGGAGGGAGGGTTTCAGGTACGTGGATAATTGGAGCACATTCTGGGGAAGGTGGGACCTGTATAGACAGGACGGTTTGCACCTGAACCAGAGGGGCACCAATATCCTGGAAGGGAAATTTGCTATGGCTCTTTGGGGGGGAGGGTTTAAACTAATTTGTCAGGGGGCTGGGAAAACGAGCTGTAGTCCAGAAGCCAGTGTTGAGAGTAGTGTGGTACTGAGGAGCGTATCAAGGTCGCAGGAGTGTACCGGCAGACAGAAAGGTGGGTTGAAGTGTGTCTACTTCAATGCAAGGGGCATCCGGAATAAAGTAGGTGAACTTGGAGCGTGGATTGGTACTTGGGACTAGGGTGTTGTGGCCATTACGGAGACATGGTTAGAACAGGGACAGGAATGATTGTTGGAAGTTCCGGGGTATAGATATTTCAGTAATAGTAGGGAAGGTGGTAAAAGAGGTGGAGGAGTAACATTGTTAATGAAGGATAGTTTAACTGCTGCAGAAAGGCAGTTCGAAGGGGACCTGCCTACTGAGGTCATATGGGCCCAAGTTAGAAATAGGAAATGAGTGGTCACATTGCTAGGAGTTTTCTATAGGCCCCCAAATAGTAATAGAGATGTGGAGGAATAAATTGCAAAACAGATTATGGATAGGTGGAGGTCTCAGGGTCAGTTTTTGTACAGTGTGTGCAGGAGGGTTTCCTGACACAATATGTGGATAGGCTGACAAGAGGGCGGGCCACATTGGATTTGGTACTGGGTAATGAACCGGGCCAAGTGTTATATTTGTTTGTGGGAGAGCACTTTAGAGATAGTGACCACAATTTGGTGTCTTTCACTATTGCAATGGAGAGGGATAAGGCCATACGGCAGGTCAAGGTTTATAATTGGGGGAGGGGTAATTATGACGCAATTAGACAAGAATTAGGGAGCATAAGATGGGAACAGAAACTGTCAGGGAAATGCACAAATGAAAAGTGGAGCTTGTTCAAGGGACAAATATTGTGTGTCCTTGTTAGGTATGTCCCTGTCAGACAGGGAGGAAATGGCCGTGTGAGGGAACCATGGTTCACAAAAGAGGTTGAATGTCTTGTCAAGAGGAAAAAGGAAGAGTATGTAAGGATGAGAAAACAAGGTTCAGTTAGGTCGCTTGAGAGTTACAAGGTAGCAAGGAATGAGCTAAAAAAAAAAGGGCTTAGGAGAGCTTGGAGGGGGCATGAGAAGTCCTTGGCGGGTTGGATCAAGGAGAACCCCATGGATTTTTACTCTTATGTGAGAAATAAAAGAATGACCTGGGTGAGGGTAGGGCCGGTCAAGGACAGTAGTGGGAACTTGTGCATGGAGTCAGAAGAAATAGGAGAGGCGTTGAATGAATACTTTTCTTCAGTGTTCACCAAGGAGAGGGGCCATGTTTTTGAGGATGAGAGTGTGATACAGACGGGTAGGCTGGAGGACGTAGATATCCTGAGGAAGGATGTTTTAGCAATTTTGAAAAACCTGGCGGTCGACAAGTCCCCTGGGCCAGATGGGATATATCCAAGGATTCTTTGGGAGGCAAGGGATGAGATTGCAGAGCATTTGGCTTTAATCTTTGGGTCCTCACTGTCCACGGGGATAGTGCCAGAGGACTGGAGAGTGGCGAATGTTGTTCCTCTGTTCAAGAAAGGGAATAGGAATGACCCTGATAATTATATGCCTTACTTAGTCTTACTTCGGTGGTCGGTAAGTTAATGGAAAAGATCTTTAAGGATAGGATTTATGACCATTTGGAAAGATGCAGCTTTATCCAGGATAGTCAACACGGATTCGTGAAGGGTACGTCTTGCCTCACAAATTTGATTGAATTCTTTGAGGAGGTAACTAACTGTGTAGATGAAGGTAGAACGGTTGATGTCGTATACATGGATTTGATAAGGTTCCCCATGGTCGGCTCATGAAGAAAGTAAGGAGGTGTGGGGTAGAGGGAAATTTGGCCAGTTGGATAAGTAACTGGCTATCACATAGAAGACAGAGGGTGGTGGTGGATGGGAAACTTTCAGACTGGAGACCAGTTACCAGCAGTGTACCACAGGGATCAGTGCTGGGTCCTCTGCTGATTGTGATTTTTATCAATGACTTGGAGGAGGGGGCTGAAGGGTGGGTCAGTAAATTTGCTGATGACACCAAGATTGATGGAGTAGTGGATGAGGTGGAGGGCTGTTGTAGGCTGCAAAGAGACATTGATAGGATGCAGAGCTGGGTCGAAAAATGGCAGATGGAGTTTAACGCTGATAAGTGCGAGGTGATTCATTTTGGTAGGACAGATTTGAATGCGGATTACAGGGTCAACGGCAGGGTTCTGAGGAAAGTGGAGGAACAGAGAGATCTTGGGGTTCATGTCCACAGATCTCTGAAGGTTGCCACTCAGGTGGATAGAGCCGTGAAGAAGGCTTATAGTGTGTTAGCGTTTAGTATTGGGGGCTTGAGTTTAAAAGCCGCGGGGTTATGCTGCAACTATACATGACCCTGGTGAGACCACATTTGGAGTATTGTGTGCAGTTCTGGTCACCTCATTATAGGAAGGATGTGGAAGCTTTGGAAAGGGAGCAAAGGAGATTTACCAGGATGCTGCCTGGTTTGCAGGATAGGTCTTCTGAGGAAGCGTTGAGGGAGCTAGGGCTTTTCTCTTTGGAGCGGAGGAGGATGAGAGGTGACTTGATAGAGGTTTATAAGATGATGAGGGGGATAGATAGAGTGGATGTTCAGAGACTATTTCCTCGGGTGGATGTAGCTGTTACAAGGGGCATAATCATAAGATTCAGGGTGAGAGATATAGGAGGGATATCCAAGGTAGGTTCTTTACTCAGAGAGTGGTTAGGGTGTGGAATGGACTGCCTGCTGTGATAGTGGAGTCGGACACTTTAGGAACTTTCAAGTGGTTATTGGATAGACACATGGAGCACACCAGAATGAGAGGGAATGGGATAGCTTGATCTTGGTTTCGGACAATGCTCGGCACAACATCGAGGGCCGAAGGGCCTGTTCTGTGCTGTACTGTTCTATGTTCTATGTTCTAACTTGAGTTCATAGAATAAACATTGTTTTGCTTTAAAAAATATTTTTCCATTTCTGCTGTACCACACCTGTAGAGTGGGCCGTGTGCTCCCCATACCACAATCTATTAAACGTTGTGGGTCAGCTGAGCTCCATGATACAATTTGGGGTTCTCTAAACCCTGGCACATAACACTGACAACTATTTTCCTCCCGATCCTGAAATGTGCGGCTGGAATTTCCAGGCCCGGCGGACATCGGGAATGGGCGAGGATGGGGCTCAAAAATTATAAGGGCAGAAGAAACGTCAGCTCCTCCATGCCATTCCCAACCTCTACCATTGTGGTTGCCGCAGGTTCGAGGCATGAGAAGTCGTTCCCACACCCACCCCTCATAGGGGGGGGGGGGGGGGGTTAACTGACTAGGCTCATTAAGAGCCTTGTTAAAGGTAAGCAATCAAGGCCAAGTGGGTTTTCCTGTCAACCTCCAGTTTCCAGACAGGGTAGGCAGTTCAGCTGCCTGGAGGCAAGCACCCACCAGCAGGGCAGGGTCCCTGGCAGGCCGACAAGTCCTCCCTGCCTGTCTTAATGGGGGTACTCTGTAGAAGTCACTCTGTAGAGGGGCTCTAACCCCTACACACCCTTTGACCGAAACACCACCTTCTTGTTGCAGCGCCCTCTCAGTTACTCACCTGGTACTGCAGCCTTCCAGCTTTAAGAGCCAGACCGGCCCTGTCCTCAATTGGCCAGGGAACCTGTCTCCATGCAAGAATCTGGACATTAATCATTTTCCTGCCAGAGGCACGTTCGGTAACCAAAAACAGTCTTGACTTTGGTTTGCGGCTTCTGTGGGGAAAGGGCAGCTCATGAGCTGCACAAATATAAAGTAAGAAAAGTTGCTTTCTTCCTCCCTGGATTTAAAGGAAAAGCAAGCAGGTGAAACATTTCTTCAGGATTGTGGAATTACTTCCCAAACAAGTTGTGGAAGTTGAAAATTTGAGAAGTGAGACCAAGGTTTATTTTGTCGCTGGAGAAGGATACTGAGCGATGCGGAATCAATGGGGGAAATGGGATTGAGATACGGAGCAGCCACAACATTAAATGATGGAACAGAATGGAATGTCCCCCTCCTGCTCTAATAAACTATGGGCAGGATTCTCCGATTGCCGACGTCAAAATCGCGTTCAGCGATTGGCCGCAGAATCCGTTTTTACGCCGACGTCGGGGACGGAGTTGTTTTCGGACACTCCGCCTCCTCAAAAACGGCATAATCGCTGAGCACATCGCAGGCTGTTGCGACGGCCTCAGGACGTCACCTGAGGATCCCCCACGATGTTCCGCCCCCGATGGGCAGACTTCCCGACGGCGTCGTTCGGGTGTGCTCATAGTTTTTGGGGACATCGCATGGCGGCTGCAGACTGTGTCCTGCACAGTCTGGGGGGGGGGGGAGCTGTTCCGCTGGCCAGGGGGGGTGCTTCAGCGGGAGCTGGGGGGACTGGTGAAGGGTGGTCCGGGGGTTGCGTGGGTTACAGGGGTGGGCACTATCTGGCAGGCTGAGTCCGTGCATGTGCGGCCGGCGCCATGTTGTATGGCGCAGCCATGGCAGGCCACGCCGTGTGCATGAGCAGCCAAGGACCCGGCAATTCTCTATCCATATCTGCAGGTGAAGCCGGGTGCTTTATGTGGCGCGGCTGCTACCCCCCCCCCACTGAGCAGAGCATTGGTGTGGGGGCGCCGCCGCCATCTTTTTGCTCATAAGACTAGACACAAGCTCCGGACATAGCCTCAAAATCGGAGAATCCATCCCCATGTTTCCAATTTGCTATTGTCCATTTTTGTGCTGCAATAATTAGTAAAATGTCCCCCGTGATAGGAGAGTGTAAAACAAACTTTATTCCACACTGATACTTTACCTGAATTTGGAGAGATGACTGATGTTGATATTGGGTGTAAAAATTGACTCATCGTCGAGGACCTTCATCCGTTACCTTAATGACGAAAATAACTCATCCCAAGATTATGTTCAGCGTTTCTATTCAACAGAGATGATTCACCATTTAACAATGTGGGGGCCAGGTCAAATAAAATGGTTGCCATGGTTTTAGCACTGAGGGAGTTTCAACTGTCTATTAATAGCCCTGTAGCTCCAAGATGAAAAATAAGGAAATAATATGATTTTTATTGAGCCTTGTCAGGGAATAATTAATGTGAAGGCCTATTCTTTGTTTTGTTCAAGGTTTAGTGATGTTCAATGCTGCGAAAGGCACGGCCAACACAAAAGATGTTTGACTAAGTACACAGCTCATTAGTCGAAGGCCTTCAACTCACAGGGGAAGGTTAGATTTTAGTTCTGTTATGAATAGGCTAGTCTTTGTCAATAGGTTAATTATATAACCCCAGAAAAGAACTTGAGACATGAAAATAATTCATAGCTGCTTGCTATGTCATTTAATTCAATATAATCTGTATTTAAGTTTATTCTTTTGCAATGCTGTTAAGTATCAAACGTCACAACATTGATTGTAATTGTTCAGTTTAATGGTCAATTTCTGATGCTTTATTTGATCCACTGTTGGTTGAATAGTCGACCGGTTTTAAATACATAGGCTAATCGCAAATTTAAACAATGAAGATATAATTACTTCAGATAAGCAGATAAGCTCCTTTTATGATTCAGTTGTCTGTCCCATATGTCATTTATGAGTTGTTAGAATTATACAAAACTGTTATAACTTTTCAGATGTTCAAAAGAAAGGGGTCCACACAACCATCATGCTAGCCACAGAACTGCACAGACATCACCAAACAGATTTTTAAATTGTTATCACATCGCTGCTTGTGGAATCTTGCTGTGTGCAGATTGGCTGCCGTGTTCCCTACATTGATGTGGAGATGCCACCGTTGGACTGGGGTGGGCACAGTAAGAAGTCTTACAACACCAGGTTAAAGTCCAGCAGGTTTATTTCGAATCACTAGCTTTCGGATCACAGCTCCTTCATCAGGTTCCCTGCATAATAGCGACTGCACTTCACAAAGCACTGACTGGCTGTACAGTGCTCTGGGATATCCTGAGGTTGTGAAAAATGTTGTATAAAGAGAAGACTTTATGGCTGGGATTCTCCCGGATCGCCTGCTAGCTGCTGACTCCCGCGCCAGCCAAAATCAGGATTCGCACCAGTCGTCAAACTGGTCACAAGTCTCCCAGCCTACCCTGTTGACCATAACAGGATTCCTAACATCACAGCTGAGCTTCCCAATATCTCATTGATGGGCAGGATGCCTGATGGGTATGCAGGGACAGCCCTTGCTCTTTCTGGGAAGCACTTGAGAACATTAAAAAAACTGCAGTTCCGAAAAATCCTGATTCCCCAGAGTTAATGGATCTCTGAAGAGTTATATCAATAAATAACTTGAATCTCCCCTTTGAAACTGCCAATCAGAAAGCTTTTAGTGGGCAATGGTTTGTAAAATTGAATGTAAACAATGCAGTTCAAAGCTTTCAGCCTTCAAGGCATACACGCAGACATCTGCACTTTAAAGGGAAATGAAATTGGCTGCAGGAAAGCCACTTCAAAGGTCTCCACTACTTTAAAGGGGTTACTTTTATCTTCAATTCACAGACCTTTAAACTTGGCACACTGACAAGACATTTTAAAGGGTTTGGCGGTACAGAGGGGATCACCTTCACTTTATTATCAGAGATGTGTATTTCTGAGATACTGAGTGGCTGTTAATGGGTTTAGGCGTGCGGCTGGGATCCCTTTCACTTTATTTTGAGCAAACTTTAATTTTTTACATACTGACTGACAGTTTCAAGGCTTTAAAGGTTGCAGATGGGGCAAGCGCTAAAATAGCCCCAGGCCAGGAAATACCCCCAACTAGAGCACATCCAACTGAGCACAAGCCTCCCCCCCCCCCCCCCCGACACCCAACTGCCATGAAAGAGCCCCCCCACCCCACCCCCACCCCCCTGGAGGCACTTGTTGGAAGGGCACTGACCCCCTTGCCACCAAGCTCTGCATTCTCTCTCCATTTAAGTAATAAACTGCTTTTCTACTCCTTTCAAAGTGGACCAGTTCACATTTCCCCCCATTATACTCCATCTGTCAATATTTCGCCCTCTCACACAACATCACCTGGGTTCACTTTGCAAACCCCTCTTTACGGTTCACTCTCCTATCCGCCATTGTATCATCAGCAGATAAAAAAAAGTTGCCTTGACATCCATCTGCCACAGTTTGGCCCAATCACTCAATCTAATGCATCTTTGCAATTGCACGTCCCCGCCTGCACCACTTACTAAGCTCGCAATACTTTTGTCGCCAGCAAGTTTGAAAACATGACAATGACAGTCGCAATGATATTGGTCCTCCATGCATAAATTGAAGAGCGGCTGCTCACTCGGAATGCAGTTGCGTCGGAAGGATTTTCTGAAACAGTGAATTTCCAGCACGATTTACATCTGCAAATACATTCCAAGTCTTCAGTCATCATGTCTGATGATTATAGTAGAAGCGTGCACCAAAATGTAGTTATCCAGCAAATTCACAATGCATTATTGAAGCAAAATTTCCAAGCATGTGTCTTGACTGTGTGGGGTCTGCCCTTAAGACTGTGGTGCTGTCCCTTTTATTCAATGAGCCCTAGCTTTTCTCACTAGCCTTATCAAGTGCCTTTTGGGAGTCAATGTTCACCACGTCAACAGCATTGCCCTCATCAACCCTCTACGTTTCCTCATCAATAAACTCCGGCATGTTATTCAAACATGATTTGCTCTTAACAAATCCATCCTGGCTTTTGTCATCCAACACATTTTTGGTTTATTTTGACCAAAGTTATAGATCATAGAATCATAGAATCTACAGTGCAGAAGGAGACCATTCGGCCCTTCGAGTCTGCACTGGCACTTGGAAAGAGCACCCCACTTAAACCCACACCTCCACCCTATCGCCGTAACCCAGTGACCCACCTAACCTTTTTGGACACGAAGGGGCAATTTATCAAGGCCAATCCATCTAACCTGCACATCTTTGGACCGTGGGAGGAAACCGAAGCACCCGGAGGAAACCCACGCAGACACGGGGAGAAGGTGCAGACTCCACACAGATAGTCACCCGAAGCCGGAATTGAACCCGGACCCCTGGAGCTGTGAGGCAGCAGTGTTAATCACTGTGCCACCGTGCCGCCCCATCAGCGTTTCTCAAAACGTCCCCACCACCAAGCTAAAACTGACTGACCTGATGGATTTCCGTTACACCCTATTTTGAACAAAGCTGCAACATTTGCAATTTTCTACTTCTGTGACACCAGTCCTGAGCCCAAGGGAGATTGTAAAGTAAATTGTGGCCATTGCCTCTGTAATCTTTCACCCTCACTTCCCTCAGTACCTTTGGATGCATCTCATTTATTCCTGGCACCTTCTCATCTTTAAAGCACAGGCAACGTATTTAATACTACCTCTTTATTAATATTAAACCCATCAAGCGTCTCAATGACCCCCTTTCATTGGAACACGGGAAGAGGTGTAGCCTTCAGCCCATCGAGCCTGCTCTGCCATTCAATACGATCATGGACGATCGGACACTTCAATGCCTTTTGCACCCACTATCCCCATGATCTTTAACATTATTGTTAATCAGAAATCCATCAATCTCTGATTTAAACATACTGAGTGATTGAACTTCCACGGGCCTCCGGGCACAGAATTCCATTGATCCACAACCCTCTCGATAAAGAATTTCTCCTCACTCTGTCTCAAGTGGTCTTTTATTTTGAAATTGTGCCCCTGGTTCTAGACTCCCCAACTAAGGGAAACATCTTACCTGCATCTACCCTGTCTATTCTTTGAAGTATTGTGTAGGTTTCAATGAGATCACCTTTTATTCTTTGAAACTCTCGGGAATGTGGGCCCACTTTTCCCATCCTGGGAGTAAGCTTGATGAACCTTTCTTGCACTTCCTCAATCGCAATGATATCCTTTCTGAGGTATGGGGACCAAAACATTCACCATGACAGGGACAGCATTTTTTTCCTCAGTAAGGACAAATGCAAAATATACAGCTACTATCTTAGACGTCCCCCCTGGCCCATTGTAAAAATCAACTCTTTAGATCCATAATTTGTGGGCAGCAAGGTAGCACAGTGGGTAACATTGTGGCTTCACAGCGCCAGGGTCCCAGGTTCGATTCCCTGCTGGGTCACTGTCTGTGCAGAGTCTGCACGTTCTCCCCGTGTCTGCGTGGGTTTCCTCCGGGTGCTCTGGTTTCCTCCCACAGTCCAAAGACGTGCAGGTTAGGTGGTTTCGCCATGCTAAATTGCCCTTAGTATCCAAAACGTTTAGGAGGGGATAGGGTGGAAGTGAGGGCTTAAATGGGTCGGTGCAGACTCGATGGGCCAAATGGCCTTCTTCTGCACTGTATGTTCCGTGTAATCCATGTAATAATCAGCCCTGCTCTTCCTTTTACTAGTTATATGCCAATACAAGACAATTCTCTTCTCTGTCAGATGCCAGTCTCTTCTCATGTTCTCTCTTTGCTTCTCTTATTTGCTTTCTTAGTTTCTCTCTGAAACGTTTGTATTGAGTCCGATTCTCAATGGTATCATCCAACTGATATGTCATGAGCGCTCTTTTCCTGCTTCATCCCACTCCCTCTCTTTCCGCATCCATGGAGCTGTGGGATTGTTTGCTCTACCTTTCTCCCTCTTGGGGGTGACCTTCACTTTACCTGAAATATTTCTTCTTTCAAGGAGTTCAACTAAAGATTTGCATGTCAATCATTAATTCTCCCTGGACCAGAGCTGTTCTCATCCCACTGAAGATGATATTCCCCCAGTTAATTATTCTAATTCTGGATTTCTCCTCGTCCTTTTCCAAAGTGAACCTAAAGCTTATGTCGAATACAATGATCACTGTCCTCTCAATGTTCCCTTACTGACACTTGATCCTCGCTCCCAAGAACCAGGTCTAGCAATACTTCCTTTCTCATGGCAATAATGGTATAATGATGTCGAGAATTCTCCTAAGAGTTGATGGAACCATCAATTCAGCGAACACGTGTAGTTGGATCTGAACAGAGGCTTTAATACACTTAAAATAGAGCCAGCCTATTCGTCGTTGAACTTCAGGTGGAATGGCAGGCTGGCTCTAAGGCACTGATCTTTATACATCGGTCCCAGGGGGAGGAGTCCTGGGCGGAGCCAAGGGAGGAGCCCAGTACAAACTCTCGCGTACTCCCAGAGTGACTCCCCCTGGTGGTCGGATAGTGTAACTGCGCTTACAATGTGTAGATAACGAACATATATACATGGAGTGATATTGGCAACTATATATAGTGTGAATCACATTCACCACAAGAGTCACAGTCAGTTGGTTGTACAGAACTTGAATGTTACTGAAAAGAGAGACATGTTGCCAAAACATTTTGTCGTGCACTCATCAGAACACATGCAAGAATGCCAAATTTCAAATTATCGCAACACTTTATTCTTCTGGAAGAATGGCGTGCTTCAGCATCATGTCTCTAATTGTACACTTCTTACTCTTCTTTTGTAAATTTTCTTGCATATTTAGTTTCTCTACAGTTTTCTCCCGAGTTGGTGGCCTATTGACTACACCATCTTGGATTCATGTCTGAGGCCACAGAAACAACAGTCTATTCCCCTATCGCTATTGCTTTCCAAACTTTGGTCATGCCTCATGAATAGGTGAGCTTGAATTTGTGCCACGGACTAGACTTTGACTGTAATCCCCAGATGAAACATTAGATACTGGCTTGTAGGTGCGATGGGCTCAGGGGGACCCTTGTACTACCTACCTGGCCCTTCCTGATTGCCTTGCATCAAAACATTCACATTGTCCCTCCATAAATTTTAACGTTGGGTAAAAACATTTATAAATGTACAACCCACAAAGCACCAAAACCCGGAACTCGAACTGTGGAAAGTGACGACACTTCTTGCCCCTCTGGTTACCCAGGACAAAATTAATCATCCCAGAATTTCCACATGGAACAGGATGTGCACTCCACTGATTTCAGCTGTCCTACCATAGCTCTGTTTTCTAGACAGTAAATTATTCTACTTACATAAATAAAGATTCACAGGCTACTCACCAATCAGTGGCTTCTGTTCTGCTGGTGTCATGTTGTTTGAAAGGGAGGCTTTGGATGCTTCATTTAACTTTTAATATCCAAAAAGCAGGAGGATTTTAATTTACAGAAAAAATCAGAACTGTTCAGCGTTATTCTTTAATTATAACTCTATCTTCTTGATCTGATTAATTGATTGAGCTCTGATTGCAATTATATGATAAATTATAAAATTGGCTTCAGTTTTAGTACCTGTACAACTTGATCAATCAATTTAGCCTCACAACACATTTGATTGATTTAGATTAAATTATAAACTTTTCAAAAATTCCACCCGACGTGACCCGTTGTCCTTTGACATCACTTCACGTTCAAGGCAGCCTGATCTTGGAGAGCTGCGGCTCTCAGCTCCTGCTTTTTTTGAAATCTCCAATTAAAATGTTTAACTTCCCAGTTCCTGGTTTAACGTAGTGCCCTATTGGGCAGCATGATGGCACATTGGTTAGCACTGCTACCTCACGGCGCAGAGGACCCTGGTGCGATCCCGGCCCCGGGTCACTGTCTGTGTGGAGTTTGCACAATCGCCCCGTGTGTGCATGGGTCTCACCCCCACAACCCAGAAATGTGAAGGCTAGGTGGTTTGGCCACGCTAAATTGCCCCTTAATTGGAAATGAAATAATTGGGTACTCTAAATTTATTTTAAAAAGACTTAGTGCCCGATTTTAGAGAGAGAAACAAAAGGGAAATGCTGATCAATCACTTACGCACTTTCCACAGAGGCCAAGCATTGTTCTCTTTTTTCAAATTCCTGCTGACCTCTCATCACTGCTTTTACCTGCGCATTTCCGACTCTCCCCTCTCTCAGGCTCACTCCCGCACAGACATTCTGCGGGTCCACGGGTTAGTGAACAGGTGGTGGCCGGAGCCTGGCTGAGTGTACACTGGCAGGCAGGAGCAGAATCAAGCAGCCAGAGGTGACCCAAGAGGTGGGAGCAGAACGGGGGTCACTACATGCGGCGTTGAATTTTAGGCTGACTGCAGGGATCGTAATTACATACATAGATACATGGAACATACAGTGCAGAAGGAGGCCATTCAGCCCAACGAGTCTGCACCGATTCACTTAAGCCATCACTTCCATCCTCTCCCCATAACCCAATAGCCCCTCCTAATCGTTTTGGACACAATTTAGCACGGCCAATCCACCTAACCTGCACGCCTTTGGACTGTGGGAGGAAACCCACGCAGACACGGAGAGAACGTGCAGACTCCGCACAGACAGTGACCCAGCAGGGAATCGAACCTGGGACCCTGGTGCAGTGAAGCCACAGTGCTAGCCACGTGTGCTACTGTGCTGCCCATAAATTAGGGGCTGGAATGTTGGGGGTGACTCTACCACAGCCGTTTGAGGGACCTTCACCACTACCTTTCACATTTTTAATTCAACTAACGAAATGCATGTGGGTGCGCTGCCCCTTTAAGCAAAGGCTGGCTGCCCCCAAGAGTCGCCGGCGAATCAGAGGCAGGATACCGTGAATTGAAGTAGGAAAGTGGGGGTTGGATTCGGGGCATGGCGATGTGCCACTGAGTGTGGTCATTGCTACTGGAGAACCTCCTCCAAAGGCCACCGAGTGCCCAGATGTCCAGATAGGAGGTTTCCCCAAGCTGAATCTGCAGAGGCGTTACCAATGTTTACCAGGCATCTCCCCACATGGTTAAAGGCCCACTCACCGCTGGTAAAACACTAGTGGTGATGGGAAGAGACCCTCAAGTATCTAATTAAGTGGCTCAATTCGCTCTAGGCAGGAGTCCATCTCTGGTATAGCACCATGACATACGGAGGATGACAATCATTCCACGTCCTCCGCCCAGTATGACTTCTGATCATTCTGCAGACCCCCCCCCCCCCCTCCCGCTCTCACACCCCACTCCTCCTTCCTGTCTATACCTAGAGGGCTGGTAATGTACATAAAGGGCAGTGTGGAGTGGTTGACTCACCTTGAAGGGGAGCATGCACACCGTAGCTGTACAATCAACAGGTAGACTCATAATAACTGAAGTTGGAGTGAGCACCGGAGGAGTTGAGGCCTTGTTCAAGAGACAAGGGCCGGAATTCTCCCCTACCTGGCGGGGCGGGGGGTCCCGGCGTGTTGGAGTGGCGTGAACCACTCCGGTGTCGGGCCGCTCCAAAGGTGCGGAAGTCTCCGCACCTTTAGGGGCCAAGCCCTCACATTGAGGGGCTAGGCCCGCGCCGGAGTGGGTCCCGCTCCGCCAGCTGGCGTCAACGGCATTTGGCGCCACGCCAGCCGGGGCCGAAAGGACATCGCAGGCCGGCGTAAGTCCGCGTATGCGCCGGAGCGTCAGCAGATGCTGACGTCATCCCGGCACATGCGCAGGGGAAGGGGTCTCTTCCGCCTCCGCCATGGCCCCGATCAAGGGCCAGGCCACCGTGGGGCCACCCCCCAGCACCAGATCGCCCCGCACCCCCCCCCCCCCCCCCAGGTCCCCGGCGCCCGCCCGCACCGCCTGCTCCCACCGGTAAGGTAGGTGGTTTAATCCACGCCGGCGGGAGAGACTTGACAGCGGTGGGACTTCGGCCCATTGCGGGCCGGAGAATCGCCGCGGGGGGCCCGCCGACCGGCGCGACGCGATTTCCGCCCCCACTGAATCTCGGGTGCCGGAGAATTCGGGACACGGCGGGGGCGGGATTGACGCCGGCCCCGGGCAACACTCCAACCCGGTGGGGGGGTTGGAGAATCCCACCCAAGGGTTCTGAAGAAAATATTTCAATAGGCACACCCATCCCACTGATATTTATGATTACATACATAGATACATGAAAATGCAAAATGAAAATCGCTTATTGTCATGAGTAGGCTTCAATGAAGTTACTGTGAAAAGCCCCTAGTCGCCACATTCCGGCGCCTGTCCGGGGAGGCTGGTACGGGAATCAAACCGTGCTGCTGGCCTGCCTTCGTCTGGTATTAAAAGCCAGCGATTTAGCCGAGTGAGCTAAACCAGCCCCTCATAGAATATACAGTGCAAAAGGAGGCCATTCGGCCCATCGAGTCTGCACCGATATTGCCTTTTTCGCCGAAGCAATATCACAACACTCTTTACATGCAGCACTTTCATTGCAAAGAGTACTGAATTGTATGATAATTTAGATGGACAAACTGTGATTACACTTCCATTTGAAAAGGGGGGTTTTTTCAACCAAAAATAGGTTGCGAACCACTGCATCCAACGATCTGAAATATGAACAAAATATTTATTCATCAATTTTCTTTGTCACCTCTTCAAAAAACTCTAACAAGTTGGTGAGACATGACCTTCCTCATGCTGCCTGTCGCTAACTTGTTCATTTTCCTCCAAATGTGCGTATATATCCTATCCCTAAGTATCTTTCCCAAAAGCTTCCCCACCACTGATGTCAGGCTCACCAGCCTATAATTTGCTGGATTATCCCTGCTTCCTTTCTTAAACAAGGGAACAACTTTGGTTATTTTCCAGTCCTCTGGAACCTCGTCTGTGGTCAAAGAGGATGTGAAGATATCTGTTAAGGCCCCAGCTATTTCTCACCTTGCCCCCCCACAGTAACCTGGGATAGATCCCATCCGGCCCCGGGGACTTGTCTACCTCAATGCAATTTAGTGTGCTCAACACTTCTTCCATTTAGACATTGACGTTCTCAAGATCGTTCACACACCTGTCCCTGACCTCAACATCCGTCATGTCCTCCCTGTTGAGTACTGATACAAAGTACTCATCAAGGATTTCACCCACTTCCTGTGGTCCCACGTATAAATTCTCTCCATTGTCCTTGAGCGGGCCAATTCTTTCTCTTGCTACCCTCGTGCACCTGATATATGCATAAAAAGCCTTGGGATTCTCCTCGACCATGTTCGCGAAAGACATTGCATATTCCCTTATGGCTCTCCTAATTCCACGATGAAGTTCCTTCCTACTTTCACAGTACTCCTGAAGGGCTTCATCAGTTTTTAGATTCCTAGACCTCTCGTATGCTTCCTTTCCCCTTTTGACTAAGCTTGCAATTTCCCTTGTTATCCGTGAAATGAGATCAAGGGAAGCCCTGTGGAAAAGACCAGAATCATTACTGTCATCTGTAGCTACTCCAGGGTCCTTGGTATAAGTATATAGGACTGGCTTGAACACTGTCAATTATTGCGGTGTTTCCCTATTCATAAACTTGTCAAGAATGAATAACCTATCACGTGGCTTTGCATTTGGAGAGAACAAACTGTGAACTTGTACTTTTTAACAGCAAGAAAGTTTGAAAGAAGAATTTAAATCCAACTATTTAAACTGCTCTGAGACTCTGGTGATTGTCATAATATACACATCAGTATATAATGGTGAAGGGACACACACTGACTGACACACTGCAAGACCAATCAACACACACAACACAGCAGCCAATCACCAGTTAGGGCACGCTCACTATAAAGCCAGAGGGCACTAGTTTTCCCGCTCATTCGGGATGCAGCCTCTGAGAAGGACAGAGCTCGCAGCCAGTAGTACAGACCTTCACCGTGTGCTAGCAGTTTAGACTGGTCAGGATAGGCATAGGTCTTCAGTTTAATCTAACATAGCGTCGACCCACAGTGCAAGTATGTTCAACAGTTCCTAGCTTAACAAAATAGTGTTGTACTATTTCAAGTGTTGGTAGCCTGTCTATGTTACTGCTAAGGTAAACGCAGTCTCCACAGATCCAGAGTACCCAATACATCAGTGATGTTAACACATCTATATGGATTGGTTTGGACCAGAGAGTTAACAAACCAAGGAATGCATCAATACGCTACAAATAAATCGAGGCGCAGATTTCTCGCTTTGATATGGAGGCAGGAATGGTGTTGGGCGGGCATATAAATTCACATTTCCAGATGGCGTGCCAGTTTGTTCGCACAGCCCTGTGTCTGACCCATTTTCCTGGGAGCTGGATTGGAGGGGTGGGTGGGGGGGCAAGTTGCGATAGCTGGTGAGCTATGTGTTCACAAGCGGCAGGCAGCACGGCGGCAAAGTGGTGAGCATTGTTGCTTCGCAGCGCCAGGGTCATCAGGCTCGGAACGTTGGCTCTTTTCTCTCCCTACAGATGCTGCCAGATCTGCTGAGACTTTCCAGCGTTTTCTCTTTTGTTTCGGATTCCAGCGTGGCCAGGAGGACCACCGTCCAACATAGGAAGAAGACCAATGACCTCCACCGAGATGCAAGGATAAATTACAACCTCTCTCTGCTGGCATCGGTCCCGCCTGCCACCCCTCAAATTCCCAAACGCCACCTCCCCCACAAATCACAGGCTGACACCTTGCATCCTTCCCACATCTGATCTTCATGCATCTTCCTCAAAACCCCCTGACACCCAGCAGTACAACCCCTTCATGTCCAGGCACAGTGCCCACACATGCCACCTGCTATAGAGCCCCCTGACCCATCAAGCGTGAGACTCACAATGTCTTATCTTTGTCCCTGCAGGAGAAGATAGCCCATAATAAACGAAAAAGCACCAAGACTGGGGGGCGGAGTCCCAGAGATCTGAGTCCTCACTCCCTCTGAGAAACAGACCCTGGAGTGTTCGGGGTTGTCCAAGGAGAGAGCAGTCACCGGCGGCGAGGTTAACCTGCATTACAGAGATGAGTATCTACCTCCTCTTCACCCAGATGACCTGCCTCAAATGAGTTGTTCATGGAAAACAAAATGGTCCTTCCCTCTCACTGACCACATGTCCATTGTCTCTCAGGATCTCCATCTGGATCATCCCGAGTCGTTCCCCCCCTGCCATCCAAGAGACCATCTCGGAGAACTCCGAGGAGACCACCATCAAGGGGTCACAGCTACCACCCCCACCTTCCACCAGTGCAGAGACACACACCTTGTTGGGCAACATTAGTGGACAGGCTTCTCTTGTGCAATCTGGTGAGCACCACCCAGTTGCTGATGAACATCATGGAGAGGCAGGAACATCCAAGGGAGTGAGCAGTCGAGGTCTGCTGGAACCAAGGTCTCAGCTGGGCGCCAGTCAGATGCCAAATCTCTGGACAACGTTCTCCTAGACCTTATGCAGATGATAGGACACAGCAGTGACATTCAGGAGGGGTTGTCATGGAGATTTCAGTGAGTGCATGGCCGATTGGGGGAGTCTATGGATGCAGGGGATGATGCCAATTCTGCGTGGCACGGAGGCCAACACTGCTAGGATGGTAACCGCAGTGGAAGGCCTGGGGAACAATGCCCGCACCTTGACTGGAGGTGCGAAGGTATGGCTCAGTGCGTGACAACCATGGCTGAGGGCTTCGACATCTTGTCCAAATCAATGAGGGGCATGTCCCAGATGCAGGTGGACATTATCGAGGCATGGCAGAGTGTGGCCCAGTCACCGAGGACCATTGCTGAAGGTGTCACCACCATGATGCAGACAATGGAAAGCCACCAGGAACGGCAGAGCCAGATGACGCAGAGGCCTTTGGAGTTCACGCTAGCTGCCCCTCCAGCCTGTCACTAATCATTTCATTCAGAACTTCAGGGGAAACTTCTCAGCTGAAATTGTGGGAAGAATATGGAACAAGTGAGATGAGCAGAACAGACACCTTTAATGGTAACGAAGCTAAATGTTTGGCAGAGAAGGATAGGATGATGAGGTGAGATGACGGGGGCGAAGAAGGCTCCTTTGAACAGAGACACCAGCAGATATCAGTTGGGCTGAATTTTCCACAGACTGCAGGTTGTTCTGTGTAATAATGGCCTGTTATAAATAGAATTGAGATAAATCAGATGAAATTTTACAGAATGATACAGCACAAAGTGAGGCCATTTAGCCTGTCAAAGCTGTACCCCGTCTTTGAAAAAGCCCTTTGACCAAATCCACCTCCTCTCCCTTTTCTCCATAATCCTACTATTCTTTCTAGTTCAAGTACTAACTGTTCATGCAATGTTTTCCAGATGTTACAGCACTGAAGGAGACCATTTGGCCCATCGCATCCATGCCGGCCCTCTGCAACAGTAATCCAGTTCGCCCCACTCCCCTGCCTTTCTCCTGTAGCCCTGCGAGTTTTTTCTCCCCCTCAGTTAATTTACTTTTGAAGACCACAATTGAATCTCTCACAATTGAAGGCTCTCAGGCTGTTCATTCCAGACTCGCAGTGGAGAGAGGGTTTCCCCTCTCGTCACCTTTAGTTATTTTGCTAATTGTGGTTCTCTATCCATTCGCCGATGGGGAATAGTTTCTCTCTATCTTTATTCTATAAGCAGTGAGGTTGGGGGTGGGTTTAGAAATGATCATGGTGGAGGGGCGGGGATTGGGGGCGAAGAGTCCATTCGTTGGGTTATCAAATGTTCAGATTGCCAATGGGTGGTGTTCGGATGGCAGGGGGGTGGGGTGGGGGTGTGAGGAGGGAGGGATGGGTGAGGTGGTAGGTGGATCTCAATGCTTCCAGGGTATCAGACAGATTGCAGCTTGGACCTGCAGACAAATGCTCCTGTTTCCACTCGTCATGCAGGCAGTTCTGTAAAGGCTTGTGAATTCAATCCTTCCTGCATCCGTTCATCTGCCGGGTTAAAATTCCTCCTCTCCCAATCGTTTTAGTGCCGAAGTATCACAAGATTTAATCCTTGGTGCTCTGAACACATAAATGACCTACCTGGTTGCAGCAACAACTTGCCGGATGAAATAGGAAACCTGTTAAAATTTTGCAAAAGGACTCAGATGCTTGGTGCAAAAATTAAGCGTTGGATCATATAATTAAGACAATAGAATTAGAACAGGGAGACATTTAAATGGACCTAGGAGACCTCGAAGCAGCAAACTTGTCACTGAAAAAACAAAGTGGGGGTGCGACGCAAATTGACTGTTGGAATATTTAGGCAAGACAAGGGTTCTGTGCCTATGGAGGCTCTGTTGCAGGTTTATAATGCATACACTCATATTATGAATTGTATAATTTTTTTCTCCCGAGGCAGAACCACTTAAACTCAAATCCTTGATCAGAAATTGCAAGCAGGAAGCGCTGCATAAATACATAAACACACCGCAACATATTCCAAGTTGGGATTTCACCCACGCATTCCCAATAAATGCTCCTGATTGATTGTGGAACGTTGTCCTCAAAATTCACAGAGATGTGGGGAGAAATCGAAAGTGAGGTGGGTTGGGTCGAGGTAGGTGGTGCAGGGTGGGTGTTGCAGCAGCCAGGAAACGTGGGAATGCCCGGAAGCAGAGGAATTCTCAGCAACCAGTCATGTTAAGAGGCTGCCGACAGGTGACAAGGCGTGTTTGAAGGAGCATGGGCAGGGCAGGGGAGGGAGGGCAGTGCTTTGATGGATCAGGGAGGGAATCAGGTTTAGTTGGCTGGGCTAAGCTTGTTGGAGGAGAGTGCACTTCATCGCTTCCTGACCCACACGCAGTGCTGGAAAGACACGTACCTCTTGGGTTCAGCCCTTACTGCCTCCATTTACCTGCCGGGTTTCGCTGTACCCTGAACGAACTGAACCCCCACCCCCAACTAACCCCACCCGCAACCTAACTGCTTATAGAATAAAGATGGAGAGAAACTATTCCCCACACACCTTTCATGGGGGGGGTTAAATTACCTTCTCTAGGTTTGCAAAATAAATTTACAGTCTACCTTTCTAGTTCCAATAGTTCTGATTCCTACTTTATAAAGAAAGCAAGATGGTCAACAAGAATTATTCGGAGCACAAAGGGTTTCAGCCAGGCATCCAACATGGGGGCCTCACGGTAGCATGGTGGTTAGCATCAATGCTTCACAGCTCCAGGGTCCCAGGTTCGATTCCCGGCTGGGTCAATGTCTGTGTGGAGTCTGCACGTCCTCCCCGTGTGTGCGTGGGTTTCCTCCGGGTGCTCCGGTTTCCTCCCACAGTCCAATGATGTGTGGGTTAGGTGGATTGGCCATGCTAAATTGCCCGTAGTGTAAGGTTAATGGGGGGATTGTTGGGTTACGGGTATACGGGTTACGTGGGTTTAAGTAGGGTGATCATTGCTCGGCACAACATCGAGGGCCGAAGGGCCTGTTCTGTGCTGTACTGTTCTATAAAAAAAGAGGTACAACAACTCCACAGGCCTGAAAGGGGCATATGTCGAAGTTTATAATTTTAAAGTGCAAGAAATGATGTGAAAGGCAATTTAGACATCTTGGATTGTCTGGCCGGATTCACAATACCTGCTGTTATTGCGAAGAGCTCTGCAAGATCAATGCTGAAGTGTGTTATGATCTGAGCTGACGTTGCATCTAACAAGTCGGAGTGGAACCGGGCTTGATATATCCTCACTTTTGTTTTTTGTTTAGATACGTGGAGGGCAGCTACTGATCAGAGTCATAGAGTCTGCTGATGAACTTTTAACAAAATAATCAAACATTTATTCAACAAGAAAAGATTAACTAGAATACATTACTCCTTCACCCTGACTATACCTTGATGTTGGGGGAGGCAATGACGTAGTGATATCGTCACTGGGCTCGTACTGCAAAGACCTGGGGACCCAGGTTCAAATCTCACGGCGACAGATGCTGAAATGTGAATTCAATAAAAATCTGGAATTAAAAGGTCCAGTGATTAAACCATTGCTGTAAAAACCCCATCTTGTTTGCTAATTTCCTTTAAGAATGATAATCGCTTATTGTCACAAGTAGGCCTCAATGAAGTTACTGTGAAAAGCCCCAAGTCGCCACATTCCGGCGCCTGTTCGGGGAGGCTGGTACGGGAATTGAACCCGCGCTGCTGGCCTTGTTCTGCATTTTAAGCCAGCTGTTTAGCCCACTGTGCTAAACCAGCCCCTTTAGGAAAGGAATTCTACCATTCTTACCTGATCTGGCCTACATCTGACTCCAGATCCACAGAAAAGTGGTTGACTTTTGAGGGCCTTTAGAACAATAAATACTGGCCTAGCCAGCAATGCCCACATCCCATGAATTAATTAAGAAATATATATATATATATATATATGCACTGATTGGGGCTACAATCTCCATCTTCACAAAATCCATATTATACTCTAATGCAGTCATGTAAACAAATAGTGGCCTGATGCCCCACATTCTGGAGCCAAATTACTTCTATGGATTTCTCATCAAATCCCCCCAGATGCTTGTCACACTGTGGACTAGCTGGTCCAGTGTTACTCTATATTTCAGATGAGAGCTTCTAATTTCCAGTCTTGCAGTATACGCCTTGGAATCTACTCCCAAATGACGTATTCTCCTCAAAGTCCTCACTAAGGATCCACCTCCAGGTTTTCAGCCTCTCCTTCTGATGTTCCTCTCCACTGGATGGGCCCCGTGCATCAAACTTCAGCTTCCACGCAATCTCTCAGATATGTCGCCATGCCAACAGGACACCACTGTTTCACTGTCCTTTGGCTTTCTCCATTAATCTTCTGGCTTCTTGTAAGTCTATTTTGCATTTTGTTTGCATCCCTGAATTTCTGTGTTTTCCCTTGGGAGCCTTTTCCTCTGACTTCAGTCAACAGTGTATTTCCAGATTCCTGTTCTTTCTTTTTCACTGGATGGTCTTCCTGGGATCTTCCTCCTATTCCACTCTCTGGTTCCGGCTTCCTCTTTAGTTTGGGACTTGCTATCTCTCCCTTTCCATTTCAGGCTGTTTCGGCACTTTCTGGGGATAGCTGCTTCCCTCTGGGGCATCTTGTATATCTGTGCATCGTTGTCCAGTTCCCTGTTGCCAAGCAACAGCACAATTTTTTTCTACCTTGTGTTTTATTTCACTTTCCTTCAAGAGTCATAAAACCTCATTAACAATTCAGATATACATGAAATGAAATGAAACCCAGATTTCACCTTTTAACCAACAAATAAAAAACATAAATTAAACTTAAAGCTACATTTTATTCCTAACACCCATAAGTACAAATATAACTTAAAACTATTTCTCAGTAAGTGTAAAATTGAAAGTATAGAGTGGCATAGACAAACCAACCTATACTATAGTATGATCGTGAGAACACGTGATTTTGCATTTTGACGGTGAAAAATAAATTTAAAATAGCTGCTGATCAAAAATAGTCTTAACTCAACAGGTGGTTAATATTTGGAATCGGATGTTAGGCTCGCTGAAGATACTAACCTGGATAAGGTGAAGTATTCAAGTGATGGGCTTGCTAGGCCTCTTGACCTTTCTTGACCGCTCTATTTTCTTGCATTTTAATTGGAATCCCAGAAGTACAAGTGCAACTGGAGATTGGGGGCAGGATTCTCCCATCGGGAGACTAAGTGCCGATGCCGGAGTGAAAACCGGAGTGTTTCACTCGGGCGTCGGAGGCCGCTCCTCGCCCCCTATTCTACCACCCCCAGGGGGCCAGGAGCGGTGCTACGTCATTTACGCGCGCCAGGCCTTGACGCCGCGTACATTACGCGGCCGGTGCCGCGTAAATGACGTCACCCGCGCATGCGCAGGTTGGCCGGCGGCAACCCACGCATGCGCGGTTGCCGTCCTCCCCGCGGGCGCCCCGCAAGAAATGTCGGATTGATCTTGTGGGGCGGCGGAGGAGAGGAGTGCCTCCTTCAGAGAGGCCGGCCTGCCAATCGGTGGGCACCCATCGCGGGCCAGACCCATTTTGAGCACCCCCACCCGGTGCTGGATCCCCCCTCCCCTCCCCCACCCCACAGGCCGCCCCCCCCCCCCCACCCAGCGTTCCCGCACTGTTCACGTCGGCAGCGACCAGGTGTGGTTGGCGCCGGCGCGAACACGTCGTATTGGGCAGGCCGTTCGGCCCATCCGTTCCAGAGAATCACCGCTCGCCGTTTCTCCGAGCGGCCAGCCGTAAGTCTCGGCGCGCCGGTTTGGGGGGCGTGGGAGAATCACGTGCGGGTGCCGGGGCGGCGTGGCGGGACTCGCCCGGCGCCCCCGTGATTCTCCCACCTGGCGTGGAGGAGGGAGAATTGCGCCCCGGGTTTCGACAGAGCTCAGGAAACATTAGCAAAAAATTGTTTTTTTTTAAATCTTATCTGGAGACTTATTCCCCAATGCTGAATCGGTGGAAATCACATTCGGAATTTACGTGGCCGAGGCAAATGCATAGAAACTTGTAATGACAAAGTCAACTTAATTGCCGGCTGCTGACGGCCTGTTGCTCAAGAAACACAGGTAGGTGGGAAACTGTTTAATCAAGTAAGAGAGGTCGCAGACAATCAGACTGTGAACTTTCAGCACAGAGCAATTTAGGTGTTGTGAGCACATTTGAATGGTATTAAAACTGTTTGCACATTCTGGCATAGCCACTATCTAGGTGATGAATCTTCCATTCTGTTGGCTTACAACAGTGTCGCAGCGAAACATTGCGACTGGGTCCTACCAGCTTTAATCACTCTGCAGAACCCAGTCCCTGTGTGGGTGTACACCAACTGGATTCATAAATCACAATATAGCCATGCCTTAACCAATGACCGCAAACTCGAATCAAGACAATGCAGTCATAATTTATGTCAGAGGGCATCAGATTAAATGAGAGAACATGGCACACTAGATCTGGAAAAATGGCGGGGGGGAGAAAATCATCAAAGATCCAAAGTGGAAGTGGAGTCCTGAACGGCAATCAACCCACATCCATTATTTTCGACGCAGATAGCACCCAAATGGAATTGTGCCTGCTAGTTTAAATGATTGAAGCAAGCAGCTAGCACTCAGCACTATGCTGAGCGGTTATACCCTGAAGCAGAGGAGAACAAATCGTGAGAGTCTCGTCTGAGTTCAAATCAGCCTGCTCTGGTTAAAGTCATTCTGCACCTCTTAAAGGGGAGCTGCGTTTTGGGCTCCAGCAGAGGAGATCTTTTTACCAGCGAATCCAATTTAGGAAGGACATTGTTTCATAGATAGATAGAATTTACAGTGCAGAAGGAGGCCATTCGGCTCATCGAGTCTGCACCGACTCTTTGAAAGAATGGACAACATGGCAGCAGTTGTCTGATGGGGCACTGGAAACCTCGGTGGAAGACGTTGACAGGAAGAGAGAAGTCTTCAATCCGCAGGACATCCTTCACACAATCCTGGAGAAGGCAATGGCAACATGAGGTTAATGCCAGCAGTGCCCCCAGTGGACCTAATGTGGTGGTATGACTAGGAGGTTTATGGTGCCTATCTGCCATTGGTGCAGAGCACTCGCTCAGGTCGGTCATGTGCCTCTCTGCTGATTGGTTGAGGCTAGTTATGTGACTGCTCACCCATTGGCCGAGAGGCAAATAGTCCCGCCTATGAGGCAGGGTATAAGAACCCGTAGGACCCTGCAGTCGGCCTTTCTCTGTACGCCGACTGCCGGGCGCACAACTAGTTGATTAAAGCCTGATATATGGAACTTCTTCACGACTCGAGTCCAATTGATGGTACATCACCTGGCTACAGTGCAAAAAAGAAGTACAATGACCTGACATGGTCAAGGTCAGTAAATGTATTTTAAGTGGCGCATCCTACCAACGGCACCATGAGCCTCAAATACTGCCAATGTCTCCACTCGCCTACTGGTTATCTCTGTGGACCGTGACTCTCTTCTCACATTCATAATTTCACACGACCCTTACGCGCTGAGTACTACTGCAATACTCACGCCCATCGCTCACATCTTGCACATGCTGTCAGCTGTTCAACCATGACAGGGACATCACCCAAACACAGTGCATCACTCTCACTTTCTTTTTTCATGCAGGGCAAGATAGCACATTGCTGGAGGCAGCTAACCGGTGGGGGACGGCACGGCAACATATCCTCACCCCGATGATAAGCTAGTGTCAGGAGCAGCCTGCAGTGAGGCGGTGGCCAGTGACAGGGGTTAATGCCAGTGAAGCTGCTGGCATGCTTCTAGCCGATCCTCCAATCCCACTTCCCAGACATCCATAATCTTTAACCTTTCTTCCCCCTTCCTTCACCACAAAGCTAACCTTGAGCCGATCTCATTTCAGTTACCCCAAAATTGCCGGGCAGTGGTGCAAGAGCAGTGGGTAGTCGAGGAAGAATAAAGTGATGACTTACTGCTCAATAAAGAGATATGGTGCTGCGGTATTTTGTTTAGCATTCATCAGGACTGACGCAAGAATGTCAAAGTTCAAAGAGAGCAACTGCAGGAGAAAAGGATGCTGTTTGGTTTGTAAGTTAACTCTAATTTCATAGAATCATAGAATTTACAGTGCAGAAAGAGGCCATCTGGCCCATCGAGGTCTGCACTGGCCCTTGGAAAGAGCACCCCATTCAAGCCCACGCCTCTACCCCATCCCTGTACCCAGCAACCCCACCTAACATTTTTGGACACTAAGGGCAATTTATCAAGGCCAATCCACCTAACCTGCACATCTTTGGACTGTGGGCGGAAACTGGGGCACCCGGAGGAAACCCACGCACACACGGGGAGAACGTGCAGACTCCGCACAGACAGTGACCCAGCCGGGAATCGAACCTGGGACCCTGGAGCTGTGAAGCAACTGTGCTAACCACTGTGCTACCTTGCTGCCCAATTGGTCAAGAAGTTTCCATGGACATCTCACCAGGGAACAATTGTCCCCCCCCCGCCCTTTGTTTTTTTTTTATTTAAATTTTTTAATTTAAAAGATTTAGAGTATCGAATTATTTTTTCCAATTAAGGGGCAATTTAGCATGGCCAATCCACCTAACCTGCACATCTTTGGGTTGTGGGGGCGAAACCCACGCAGACACGGGGAGAATGTGCAAACTCCACACGGACAGTGACCCAGGGCCGGGATTCGAACCCGGGTCCTCAGCGCCCGTAGGCAGCAATGCTAACCACTGTGCCACCGTGCTGCCCCTCCGCGCTTTGTTTAATTAAATATATTACAATGCCTGGACATGTTCCTTTTGCCTGCAGAGGACAAGACCCTGCATATGAATATATGTAGTTTTCAGTGAGCATAAACGAGTGATGATGAAGAAACTCTTATCAATCACCCTGGCACTCAAAGCCATCAGCTCACACACTGCTAGTGCGCGTATGTTAGACGGTAGCTTAGGGGTGGGTTCTGCGCATTGTGACACATCGGGCACCTTACTGGGAAATGCTGTCCCCGGGATCGGCGCACCGGAAGTCACGGTTGCACATGGGGTTCTCCTCCTGGAGTCTCAGCCGAGGACTTCGATGGGTAGTGTACACTGACATGTTTGATGCGCTGGTAAGGCTGCCACAGATCCTGTTACCACTGTCAAGGAACATGGGGCATGTACAAGGCTTTTCACAGAGCGTGGAGCCCATCCATTCCAATGTGGTGGTCAGCTCCAATGAGAGCGTTTGCCCACCCAACCCTGATTCCGTGTCTGATGGCCAATGTCACAGCTTCCAAGGTAGCGCCTGCAGAACAGTGACCATGTCTGAGCGTTGCAGTGGGAACTCAGACTGCAGTAATGCCAAGGCCAGCTTGCTGCCATGCAGCCTCAGACTGCTGCCGGCGCGGCTGCATTGTGGAGTGTTTGAGCCTGCAGTGAGGCAAAGTGTCATTATCAAGGGATACCTGAACTGGCAGGGCCAAAGTGGAGGTAGGCGGAGCCGCAATTTTGAATATCCTTGACGATTCCCGTTGCCCGCCATTTCTGTTGGGTCAAGAATCAAGGCCGGTCACAACGTGATGGTCACAATTTGAATCCCTGCTCGAACTTTATATTTTCTGCTTTTGGTATTGTTGTGTGAGGCGGGTGGGTTCCTGCAGGTTGTGGGAATGCAACAGAATCAGTGCGCTTGTGAACTTAGCCCTTTGGCACAGAGGTTTCAACCCCATCGCCAATGATGCCTCATATGACCCAGGCCCATCATCTCCCCCTGCCTCATCTATATCCACTTATCTCCTCCATGCCCCTTTCATGCCTCCTTTTATCCCCACCATGCACCCTCCATCTCCATTCCCCTTCCTTTATCCTCAAACCCCCCCATACCTGTGCATCCTCCACACCCATATCCCGAATATCCACTGTGGACGGGACCGATAGCCATTGCCCCATCAACTCAAGCTTTTGAAGTATTCCTGAGACTGACAAAATCAGTTGTGCTTTCAAAAAAGTCTCTTTTGAAAACAAAAACTGCTCAACTTACAACCCCATAAAAGTGCCAATTAACCAGCTATTCATAACGTCAATGTCAAAAGCTTTCACCCGCTTTGCACCTCGTAATCTTATGAAAATAAACACAACGGCATTCAAAAACCACCTCAAAGAAAGAAGTGCTTTCCTCAAGGTAATAAAGACGTCAGACAAACAAAACTTACACTTCCATGCAAGGTGTTTCAACAGACCTGGCCGAGCTAAGTGTATTAGCCATTCTTTGGAGCTCGTTCACATATGAGGCCACATGGAAACTAAGTGCCTGGCCATCCGTTCTAACTGCTTCTTTGGTTGCATGGCAGAGGCAGGGTGGTATGGGGGGTGGGGGGGGGGGGGGGGGGTGGTGGTAGGTAAGGGAGGTGCTGCGTGAGGAATATGGGGGCCTAGAAATCATGTTGTAAACTAGGCGAATGTCCCAGAGAGTCAAGGTTGGCCTTCTAACGAGCCCGCCTTGGCACAAGCCTCTTCTCTCGCTACTGCGGGCTTGCCTCGGGAAGCAGCATAGTCAAACCTCACCAAATTATGTTCAACAGAAGTAAAGATTCTGTTGGAGTGGGAGGTGCTGACAGATTGGGGATCACAGAGTGGAGAAAGAGCCCGGCTCGCGTTTCCTGAGGGCAGAGAGGAGGATCCAGCCCAGAGGAGGGCTCTGTGGTGTCCTGTACTTTTCTTATCGTTGTTCCAAATTATTTTGATGCATCAGGTTTCAACTGAAAACATATCCCCAATTTGGTAGCATAGTGGTTAGCACTATGGCTTCACAGCGTCAGGGTACCAGGCTCGATTCCTCGCTTGGGTCGCTGCCTGTGCAGAGTCTGCACGTTCTCCCCGTGTCTGCGTGGGTTTCCTCCGGGTGCTCCGGTTTCCTTCCACAAGTCCCGAAAGACGTGCTGTAATTTGGTAATTCTGAATTCTCCCTCTGTGTACCCGAACAGGCGCCGGAATGTGGCGACTAGGGGCTTTTCACAGTAACTTCATTGCAGTGTTAATGTCAGCCTACTTCGGACAATAAAAGATTATTAAAAGATTATTAAAAATATCGCCTTCAAACCCACTTTTAGAAATTTCTACATGACATCCATTCTGCCTGCCAATGTCCAGCACCTTACACTTGTCTTAATCAACTTTCATCTGTCTCTATTTACCTACTTACGGATTGACGAGTGTGCCCTTTGTCAATTAGGAAGGTGGGGAGTATGAAAGGTGAATATAATTGTTACATGCCACTGCATCATAAAATAAACACGGCATTAGTTATCTGACAGGTTTCTGTGGAAAAGAATTCATTAGGATTAAAAATTAATCTCAATTTTGGCTTCTAATATTTCTTATTAAGTGAAAAAAGACAATTTAGGGAGTAATTAAAGCCATAAGTCATACCTTGACATCTAAATTAACTGCTTAATAGCTAAATCATTTAAATACTTTTGACACAAAAAAATTATCTGATTATCATACACGTTTTGGGGTCATCAGCTCTTTCAGTTTTATATTTCTCTCTCCGCAATTATCCTCTAAAATCTGTCAGTTGTTCCCTTTCATTTTTTAATTATCGTGGCCCGTTTCCCTTTCAGTCTCTGCCTAATACATTAATCTGATTTGGCTCTTATTCTGTATTCCTGACATTTCTGTGTAATCCTCCCTCTATACTTACCCTGTGTGCATTCACACTGCGACTCTCATGTTGGGCCCTGGCGGGTTAAATGCATCCGAAGGAGTTAGGGCCAGCATCCACCAGGAAAAGGGCAATCTGGCGGCGGGTGGGTGTGGGGGGGGGGGGGGGGGGGGGAGAGAGGAAGGGAGGGGGTTGTGGCAGACCTGGAAATATGTGCGTGGTTCTAACCTCCTCACCTTGGATGCAGTGACATGAAGGTTCACCGGTCTGAACCCTGGGCGGAGGCCATTATCCCGTGAGGTGCGATTCACACCTTGCGACTAAATGTCACCAACTCCACCAGGTGGAAGGACAGAGGCACTGCAGCTGGTGGGACGGTGCTAGAGAGTTGGGAGGAAGTTCTCAACATGAGCTCCACACCATAAGAAGCCCGACGGCATCAGGTCAAACATGGCAAAGGACATTTCCTGATGATTACCACCTACAGCACCCAACCCCCACCCATCCCCTCCCTCAGCCGATGAATGAGTACTTCTCCATGTCGAACACCAATTGGAAGCAGCACTGAGGGTGGCAAAGGCACAGAACGTATTCTGGGTGGAGGGCTTCAGCGATTATCAACAAGAGCGGATCAGTAGTGCCACTATTGATGGGGCTGGCCGACTCCTGAAGGACATGTCTGCCGGACTGAACCCGCGACAGGCGGTGACAGAACAAACAAGGGGGGGTCTTCCTGAATCTTACCCTCACCAATCTACCTGTTGCAGATGTGGTAGACGGGACTACTGCACAGTCTTTGTGGAGACAAGGTCCCATCTTCATACTGAGCATACCTCCATCATGTGTAGAACTAGGACCATGTTAAATAGGATGGATTCAGAACAGATCTAGCAGCTCGATTCTGGGCTGTGGACCATCAGCAGCAGCAGAACTGAATTCACCCACAATCTGTAACCTCATGGCCCGGCATATTCCTCACTTTACCGTTACCGTCAAGCCAAGGGAACAGCCCTGTATCAATGAGGAGAGTTAGTGGGTATGCCAGGAGCAGCAGCAGGCATACCTAAAAATGAGGTGTCAACCTGGTGAAGGTTACAACACAGGAATACTTACGTTCTTAACAATGGAAGCAACATGTGATAGTCAGAGCTAAGTGATCCCACAACTAATAAATCATATCAATGCTCTGCAGTCCAGCCATAGCCAGTCATTAATGGCGTTGGACAGATAAATAACGACGAAAAGAAGGAAGTTCCACAAATATCCCCATCATAAATGATGGCAGGGTCCAACAAATCAGCACAAAAGAAAAGGCTGAAGCATTTGCTCCCATCTTTAGCCAGAGGTGCCGAGGGGATAATCCATCCTGGCTTCTTCCTGAGGTCCCAGCATCACAGACGCCAATCTGATTCAATAAATGCTAAGACAGGGGATAATGCAATAGGCCCTGGCAACATTCAGGCAACAGGCCTGAAGACTCGTGATGCAGAACCAGCCATGGCCCTAGTCAAATATTGGTATCCCCCTGACAATGTGGGAAATAGTCCAGATATGTCCTGTCCACGAAAATCAGGGCAAATCCAATCCGGCCAATTACTGTCCTGACAGCCTCCTTTCAATCATCAGCAAAGTGGTGCAAGGTGTCATTATCAAGGGACACTTGCTCACCAACACCTTGCACAATGATGCTCAATTTGGACTCCACCAGAGCCACTCAGCTCCTAACTTCATTACAGCCCTTGGTTCAAACATAGACGTAAGTGTTGAACTCAACAGAAGAGGTGAAAGTGACAGCCCTTGACATCAAGGCTGCTTTTGGCCAAGTGTGACATCAAGAGGCCCTGACAAAATTGGTGCTCATGGGTACCAGGGTTAAAACTTTCAACTGATTGGAGTCATATCTAATTCAAAGGAAGATCATTGTGGTTTTTGGAGGCCAACAATTTCAGTCCCAGCACATCATTAAAATCATCCACTCTCCAGAATCGGTTGCCTTTTTGGATACACACATTTCCATCAAGGACGGTCACCTCAGCACTTCACTTTACCGCAAGCCCATGGATAACCTCACTATGCTTCACTTCTCCAGTTCCACCCTAAATCCATTAAAGAAGCCATCCCCTTTGGACAAGCCCTCCGTATACACAAGATCTGCTCAGCTGCGGAGGAACGTAACAGACATCTACAGATGCTGAAAGATGCCCTCGTAAGAATGGGATATGGCTCTTGACTCATCGATCAACAGTTCCACCGCCCCACAGCAAAACACCGCACCGACCTCCTCAGAAGACAAACAAAGGACACAACCGACAGAGTACCCTTCGTCACCCAGTACTTCCCCGGAGCGGAGAAATTACAACATCTTCTTCGGAGCCTTCAACACATCATCGATGAAGATGAGCATCTTATCAAGGCCATCCCCACACCCCCAGTACTTGCCTTCAAACAACCATGCAACTTCAAACAGACCATTGTTTGCAGCAAACTAGCCAGCCTTCAGAACAGTGACCACGACACCACACAACCCTGCCAGGGCAATCTCTGCAAGACGTGCCAGTTCATCGACATGGATACAACCATTACACGTGAAAACACCACCCACCAGATATGTGGTACATATTCGTGTGACTTAGTTGTCTACCTCATACACTGCAGGGAAGGATGCCCTGACGGGGGGTGGTACATTGGCGAGACTATGCAGGTGCTGTGACAACGGATGAACGGACAACAACCACCTGGCAGGAATGTTCCCTTCCAGTTGGGGAAGACTTTAGCAGTCAAGGGCATTCAGCCTCTGGCCTTCGTGTAAGCGTTCTGCAAGGCGGCCTTCAGGACGCGCGACAATGCAGAATCGGCGAGCAGAAACATATAGCCAAGTTCCGTACTGATGAGTATGGCCTCAACCGGGATCTTGGATTCATGTCGTATTACATTCACCCCCCCCCCCCCCCCCCCCCCCCAACCATCTGGCCTGGGCTTGCAAAATCCTACCAACTCTCCTGGCTTGAGACAATTCGCACCTCTTTAACCTGTGATTATCCCTCTCTCCAGTCACACCGTCTGGTCCTGTAAAGACTTAATTACCTGCAAAGACTCGCACTCAAAGTGTTATCTTGCATCATTGTCTTTGTCTATATATGCTGTGTTTTGTAACCTACCTCTTCACTCACCGGATGAAGGAGCTACGCTCCGAAAGCTTGTGATTCCAAATAAACCTGTTTGACTTTAACCTGTTGTTGTAAAACTTCTTATTATAGGCACTGGAGATAAAGACATGGAATCAGTCTGGGTAGAAATAAGATATAGCCAAGGAAAGAAGTCCCTGATGGGAGCAATCTACAGGTTCCCTAACAGTAGTTACGCAGTGGGACACAGCAGAAACCAGGAAATACTGACGGCTTGTAAGAAAGGTACAACAATAAACATAGGTGATTTAAAAATACACATGGACTGGATTAATCAAATTGGCAAGGGTAGTCTCAAGGGAGAGTTCAGTGAATGTGTTAAAGATTGTTTCTTGGAGCAATATGTCGTGGAACCAATCAGGGAGAAGGATATTCTTAATTTGGTAATGTATAATGAGGAGGGGTCAATTAATGATCTCATAGTTAAGGATCCTCTCGAGAAGAGTGATCCTAGCATTCTAAAATTTCAAATTCAGTTTGAGGGTGAGCAACGTGAGTCCTATACCAGTGTTCTGGAGTTAAACAAGGTTAATTACACAGGCATGAGGGCAGATTTAGCCCTGGTGGACTAGGCAGGAAGACTAAAAGGTAAGACAGTTGATGAGCAATGGCAGTTGTTTAAGAAGATACTCAATTCCTCCCAACTGAAATATATGCCAGAGAGGAAGAAAGATTTTAAAAGGGGGAAAAACATCCATGGCTAAACAAGGAAGTTAAAGATAACATAAAGATAAAAACGAAGACATACCATATTTCAAAGACCAGTGGCTGTCTGGAAGATTAGGAAATGTTTAAAGATCAATAAAGGGGTACCAAAGTAGTAATAGAAAGAGAAAAGCTAAATTATGCAAGAAAACCAGAGCAAAATATAAAAAAGAATAGCAAAAGCTTCTATAAGTATATAAAAGGGAAGAGAGTAACTAGAGTGAATGTTGGTCTCTTGGAGGATGAGACTTGGGAGTTAATAGGGGGAACACAGAAATGGCAAAGACACTAAATCAATATTTTGCCTCCGTTTTCACATTGGAGAACACTCATACCATCCCTATAGTAACAGGTAATGCAGAGGTTATAGAAAGGGAGGAACTTAGAACAATCATTCTCAACAAAGTAAAAGGACTAAATAAACTTTTGTGATTGAAGGCAGGCAAGTCTCAAGGCCTGATGGCCTATATCCTAGGGTCTTAAAGGAAATGGCAGCAGAGATAGTGGATCCATTGATTAAAATATTCCAAAATCCATTGGATGGGGTTCCAGTGAATTGGAAAACACCTTTATTCATAAGAGAGGGAGGCAGAATGCGGGAAATTACAGATCAGTTAAGTTTAACATCCATCGTTGGGAATTTTTTAGAATCCATTATTAAGCAAGTAATAAGAGGACATTTGGAAAGTCAAAACACAATCCATCAGTCAGCATGGTTTTATGAAGGTCAAATCATGTTTGACGAATTGGTTAGAGTTCTTCAAAGATGTAGCAAGCTAAGTAGATAATGGGCATCCTGTAAGTGTATTTGTATTTAGAAGGCATTTGATAAGGTATCGCACAAAAGTTTAATATGCAAGATAAAATCACAGGGGTAATTTATTAGAATCATAGAATTTACAGTGCAGAAGGAGGCCATTCAGCCCATCGAGTCTGCACCAGCTCTTGGAAAGAGCCCCCTATCCAAGCCCACACCTCCACCCTATCCCCATAACCCAGTAACCCCACCCAACACTAAGGGCAGTTTTGGACACGAAGGGCAATTTATCATGGCCAATTCACCTAACCCGCACATCTTTGGATTGTGGGACGAAACCGGAGCACCCGGAGGAAACCCATGCACACACGGGGAGAACGTGCTGACCCCGCACAGACAGTGACCCAAGCCGGGAATCGAACCTGGGACCCTAGAGCTGTGAAGCAATTGCGCTAACCACTATGCTACCGCGCTGCCTGTAGCTTGGATAAAAGACTAGCTAACCGACAGAAAGCAGAGAGTCTTTTTCTCATTGGCAAGATGTAACTCGTGGGGTGCCACAAGATTCAGTCTTCAGGCCCCGACAATTTACAATATATATTCATGACTTGGATAGAGGATTAGAAGGTGCGACAGCCAACTTTGCAAATAGGTGGGATAATAAGTTCCAATGAGGAAATAAGAAATTTACATATAGATATAGATAGGTTAACTGAATGGGCCAAAATTTGGTAGATGAGGTTTAACCTGGATAAGTGTGAGATTATCCATTTTGATTGGAACAATGGAAAGGCAACTTATTATCGAAATGGAGAGAAACCTCAGAGTGCTTCAGTGCAGAGGGATCTGGGTGTCTGGGTGCATGAATTGCAGAAAACTAGTATGCAGGTCCAGCAGGACATAGACAAATATTTCATTAGCAATAGGTTCAAGAGTTAATGGGCAGGGAAGTGGAGTTGAGGTCAAGGTGAGATCAGCCATCATCATATTGAATGGCACAGCAGGCTCAAGAGGCTGAATTGCCTATGCACCCTCCTAGCTCTTATGTTCTTCATTTCTAGCAGCGAGCTAACGGACACCCTTATCTGGCCCAGAACCTGTTGTTAAGGTATGACGGTCAGTCAATAGAGTAAATTGACGGCCAAATAGATAGTGGTGGAACCTTTGAATACCAAAATTAGTGCTGCGAGCTTCTTTCTCAAGTTGAGCATAGTTGGGCTCAGTGCTAGTCAACATCTTAGAAGAAAATGCTATTGGTTGCTCAGAAGGTGTTATATAGAAGACAACTGCTCTAACCCCGTAGAGTAATACGTCACAACCTGCAGCTTCAGTTTGGGTTTATAATGGATCAATAACTCTGATTCCTGTAATTATTTTTGACATTTTGTGAGTGTCAATCCTCACAATCTTTCGTACAGAGCCAAGCTTGTTTGTTACAAAGTAACGTGTGTAAAGGCTTCAGTCTTGTTGCACAGTGCAGTACAAACTTTTCATAGTAATTTAGTAATCCTAGAGACGGCCTTGACTGAGTTACGTTCTGCGGTCGTGGAGCCTCCAAGGTCTCCGACATCTTCTTCGGTTCTTTGTGAAGACAATCTTGGCCGATGATGTGTCCAAGATAGTGAATAGAAGATTTTGCAAACTCGCACATCTCTTTCTTCACCTTGAGATTATGTAGATGCAGCCTTGCAAAAGGAGCGTCTAGGTTCTTTACAGGCTCTACATCATTCAAATCTGTCATCATCATGCCATCCAGGTAGCATTGCACACCCCATAGCCCACTCAAGATTAGGTCCATAGATCATTGGAAGAGAGCCGGTGCTGGCATTATCCCAAACGGAAGCCTATGATACTGAAAGAGACCCTTGTGTGTTACTGTGATTTGTGTCGGTTGATGCTCATTAGCTACATTCATTTGCAGATCGGATTGGGAGAGAACAATTTTACTAAATCTTTGGCCTGTTGAAAGGCTTGCAAAAAGATATTCGGTAAGTGGCAGAAGGTAGTGATCAATGCATAAAACTGGGTTTGTAGTCATTTTGAAATCCCCGCATATTCATACTGAACCATTCTTCTTTAAGACTGGGATTATTGGTGTCAACAGACTCAATAACTCCTGTCTTCAGTTCTTCTTTCACTTTAGGTCAAATACCATAGGGTAAGTTAACACTTAAACATTTATCCCACTGTCTCCATAGGGTAAGGTAAACACTTAAACATTTATCCCACTGTCTGCCTTTATCTTGAGTTTCACTTCGACCCTGGTCATGGGTCCAAGTGACTCCTTGAACACCTTTGCAGACTTTCTCAGAGTAGCTACCGATTGTTTGCCAAATGAACAAGTTGGCTCACAATGGCCCAGTTTAGCTTAATTTTCCTTAACCAAGATAGCAAAAACAATGCTGGAACGTTTCCTTGAACATGTGGAGAGGCAAACCATTTTCTGCTTGTTAATTTCCACATTAACCTGATAACGGTCTTATCATCGCTGCAACCAAGCGACACAACCTCTTCAGTGTATGTCCTCAAGACCACAACAGATGGTTGCAATGGCTGATACTTCAATTGCTGATAGTATATCGATTCTGGTATAAGTGATACAGTAGTGCTTATATCCACTTCCATCTTAATAACGTTCCCGTATAATCTTGGAGAGACCCAAAATCGTCGCTGGTCTCCTTGTACTTCTAGAACACCGAGCTTAAATTCCTTAAGCTGACTTGACTTGTTAGTACTTGGTGAGTTTTCAGTTAAATCACTTAACTGGTAAATTCGCCCGGTAGACTTAACAGTATTTTTCCTGGTACACTTCTTCTGTGCAGTTGAAGGTGGCGTGACCAACATGCCTTGGCAATGTGATCAACTTTACCACAATTGTTGCATTTTTTCTCCTTGCTCCAACAATCTCCAGTCATATGTCCCACTTGGTTGCAGAAATGACCTGGTGGGTTCTTGGTGGACCTGCTTCTCATAGACTTCATCTTATGGACTTTAGCTCAAACTCCAAACCATGACGTTTCTCTTGCAGCAAGTTCCATAAACGTTGCGAATTCTAAAGCAGATCTTAGGGTTAACGCACCTTCAGTCAGCAATTTCCTTTTGATCACTACATTGCTGAGGCCACAAACTAATGGGCTGTGATCCAAAGTGTAGAAGGGACTTTAGTTGGCGGATTAGTTGCCTTAATACCCTGTATAAATTTGAACCAGCTGCTTGACTATATTTCATGGAAATAGGCACTTGGCAAAGCATGATGGCTATTTAGCCTTATTTTTAGTCAAGAAGTTCTGTATGAAACAGTCAGAAGGTCATACCATGTAAACAAGCATACTGCTGCACATTGTTTTTCTGACAGCCGGCAATTATTATTTTTCTTAGGCGAGGAACTCAAGGCCTGTTCTTACCCTCTAACTCCGGCCAGCTCGCTTTTCTGTCTTTTTACTCATCTAAAGAATGCCTTTTGTCCTAGAATTTGCTTACTGTATCATATAAATTGCTTGCCTTACTTTTGTGAAGCGGGGACATTTGGAATGACTGTGGTCTCTCTAATTCCCCCACGAACCTCGTGTTAAATAAAGGACCTTTGGCGAAAACTCGAAGTGCTGCCTTAGAATTTCTTCAACACAAAGTCTGGCCAAATTTGCAGCGCTTTGCTGGTTTTCGCAGTGTTCAAACAAATTTCAAAATATTTTCCCCTTTCTCCTATGCATGACAGTGAAAGTGGAACTTTTCAGCTATTAATAGAGTCAGGGAGGGACATATTCTTCCAAGGCAATCATTAACTCACCATATGACCTGTATCCGTGTTTAGCTAGGTTCACTAAACTCTGTAATAACATGAACGTTTTCCTCCCAACTGAGTTGAGAAAAGTCACAGGATGTAGGTGTCTTGTGTCTGATTGGCTTCAAGGAATGATTGGAACCTTTCCCCATAAGAGTTCTATGTCATCTGCATGGGTTTCCTCCGGGTGCTCCGGTTTCCTCCCACAAGTCCCGAAAGAGGTGCTTGTTAGGTAATTTGGACATTCAGAATTCTCCCTCTGTGCACCCAAACAGGTGCCGGAATGTGGTGACTAGGGGCATTTCACAGTAACTTCCTTGCAGTGTTAATGTATGCCTATTTGTGACACTAATGAAGATTATTGATTATTATTATTGATCCTCCTCATCAAATGCGTCGCATTTGTATATCATAGTGCAAGGGGTCTATTTGCAAAATGCTGCTCAAACGTTTTCACAAAATGCTCCAAAGGCGTCATTGCATAGCACGTGACATTGCACCAGTCAATGGCGATACTCTGACACATAACAATTCCTCACTCTCCTCTTTGGAGAAGCAAAGAATATTCAGGAGTGTAACGTTTTAGCGTTGAATCCACTTCGCAAAAGGTTACTTGCAATTCACACTTTCAGAGGCCATTTCTCATCTCATTCAGTCTCCCAAGGGAGAGAAGTTTGCTCTCAGCACAGATAAAACTTGGAGAAGCTGACAACGCTCTGAAATTTCATCCCCAGGTTCCAAAAATAATCAGACAAGATTATTCAACCCTGACCAGCTGTACTCCACAGAAGACATTCCAATAGTCCCAACGGAGATAGAACGACTAAAATCATCATTAACTGCTTTTGATAGAAATCTATTTCACACATCTACTAGTCTGTGGGGGGAAAAGAAAGGCTGTGAATCTCTGATCATGCTTCACGCTTGACGGTTTGGAGTTCATGTCCTTTAGTCTTGCAATCACAATCTAATACAAAAACATGAACAGTGGCTCCTTTTTAAGTAAAGAGACCTCAAGGTTGTTGCGTGATAGCTCCCGTCAATCTTCATCATGATTATGGATGAATTACATTACTTCAGTATGTTCGTTGTGTTCTCCATCGAAAAATATTTTCGTTTATTAGCGTTGCCACATTTTATGTCTTCACCAATAAATCTAATCGGGATTCAGGAGGAACTCCTGAAACCAGGCAGTGGTGAGAAGGCAGTACTCACTACCCCAGGGAGTAGATGACACGAATAATTTAAGGGGAACCTAGGTAAACGCGTGGGGGAAAAAGGAGTGGAAGGCTATGCTGATAGAGTGAGATGAAGGTTGGTCGGAGGGGCATGGACTATTTGTGGAGCATGTAGCAGTTGAACTGAATGGCCTCATTCTGTACATTCTATGCAATGGTGCTCCGCAGGAATGGCACTTTTGTCTCCACCTTGTCTCCTGTAACCATTGTGGTTTCAAGAGTGCTTTCATAAATTTGTCAGTGGCACGGTTGTTAACACTGCTGCCTCACAGCGCCAGGGACCCGGGTTCGATTCCCGGCTTGGGTCACTGTCTGTGAGGAGTCTGCACGTTCTCCCCGTGTCTGCGTGGGTTTCCTCCGGGTGCTCCGGTTTCCTCCCACAAGTCCCGAAAGACGTTAGGTGAATTGGACATTCTGAATTCTCCCTCTGTGTGCCCCAACAGGTGCCAAAGTGTGGCGCCTAGGGGCTTTTCAAGGTAACTTCATTGCAGTGTTAACGTAAGCCTACTTGTGACACTGATAAAGATTATTATCTAGCGTATTGAAGAATAAGAGGTGATCTTGTTCAACCGACAAATACTTAAAAGGAACAGACAAGTTAGATGCAGGTAAGATGTTTCCCTTGCTTGGGGAGTCCAGAACCAGGAAACACAATTTCAAAATAAGGCACTTAGGACTGGAACGAGGAAACATTCCTTTACGCAGAGGGTTACAAAACCTTGGAATTCTCTACCCCAGAAGCTTGTGGAAGCTCAGTCACTGAATACATTTAGAGCAGAGATGGATAGATTTCTGTTAAACAATAACGTGAAGGTTTGTGGGTACAGTGTATGCAAAAGGCATTGAAGTGTCCTCTCAGCCCCGATTGTATTGAATGGAGGAACAGGCTCGATGGGCTGAATGGCTTACTCCTGTTCTTATGTTCCTGTTACACACAACATCTTCTTGGATGAATTGAATAGTACTGACCAGAAAACTGAAGCTTCTGTTGCATGGTTTACTATGAAAGAAAATCTGCTGGGATTAAAGAAGGAAGTTTGCGAGTAAACGGGATTTTCTGCGACACTCCAAGCAAAACAAATAGTTGGAACAGTAAGGAATTTACTGAAGCTAACATAGACAAAAGCTGGCCGTTTTTAAATAAGGTTAATTATACAATTTCACTGTATTGACCACTAAATAATACAATCATGGCATACTGGACCAAATTGCTCATACGCCACTGCAATACTGAGGGGGTGTTGCCCTGTTGGAGGAATTGTTTTTTTTTTCAGATGACACGTTAAACTGTGGCCTTCAACTTTTACATCCACCTGAGGGGAAAGGACAGCAGCAGCGTTCCCTCTGGTGTCCTGGCCGGCGCTCATCCCCAAAATGGAGTATCCGAGCCGGAGTTCTCCGACCTCGCCCGCGGCCGGAATTCTCCGATCCCGGCGCAGTGAATGAAGTTTCGGCTGAGCACCAAATTCTCCGTTCTCACTGACAGCGAGGCCTGAAGTTTACGGCCCATGGTCATTCACCTTACCCATGGTGTTGGGAGCTCGCTGACTCAAAATTGGCTGCAATATTTCCTGTATTACAGCAGTGACCAAATTGGTCATAAATTGCTTCGGGACATCTTATGGTCACGCAAAATGCCACAGATACTCTTGCTCTGACTTCTTTCTAAATGTGGTCCCACTGCATGGGTTCTGCACCAGAAACCCCTAAATCTAACCTCCCGAGCATTCTTCGATCGATTTGTAGCAAACCTCAGAATCGGATGTTCATGGCTTTGAACCTGCATTGAAACATTTTAGTACAGCACAAATGGTCTGATTATTGGAGACGATCTTTCTTTGAATAAGAAATGCAGGTGAAGGTTAAATTTATAATGGAATGGGTATTGCGAAAGGAGGACATCTAATGGTCTGAATGGACTTTTGTCCTCGAAACAGATGTTGCGGCTTCTTTCCCAGGCTATTTTGATGTTATCTTGAGCTGTGCAACAATATTGGATGATTTCAACCCAAGATGTGTGAACCATTGATTTTATCTGCCTCTCCATAAGTGAAACCATTTTCCATTTCAGTCTTGTTTTTAAGTCGTGCTGTTAATCTTACAGACAGTCAGCTTTCTCATGTCAGTGAAAGGTGCCCCCACCAAGACCACATTCGGATTCAGCAAGTAAGAACATTACTGAGAGGTGTTACACTGTCTGCTGCTCCTCCACTGCATGGTGTTTAAAAGCTCATATTAAAAGCGAATCAGACGGAAAGCACGTCAGGTTATTCGTGCTTTCTTCTGCTTAGAGTAATTATTAGAGTAATAATGTGGGGTCTTCAGTTGAAGACAACACAGGTATAATGTTAACTAGGAGGCAACGTAGATCTGGAGTGGGATTCTCCGGCTCCCCACCTCGTGTTTCTCGGCGATTGGCGGTTCACTGGTGGCAGGATTCTCTCGTCCCATCGCTTGTCAATGGGATCCCCACTGAAGTCACCCCATGCCGCCAGGAAACCCATGGTCAGGGGTGCGCTGCTAGCGGGCAAAGAGAATCCCAACGGTGGGTGAATTCCACCCCTGGTCAATAGGACCTCGGTCGACAGAGATTATTGAGGAGGAAGGTGGATTTGTGGTATTGTCGCTGAGCCAGTAACCCAGGCACCAGGGTAAAGCTCTGGGGACCCAGCTTCGAATCCCGCCATGGCAGATGGTGAAATTTGAATTCAGTAAAAATCCGCAATTAAAAGTCCAACGATGGCCATGAAACCATTCCTGATTGTCGTAATAACCCCAACTGGTTCATTAATGTCCTTCAGGGAAGGAAATCTGTTGTCCTTACCTGGTCTGTCCTATATGTGACTCTAGCTCCACAGCAATGTGGTTGACTCTTAAATGCCCTGAGGGATGGGCAATAAATCCAGCCAGCGATGCCCACATCCCATGAACAAATATAAAATAAATTATACATCACATTATGCCTTGTGGTGAATAGTGATGGGCGACAGTTTAAGGTACGTTCTCTCAAAGGCACATCACAACAATTCTGTTGAAAAATTCTAAAACATCAATGTCAAAAATGTTCACCTTAGTGTAAAGGGTAAATGTGAAATATGTAAATAGACAATCTGCGTCAGGCTTGTCCAACCTGTGGCCCTGGGCCATTGCCTCCCTTTCCCCCATCTCCGGCCGCAATCCTCCCAGCACCTGCCGCTCCTCTTGGCTGGCAGCCATGTTCAGGCACTGTTAGGCCTCAGGCTTCACTACAACTCTCCTCTGCCGTCATTGCACCTTCCCCAATCCTTCCCCACCCTAGCCACTCGATTTAGTGAGTGCACGTGTAAGGTTGGGTGAGTGAGTGAGAATGTGTGAGGAGGGGTGAGTGAGTGAGGATGCATGAAGGAGTGAGTGTGTACGGGTGTGTTGGTGAGTGAGTGAGTACATGTCAGGGTGGGTGGGGGAGTGAGTGTGGGTGGGTGCAGGAGTGAGGGTGGGTGAGTGAGTGAGTGAAGGTGAGTGAGTGAGTGAGTGTCAGTGAGTGAATGCAGGTGAGTGAGTGAGTGTGTAAGGGTGTGTTGATGAGTGAGTGAGTGCATGTCAGGGTAGGTGGGAGAGTGAGTGTGGGTGGGCACATGAGTGAGGGTGTGTGAGTGAGTGAGTGAAAGTGAGTGAGTGAAAGTGAGTGAGTGAATGCAGGTGAGTGGGTGGGTGTGTGAGTGAGTGAAGGTGGGTAAGTGAGTGAGTGAAGGTGAGTGAGTGAGTGTCAGTGAGTGAAAGCAGGTGAGTTAGTGGGTGTGTGTAAGTGTGTGTGAGTGAGTGTATGTGAAGGTGGGTGAGTGTGTGAATTAGTGAGTGGGTGTGTGAGGTTGCATGAGAAAGTGAGGGTGGGTGAGTGAGTGAGGTGTTTTAGGTTATGTGAGTGAGTGAATGAGTACGTGTGAGGGTGGGCCGCCAAAGGGGGGTTGGGGTATCGGGGCTGGGGAGGGTGCCCTGAGGGGCGTTGACGGGGGCGGATGTGCGCGGGTCCGCCATGCCAATCCCCAGACCATGTGTTCCCGTTACGGGGGGAAACCCTAGCCACTGCCTGTCTGCCCCACCGACCACCTATAACCTCCACTGACCGCAGAGACCATGCAGCTGAAGGCTAATGGGAATTGGCAATCATGGTTAAGTGAGCACTTCACACATCCCAAGTGGATCCCTATGGGTGAATGTAGCATGTGGGGCTCATTGCCTAGTACCCCAATCACACCTGATACTTGGACACTGTGCTTGGACACTGCAGGAAGCAACATCACAAACGCAGCAGCCAACATCCGAATACCCAAGGGATGGGCCCCAACCCCGGGCACATATCTCCCGACCCCTCGAGGTACAGAGTCAGGTGGTAGATTTACACTGCCACCTGCTGGTCGGAGGTCAATTACATCATTATTTACATGATTGCTTATGCATACCATTACATCCCCTTTCCTTTGGAAATTTAACGATTTGCATTCATGACTTTGTTTTACAACACAATATGATACACATAATTCTTTAGAACATTTAACTACTTCCAGTCCATCACAAATTCAGTCTCTCAGGTTTCTTGTTGATCTTCTGAGCAGTGGTTGAACTTGTGGCTGTGTTTCATTTTCATTTGTCGTTGCAGTTGTTTCTCGTTGTTCTTGAATTTGTGCAATTTTACTTTATTCTGGCTCTGTATGCGGAAATGTTTCTTTTTCAACTGTCTTAGAGGAGTGCTCACAATTTCTTCTTGTGGTTCCATCACAAAAGTTTGCTAAAACTTCAGCAGAGCTCTCCTGTTTTTCCTTAAGACTGTTCCGTCATCCAAGATGATCAGATACGAATGAGGATTTGCTTCTTGCAGTACCTTAACCATCCGTTCCCCTCTGGATCTTCCAGCCTGACTGTGTCACCTTTTTGCAATGGTTGGAGCCTTCATGTGGATTAGTCAGAAAATCTCTTTTGCCTTCTGTTTTCAAAGATCAGTTTTCTCTCTAGTCTTTGATTAACCGGTTCTTGCGGCAGTTTGAACTGAAGCTTCCTACACTGTGCGCGGTTGATGCCTGACCAATAAACTGTATCCTTGGCTCTTCACTTGCACTTTTCTATTCTCAAGTGCTCTTCATGGATTTTTTTAAGAATCATCGACCTCAACGATTGTGGAATTTTAATCCTTTGTCGTCAAAGCAAAGACCCATTTGCATCATTTAATTCTGCCCCAACATCATAATAGCTGGAGCAGGAACCTTTAGGCCATCCCTCGTGGAGATATTTTATCACCTTTTGTAAGACTGGGTCTTTGGTCGCTTCTTCCTTTCTTCATCTTGATTTGTCATCAGATACCGGAAGGGAATCTGTGCCAAAATTCACATGGACATGAAGATGTTCACCCATCTGGTGTATCTCTTCCATGCCTGTGGCTCGAGATAGTGCATCAGCTATGACAAGATGTTTACCTAGCGTGTAGATTAGATCAAAATCTTTCTAGTTTCATCATCATGCGAAGTATCCTCAGGTACATCTCGTCAGATTGTTTACAAACAATTGCTACAAGTCGTCTGTGGTCAATTTCCACTAAAAATGTTGGTACACCATATACATAGCCATGGAACACAGTAAGACCGTTAGTTAAACAGAAGCATTCTTTTTCTATTTGAGCATACCGCCCCCAGACATTGACCTGGAAGCATTGGCAATTGGAAGCCAATTTTCATCATTGTCTTGTTGCAATCAAACTATTCATCTTTCGACGCATCTGTCGATATTTTCGTCTTCTTTGGAGGGTCAAAAAATGTCAGCACTGGGGCTGTTGTCAATGCTTCTTCTAATGCCTGCCATTCCTGTTCATGTCCCCTAGACCAGTGCTTCTCAAACTATCTGATGTGGCGGACCGGCAGTTTTTCTTTCAATGTGCCAGGGACCGGTGAGCGAAACAAGCCAATCCAGGATTACTGTCTCTTTCTTTTCTCGAAACACTCCACGTACCGGCAGACGATGGCTCGTGTACCGGCACCGGTACGCGTACCACACTTTGAGAAGCACTGCCCTAGACCATTGGAATATCGTGTATTTCTTGATTGTTTCTCTGAGGTGTGAAGATTTTGCTGCGAGATTAGGAATAAATTTTCCAACAAAATTGATCATTTCCAACATTCGAGTGTTCCTTTAGGTCATTGGGACGTGGCATATTCAAGATTGCCTTTATTATTTCTTCATAAGGTTGTATACCTTTTGCAGAAAGCTTATCCCCCAAGAACCTAATACTGCCAACACCAAATTGACATTTGGCTTTATTCAACTATATGCCATTCTTTTTAATGCTCTTCAGCACCTTGAGAAGACTTTTGTCATGCTCTACTCTTTATCCCAGATGATTATGTTGTCAAAATATACTCTGACTCCTGGAATTCCTTAAGTGATTCCTTCCAATCTTGCCTGATGGAAAATTTCTAATGCAGGAATGAAGCCAAATGGTATCCTTAAGAAACAATGTCGCCCAATTGCAGTGTTGAAAGTACACAGCTTTGTGCTTTCTTTGTATGACTTGAGCTGCCAGAAGCATTGTGAGCTGTCTAGATTGCTGAAACATGTTGCTCCTGACATTTCACATGTGATTTCTTCCCTCTTTGGAATTGGATAATGTTCTCTTTTAATGTTGAGGTTCAGATCTTTGGGGTCCATACAGATTCTTAGATCATTCTTTCTCTTCTTTATTTTCTTTTCTTTTTTAGTATAAATTTAGTAAACCCAATTTTTTTTTTTTCCAATTAAGGGGCAATTTAGTGTGGCCAATCCACCTACCCTGCACATCTTTGGGTTGTCGGGGCGAAACTCACATAGACACAGGGAGAATGTGCAAACTCCACACGGACAGTGACCCAGAGCCGGGATCGAAACTGGGACCTTGGCGACGTGAGACAGCAGCGCTAACCACTGCGCTGCTTTGCTGCCCCGTTCTTTCTCTTCGTAAAGCAGACCATAGAGTTTGCCGAATCTGTAGGTTCTTCTATACGTTCGATTGCACCTAAAGCTGTCATCCTTTCAAGCTCATCCTTCAATTTGTCTTTCAATGGAGCTGGTACACATCTTGGTCTGTGAATTACTGGTTGCACGTTCTCTTTTAACTGGATTCAACACGTGAAAGGTAAAGTGGTAAAGCCTTGAACTATCCCAGGAAATCCCTTCAGTATGGGATCTACTGATGCATGTTGTCCTATTACAACACAGTCTGCACTGTAAACTAGTTTAACCAGCTCACATGCTTCACATGCTTATACTCCAGCAGAGATTCACATTCCGCCTGGAAAATTTAACTATGTGAACTTTGTTCTTCACATTTACATTGAGCTCGCATGCTCCTAGCACAGTAATTTCATTTCCGTTGTAATCTTTCAGTAATACTGCTTTACTTACCCTTGCGATGTAATTCTCATCTCTTTTAAATCAGACAAACTGATAAGGTTCGCCCTCGCTCCCGTGCCGAGTTTGAAGTTAACTAATGCATCATTAATCATTAATGGAATCGTCCATTTGTCTTTTGGAGTATTTGCATTTACTTCACTATTGCTGCAAATCATCACGGAAACTTTGGCATTTTGTATGCCTTGACTATCTTTATCCTCACTAGAAATCATGTCAATGAAGAATGTGTCTCCGAGGCTTACTTCATCAACCATGTTGTTTGATTTTGCTTGTTTCGCTTTTTTACTGGCAAAGCATTGCTTAGCAAAATGATTTTTGCCTTTACATTTGGAGCATATCTTTCCAAACGCTGGACATCGTGGCAAATGTCTAATGCCGCATCGCAAGCATGAAATAGAGGATCCGGTCAGTCACTTAAAATGGCCGCCAGTGCTGGGACCACATTTCATACTCGTCTGCATCACTACAATAATAACGTTGGCTGCCTCTCCTATCTTTGCGCCAAAATGTCTGAGATTCAATGCGCTAATCTGCCGTGCAGCTAGCTCGCTGGCATTTCAAAATTTGATAGCATCATCTAGCTGAAGCTCATTTTCTCTTAACATCTTGTTGTTACAAATCCCAAAGACGATCTGATCGCGGATCATCGACGCTTGTATGGTCGCAAACTTAGACGACTGCACCTTCAATCGCAAATCGGTCAGAAAACTATCAAACAATTCTGGGTGCCTTCTGGGTGCGTGTGCGAAATATGTAGCGTTCAAATGTCTCTTTCTTTGGGGTACAATGTCGATCAAATTGCCTTACAACTTCCTCAAAGTTCTTGCTATTTACCTTGCTATTGAAAATGAACGTATGAAATATTTCTATCGCTTGTGGACCTGCTACAGTGAACAGGAAAGCTATGCGACTCTCATCAAGCTGCGCCGCAGACCAAGGGCTGCAACATTGAGTGTGAATTGCTCTTGCAATACACGCTAATTCTCATCTACATTACCAGTGACTTTAAGCTGATGAGGTGCCTTCAGACCTTCCACCCTGGTCTTCGAAGTCTAGCTCTGCGTTGAGTACAAGTTGTCAATAGTTCACAAGGGTAAGGGCAGCATGGTAGCACAGTGGTTAGCATTGCTGCCTATGGCGCTGAGGACCTGGGTTCGATTCCCGGCCCTGGGTCACTTTCCGTGTGGAGTTTGCACATTCTCCCCGTGTCTGCGTGGGTTTTGCCCCCACAACCCAAAAGATGTGCAGGATAGGTAGATTGGCCATTCTAAATTGCCCCTTAATTGGAAAAAATAATTGGGTACTCCTAAATTTAAAAAAAAAATAGTTCACAAGGTTAGTGGAAGATTTTTAAAAAATTTTCCTTCTTCTTCGGAGTTATCTTTAGTTGTTTGAATCTTCAAAGAATTTTTGTTTTCAGTGGATCTTCAGGCCTGGTACCATGTTACGTTCTGGTGTTTGGCCGGTAGAAATGATGCACTGTAGAACGTCTAGTTCTTGACTAATTAAAGTATTTTATTATAAAATAAATGCCTGGTAAAGATAACTATAAGAAATATATTACAAACTACTAATACTGATAAATTATCCAAGAGCTACTGCAAGTATGACTATCCACTAACATGACTATCTCCCAACTCCTCGAGCTACAGAATCACTTAGGGGCTGGTTTAGCTCACTGGGCTAAATCGCTGGCTTTTAAAGCAGACCAAGTAAGCCAGCAGCACGGTTCGATTCCCGTACCAGCCTCCCCAGACAGGCGCCGGAATGTGGCGATTAGGGGCTTTTCACAGTAACTTCATTGAAGCCTACTCGTGACAAGAAGCGATTTTCATTTCATTTCATTTCACTACCACCTGCTGGTCGGATTGTTTACATCACTATATACATGATTGCTTATGCATATCATCACGAGAGAGGAGTGAGTACGTGTGTGTGTTTGTGCGTTTGTGAGGGGGGGGGGGTCGAGCATGTGTATGAGTGTGAGAGAGGGGGTTATGTGGGTAAGTGTTTGTGAGTGTGTGTGAGAGAGAGAGGGAGAGCGAGAGATAAAGAGAGGAGAGGTTGAGTATGTGTGTGAGTGTGAGAGAAGGGTGAGTATGTGTGTGCATGTGTGGAAAAACTCACTTTCACACTCCGGGTCTCAGGGTTTTAATTCGCCCTCACCGCCACACACCAGTGGGCACTCTTACCCATTCTCGCAATGGGTGAGTGCGAGTGAGTTAGCACTCTGAGACACACGCACACGCACTCTCTCACCTTTCACACACTAATCATTTCTTTACCTGTTACTTTTTTTAAATGACCTTTTTGTGACAGTTTTTTTGCTCAACAAGTTGTTTATTTTCATATCACATTTGTTTTGGAAAATCATGTTTAATATTGCGCCAAACATTATCTTTCCCAAATTTGCTCATTGCACTCCCCACCACCCCACCACCCCCCCCCCCCCCCCACCCCCTCCCCCCCACACCTCCTCCACTTAGTGGGAGCAAAATTGAAACGTAGCCCCCCAGCCACGCAAGAAGATTGAATAAGCCTGGCATTATCAGTGATGTAAGGTCACATGACAACAGAGCCTACTGTTCTAAGCCTTGTTACGAATATAGTTCACCGAATGTTTAATAAAAGCTAAAGGTGGGCCCTTAGCAATCTTGATTGAGTCTATTGACAACAGTAAGTAAGACCCAGAATGAGGACACCAGATTCACATGCACAGCAGGACATGAATAGGCCATCGCTATCGCATGTTGGACACTAGACTGTCAAGTACCACCTTGAGAGGAATGTAATATTCAAGGCCTGGTACTCATTTCACTGTGAAACATAAATAGTGCAAATACTCACGCGTACACAGCCTGAAGTGACCTTTTTTCCGTGAGATACAATGCTCATGGTTCCTGTCGTGGAAATTACAATAAAGACTAACTCTTCAAGATTCGATTCAGGAAATTTATTTGACACAAATATTTGCGGAGAGGGCCATGGTCTGGAGAAATAGCGATTCCACAATACTCCGAATTACACAGTTGAAATATTTACAGTGTGAAATAAACAATTTTGAAGAGATAAAACCTTGGGAACATACGCAAGAGGAAATATGAATGTTTTGTTCTTGGTTTAAGAAAAATTCTCGTACGCATGTGTTATCTTTCGGGAGGACAATGCGTTATCAAAATAAGGCCGAGAACAAAATATTAAGCAGTATGTTTTTCCATTACCTGACCTTCGAACCTTTTGTTCAGAAATTAATGTATGCTCTAAGTGGGCAACCACTCATCACATTAATTTCCCTCCCACAATTCCTTATATGCCACATTCCGAAGCCTAATGCTCAGGTATTCAGAAGCAGGCATGGGCACCGGGTCTGAGATGAAATAGTTACGATGACTGTTCCTACACAATTCCATGCATCCAATTAGCTTGAGTCTGAGTGTGTGGCCAGCACTGTCACCCTGAGGGCTGTCGACCTCCTCTGTGGAAGGTCAAAACAAGAAATTTCACCGAGCATTTTATAGAACAGTACAGCACAGAACAGGCCCTTCGGCCCTCGATGTTGTGCCGAGCAATGATCACCCTACTTAAACCCACGTAACCCGTATACCCGTAACCCAACAATCCCCCCCCATTAACCTTACACTACGGGCAATTTAGCATGGCCAATCCACCTAACCCGCACATCTTTGGACTGTGGGAGGTTAAGAGAAAGAGACTGTAAACGTAGACAACGTAGACAACGTAGACAAACGTAGACAAGCTGAATGGCAAAAAAAGTGCTTTGGATGCACACAGGGAAAGTGGCAATATGTGAGGACAGGTAGAGCTTGTGGGGAAGTGAGGATGCAGGTGGGAGATCTACAAGAAAGAAATTGCAAATAAAAACCGGAAATAGGCTCAAGACTAAGTTCCTGGATGCAGGCTGCAAGATGGGAAGACGCACAGCACAGGAACCCCGCCCCCCCCAGAGAAGAGGGGACATAATCAGTCAAGGATTGGCATGTTCTCCTTCATGATTTTAATTATAATGGTTGGGTAAAATCAAGTGCCTTGCATTTACGGCAATACGCACCAGGACCATTCTCAGGGAGGGGTAGTTCCAGTCAAACTAATGACCAGTGAAGAAAATAATTAGAATGGGAAAATAAAACAAACAGAACAAGGCTGCATTTACTTCTGATCAGTGTAACTTCACTGAAGGAGGCCACAAGGATGAGTGATGTGTAATGGTGAGCCATGATAAATAACATAGGCATTTTTGTTGGGTTTTCGTTCTACTATTTCCCCAATCCTTTCCCGCTCGGCGGCGATTTGATACCCATTGGCGATGCTCCGCCTCCTCAAAAATGTCAAAATTGCGACGCACGCCGCGTGTAGGTGCAACACCTGTTCGCAAATCATTAGCGGGCCCACCTGCAATTCTCCACCTCTGATGGGCCGGGTTCCCGACGGTGCGGTACACGTGTGCACTCACAAATCGTGAACCTGGCGTGGTGGCTGCTGAGACAGAGAGAGGGCGTACGGACAGTGACCAACCAACAGCCATGCCGCTCATCGGGGGCTTCTGCCAGCACTCGGAGGAGTAGTGGGGAGTGGCCAGAAGATAGAAGATAGGCTGTGGTCGGGGTGGAGGGGTACGCACCACCATTACCGTAGCCGGCAAGGTAGCCATGCTGCTGCACATGCTGCTGACAGCCCGCTCTGAATCTGGTGCCCCAGCCGACCCATCAGCTGTATGGTCACTCCAGTGCAACCGGTCCCATCATTCTGTGTGTGGGAACTGTATTGTTTAAGCGCGGCTGCAGCTTGTCGGCCCTGCGAGTGTCCATCACGGACCTGGCAATTCCCGCACCATTTTCTATGGGATTCGGTGGTGTTCCACAAGGTGCCGGTGCTAGCCTCTCACTGGTAGCAGAATCGGTGCGGGATCGGCGCCGATTTTTCTGATACGGATTTTCCATTGGCGTCAACACTTAGAGTAGATTCTCAAGCAGAGAATCCTGTCTTCAACCTGTCAAGTTTCTTTTGGTCATTGGTGATCTGATGTACTTTTGTGAAGAAAATACATGAATAAATAGGTAGAATTCATACATATTTTGGATATTATACTTTAGAATTGAGAAAGTGGAGACACATTCATGTATAGCCATTTTTATCCAGCGGTTTCGAAGCAAATACATGTAGCTGACAGCTTTGGTTTCAACAGGTGTTAAACAGGTGCCATCTGTGCCATGCATAAAGTAACACCAGGCCCTTTCAAGTTCTCTTTACACTAAGGAAAGGTGAGAATAAGCTTTGAAGTTATTTGCAAAGCAATTTTAATAGCTTTTCTGTTTTTTTAAATTTCCCAATTCTCTTTTTTCCAATTAAGGGGCAATTTACCCTCGTTAATCCACATTCCCTGCACATTTTTGGGTTGTGCAATGTTCTTCATGTTGCTATATTCAGGATGGTTGGCGTAATGTTCCCAAAGGCCACAAGATAGCTTTAACTTGAATAAAGCTTTAAATTTATTAACACTATTTTATTGTATTTGATGCTTACTCCTATATAATACACAATTTATAATTAACATATAATCTACTCATCTACTACTAATCTCTACACTACCATGAACTATGATCTGCTCTCACTCACACTATCTTTCCTTCAGGCTGTACTCTAGCTATCTCCTTCACTTCTCTCCACCACAAGGCTCAGCATCAATGTCTTGTATACTTGTTACTCTGGCTCCCTCTAGTGGCTGATCTAGACATTTCATTAACCCTTGCAGTTCTTACATTTATGATAATGTCACAGGTTGTGGGAGTGAGACGCAGACACGGGGAGAATGTGCAAACTGCACACGGACAGTGACCCGGGACCGAAACCAGGTCCTCGATGCAGTGAGCTAGCAGTGCTAACCACTGCGCCACCGTGCTGCCCCCTTTTCTTCTGGTATTATTTTCTCCTTATCCATTCAGGAGGCATTATTAGAACAGGTCAGAAAAGCCGACTGTAAAAACCTGTTCCTCTAATTAAAGTTTAAAGTAACACCTCTAAAAATGAAAACCCATTGGAGGCAAACAGGAAAGATATTCATGACATATTTAAAATCATGACGACCATGTACCAGGCTCACAGTGTTGGTAATCAGTCCATTTTAACAATTAAACAATAGTGATTAATAAGGAGACACCTAAGAGGAATGTTAACCTAAAAGGCAACACCCAGTGCCGATAAAGTATGATGCAGTTTGGTTTAGAAGGGTACAACTGTCCCAGTTTTCTTTCAGAGGATCATGAATATTGTAGACAGGTACTGGGAGGACCCCCTCTATATTTCACCGGTTGTTGAAGGGTTGGGTATCATAAATCAGGTAGCTTTTGTATCCAACTGCCCAACAGCGAGCGGAGTCCCTCGAGGAATCAGGTAAAACAATTGCTTTGAATACTGATGAATATTCTTAAATTGATATTAGCTGTGACATTGTATTTTTAATGTTTTATTGGACTCTCTATCAGAACTGAGACTGATTTTTTATAATCTTTTATAGTTATTGATGTTGCAACGTACTTATCCACTTTAAAGTGTATTGCAGATTGCATAGTTCTGTAATGTGTCGTGATATCCACTCATGCAGATAATGAGGTGCAGACAGGCAATGATTGACACACAGGGTGACCAGTAAACACACGGGACACAGCAGCCAATCACCAGACAGGACACGACCACTATAAAGCCAGAGGGCACTAGGTTTCCCGCTCTCTCGGGACCCAGCCACTGAGACAGTCAGAGTCCACGAGCTAGCAGATGCAAACACCATGCGGTAGCTAGTAAGTCTGGTCAGGCTAGTACTAGGTCTCCAGTCAGTTCAGTATAGTGTCAACCCAGAGCTGAATATGTTTGTTAGTTCCATTGTTGAATAAAACAGTGTTGGATCTTCTCCAGTATTAGACGTCTGTGTCTGGCTTCCCTGCATCGAGTGCAGTCCACATCGAACAAACCTGCCTAACACATCATGGTACCAGAGTGATACTCATCTTGACGGACCTACCTCGAGTGAATCAGCATTGACCAGCAAGCAGCCGTCCAGTGAAATGGAACACATCCAGCCTCCACCGCAGCTCCGCATCTCCGGCAACCTCAGTGCCAATTGGAAGATCTTCAAGCCAAAGGTCCTCCTGTATATCGAGGCCTCCGACCTCGAGTCAGCATCGGATGCCAGGAAGATCGCGGTATTTCTCTCCACCGCGTGGGACCTCGCCATCCACATCTACAACTCCCTTACTTTCGCGGAAGGTGAAGACAAAATTTAATTCAAAACAGTCCTGCTGAAGTTCGACAGCCACTGTGACATTGAGGTGAATGAGAGTTTTGAACGGTACGTTTTCCAGCAGAGGCTTCAGGGTAAGGATGTACCTTTTCAGTCCTTCTTGTCCCATCTCCGCCTCCTAGCGTAGCCATGTAACTATGACTCGATGGGTGATTCCATGATCCGGGATCAGATCGTTTTCGGGGTCCACACCGACTCCGTTCGGCAGCAGCTCCTGAAAGTCAAACACTTAACCCTCCCTGTAGCATCGCGACGTGCATTGTCCCTGAGCATGCTGAGAATTGTTATTCCCACATCAGGGCAGCAGAGGCTGCAAAGCTGGTCTCCCACGAGGCGGAACGGGTGCAGCCCATCGCACAGATGCAGGGCCTGAGCATCGAGGAGAGTGGCCGTTTGGCGCGCTTTTCCTGGCTCCCTGCGCATGCGCGCAACGACCGAGCGGATGGCGAGACCGACAACCCAACTGCACAGGTGCGTACATCGACTGACCGCACTGCGCATGCGCGATGGCGCACAGAACGCGATGACGCCGGCGTCATGATGTGTCCAAATTGTGGCTCCACCCATTTAAAGTGGCAATGTCTGGCAAAAGGACGCCAGTGTCTACAGTGTGGCAAGCCTGGCCACTACGCAGCCCTTTGCAGATCTGCTCCACAGCCCAGCTGCCAGCGGTCCCAGCTGCGGCGCAGAAGTATCCGCTCAATCCAGCAAGGCATGCCAGATTCCAATCTCGACAGGCCAACGGCCCCTGATGCTGAGTGCCTCCAGTCTCCATACCGGGTGGACATCATAACTACACATGAGCTGCCTTCCACCACAACGGCGAAACACCTCTCGATCCTCAGTGTGGATCCTGACGACGAGTGGTGTGCTGTCCTCACAGTTAACAAGGCTCGCATCCGCTTTAAACTTGACACTGGCGCATGGCGAACCTCATCTCAAAATCCGACCTCGACACCATCCGTGCCAGACCAAACATTGTTCCACCAGCCTGTCAGCTCCTTGACTACAATGGCAATGCCATAGCTGCCAGTGGCCCGTGTCAACTAGGGGTATCCAATAAGGTGATCAAGGCAACACTGCGGTTTGAAATCATCGGGCCTGACAGAGCATCCCTGCTCGGTGCTCAAGCCTGCAAACTCCTGAACCTGGTTCGGCGAGTCCACACCATGTCATCATCACCGGCGACGGTCTTGCCTGATGGAAACTTGCATGCCGACATAGATGACATTATCACGCAGTACCACAGCGTATTCGATGGAATGGGCACGCTCCCATACCGGTATCAAATCCTGCACAAGCCGAACGCCACCTCTGTCATTCATGCACCACGCCGGGTGCCAGCACCCCTCAAGGATCGTCTGAAGAAGCAATTACAGGACCTCCAAGACCAAGGCATAAGTTTGAAGGTCACAGAGCCAACAGGCTGGGTCAGCTCCATGGTCTGCGTAAAGAAGCCATCAGGGGAGCATCGCATTTGCATTGACCCTCAGGATCTAAACCGCAACATCATGCGGGAGCATTTCCCGATACCAAAATGTGAAGAGTTGACCAGTGAGATGGCTCATGCCAAATTCTTGACGAAGCTGGACGCCTCCAAGGATTTTTAGCAAATACAGCTGGACGCGTCCAGTCACAAGCTGTGCACGTTCAACACCCCGATCGGTCGCTACTGCGACAACCGGGTGCCTTTTGGTATCGTATCTGCCACCGAAGTGTTTCACCACATCATGGAGCAGATGATGGAGGGCATCGAGGGGGTGCGGGTATACGTTGACGATGTAATTGTCTGGTCCACAGCGCCCAGGAACACATCGCTCGCCTCAAGAAGGTATTCCAGAGAATTCATGAACATGGTCTCCATCTCAACAGGGCCAAGTGCTCATTTGGTCAATCGGAAAGTCAGTTCCTAGGTGACCACATCTTGCAGCAGGGTGTCCGGCCAGATGCCGGCAAGGTCTCGGCGATCAACGCCATGAAAACCCCGGAGGACAAGAAGGCGGTCCTCCGCTTCCTCGGGATGGTCAACTTCCTCGGGAAATTCATTCCCAACATGGCACCCCACACCACAGCCCTCTGCCATCTCGTCAAGAAATCGACGGAATTCCAGTGGCTGTCCACGCATGAAGAGGAATGGCGTGAGCTTAAAGCAAAACTCACCACAGCGTCGGTTCTAGCGTTCTTCGACCCAACCAAGGAAACCAGGATCTCAACTGATGCAAGCCAGGACGGCATTGGCGCGGTGCTCCTTCAGCGAGATGACTCCTCGTCCTGGGCTCCAGTGGCGTATGCCTCCAGGGCCATGATGCCCGTTGAGCAATGGTACGCTCAGATTGAGAAGGAGTGTCTGGGCCTCCTGACAGGGATAGTCAAGTTTCACGACTACGTTAATGACCTGCCAAAATTTGCGGCAGGAACGGACCACAGGCCTCTAGTCCACGTAATCCAGAAGAATTTAAATGACATGACACCTCGGTTACAGCGAATTCTTCTTAAGCTACGCAGCTATGACTTTAAACTTGTCTACACGCCAGGCAAAGGGCTGATCATTGCAGATGCACTATCCCAGTCAATCACCACACCGTGTGAACAAGGTGACTTCATCTGCCACATAGAAGCGCAAGTGCAATTGTGTGCCACCAACCTCCCAGCCTCTGACGAACGGGTGGTCCAAATTTGTGAGGAAACGGTCAAGGATCCTCTACTGCAGCATGTGATGCAGCACCTTACCCATGGCTGGCAGAAGGGACAACGTCCCCAATTCTTTAACGTGAAAGACGAGCTGACGGTTGTGGAGGGAATCCTTCTGAAACTCGAGAGGATCGTTATTCCTCAGAGCATGCAGGCTATGGTGCTGGGTCAACTCCATGAGGGTCACCTTGGAGTGAAGAAATGCCTACGCAGAGCTCAGGAGGCAGTTTATTGGCCAGACATTAACCAGGGCATTGCAAACACAGCCCTCAACTGCCCCACCTGTCAGAAGTTTCAACCGGCTCAACCCAAGGAAACCAAGGAAACACTGCAACAGCACGAGATCATGACCTCTCCATGGTCTAAAGTAGGTGTCGACCTTTTCCATGCCAGGGGGCGTGACTATGTACTCCTGGTCGACTACTTCTTCAGTTACCCAGAAGTGGTGCAACTGTCCGACCTAACGTTGAAGGCGGTAATCAAAGCCTACAAAGAAACTTTCGCCAGGCATGGGATGCTGCTCACGGTAATGAGCGACAATGGTCCTTGCTTTTACAGCCAAGAATGGTCTGATTTTGCACGGTTCTACAACTTCCGTCACGTAACCTCCAGTCCCCACTACCTGCAGTCAAATAGGTAGGCCGAGAAAGGGGTCCATATTGTAAAGCGGTTGCTGTGCAAAGCGGCGACTCCGGCTCTGACTTCAACCTAGCAATGCTGGCATACAGGGCAACCCCACTGTCCACTGGGTTGTCTCCAGAGCAGATGCTCATGACGCGCACTCTGAGGACCACAGTTCCAGCCATCCATGTTCCAGACCCTGACCACTTCACGATCTTACAGAAAATGCAGCAGTCAAGGGCTCAACAGAAGGCCACATATGATGCTCATGCCACGGATCTACCCGAGCTGGCCCCTACTGATCATGTTCGTGTCCTGTTGTGATCAAACAAGTGGCCCCAAGATCGTTCCTTGTCCGTATGGCTGATGGCTCCCTGCTACGGCGCAACAGATGGGCACTGCGAAGAGTTCCACGCCCGCTACCTGACCAAAGTGCCCTGCCACCTCTGATGCTTCCTCCGGACGTACCCTGCTACGAGGCCACCGATCTACCAGCAATCCTGCTGGCCCCCGCGACCACCGCGATGGCAGCGATCCACCTATCCACGAGCCGGCGGCTCCCGATCCACCTCTGCGGTGATCGACAAGAATTTGTCGTCCACCACAGAGACTGAATCTGTAGACTGAACTCTTCTACATTTTGTGACTTCATCAATTTAACCTCTGTAAATATTGTTTCATTTGCCATGAATCTGCACCATCGACACCTTCCTATGTATATAAGTTCATTGTGTCACCTTTTGTATATAGTCAGGCATATGTATATATATTTATTTATCTAAAACAAAAACGGGGGAGATGTCATGATATCCACTCATGTATATAATGAGGTGCAGACAGGCAGTGACTGAAACACAGTGTGACCAGTAAGCACACAACACAGTGCAGCCAATCACCAGACAGGACACTACCACTATAAAGCCAGAGGGCACCAGGTTTCCCGCTCTCTCTGGACCTAGCCACTGAAACAGTCAGAGACCACGAGCTAGCAAGTGCAAACACCATGCGTTAGCTAGTAAGTCTGGTCAGGCTACTACAAGGTCACCAGTCAGATCAGTATAGTGTCGGCCCACAGCTGAATATGTATAACAGTTCTATTGTTGAATAAAACAGTTTTGGATCTTCTCCGGTGTTCGACGTCTGTTTCTGGCTTCCCTGCATTCCCTTCGAGTGCAGTCCACACCGAACAAACCTGCCTAACACATCATAATGAACTTGTAAGTAAGTTGCTAAAGCATCTCCTGTAATCTTCTGCATGAAATACTGAACTTACTTCTCTTGTACCTCTCCCCCTCCTCCCCCCCCCCCCCCCCCCCCCCTCCCCCACCTCCCATCCCCTCTAATATCTGAGTCGCTATAACTTGGCCAACAAATTATTTGACAGGCCATCTGGGAAAAGCTCACTTTCTCAGACCCTAAATAAGTGTTGGTGTTAAGTAAACTTGGGTGAGGTTGATTGTTGAGAGAGTGCTTTCAATCTAGGTTTCAATCTATGTTTGGGGCAAGAGTTCTCATCCACTTCCTTTTTAATTCGCATTCACTGCTCATTTTCTTCAAATGCTTCAGTGTCAGAACCTGAATGAGGTCTGGCAGACCTGAGAGTAGGTTTGCCAACTCTGTCTGGAGGTAACCCGGGAACATTCCAACACGTCACCTCCCCCTCCAACTATCTGCTACCCCCGCCCCCCCCCCCCCCCCCCCCCCACACCCCCATGATTTGCCTATTTGTCATCCACCATATTAATCCTTATAGGGCAGCATCTCCAAGCACTAATTGGAGAGTGATCTGACTTAGCGGAGTTGGATTTGGAGACCAGACCCGGGCGAGACTGGAAAAAAAAGAAGGGGTGCTACATCAGGATACATTTTCCCCTCTTGGAGAGTTCCCCAGTACTGGGCTGGGAACAGGGCTGGCTGCCCACTCCACATCGGCAAGGACAGCCAGTTAGTCCAGTTCAGGCTCCACTTGTACATCGGGCGGTGACACTGGTATTTTACTGATGTTGGAGAGGCCTTCTGTCGTTGGCGAAATCCGCCAACTCACTCGAGTCACTGCTCCTGCGGAAAGGTTTCCCCTCTTACCCGAACACTCCTACTGGCTTTGGGCCTCTTTCTATCGTGAATTCCATGCAGGCCATTGAGAGTACATCAGGGCAGCACGGTAGCATTGTGGATAGCACAATCGCTTCACAGCTCCAGGGTCCCAGGTTCGATTCCGGCTTGGGTCACTGTCTGTGCGGAGTCTGCACATCCTCCCCGTGTGTGCGTGGGTTTCCTCCGGGTGCTCCGGTTTCCCCCCACAGGCGGGTTAGGTGGATTGACCATGATAAATTGCCCTTAGTGTCCAAAATTGCCCTTAGTGTTGGGTGGGGTTACTGAGTTATGGGGATAGGGTGGAGGTGTTGACCTTGGGTAGGGGGTAGGGTGCTCTTTTCAAGAGCCGGTGCAGACTCGATGGGCCGAACGGCCTCCTTCTGCACTGTAAATTCTATGTAAAATATTCAAGAACTCATGTGCTTGCTTGCCTCTGATGATGGGGCTGCCTGCCTGATATGGCCCTCTGACCAGGCCAAAAGCCTCAAGAGGCCTCCTGTCCACTTTAGTGGGATGGTAAGAAGGGGGGCCACAAATTCGGAGAGTGTGCTGTTAACATGGACAGGCTCCAAACGCCCACATGGACCCGGTTTCAGAGTCCCAAACCTTGCTGTAAAATCCAGTCCTTCATTGTCATTTAAACAACATATTTATTTATATCGACAACCTTTGAGAAAGAACAAGTAAAAGTATGACACAAAACCACATTATTTTGAGGTCCCTGTGATTTTTCTCCTCGGTGTTGTCCCCAGTAGCTTCCTGGAGCATAAGGTCATAAGGCATAGGAGCAAAAGAGGGCCATTTGGCCCATCGAGTGCTCCGTCATTCACTGAGATCACGACTGATATGATATGATAATCTACACCTCTACTTTCTCGCCTATCCACATAACCCTTTGATTCTCTCACTGATTAAACATCTGTTTGTCTCAGCCTTGAATATATTTAATGACCCAGCCTCTACAATCCTCTGAGATAAGAAATTCCTCCTCTTCTCTGTCTTAAATGGGTGACCCCCTTACTCTGAGATTGAGCCCTCTGATCCTTGACTCTCCCACACGAGGAAACAACTTCGCAGCATCTACCCTGAGATTCCTATATATCTGAATAAGGCAGCCTCTCAGTCTTCTTTTTTTTAATAAATTTAGTGTACCCAATCATTTTTCCAATTAAGGGGCAATTTAGAGTGGCCAATCCGCCGAGCTTGCACGTTTTTGGGTTGTGGGGGCGAAACCCACGCAAACACGGGGAGAACGTGCAAACTCCACACGGACAGTGACCCAGAGCCGGGATCGAACCTGGGACCTCAGTGCCGTGAGGCCGCAGTGCTAACCCACTGCGCCACCGTGCTGCCCCAGCCTCTCATTCTTCTAATCTCCAATGAGCACAGGCCTAATCTACTCAAACTCTCCTCATAAGAAACTCCCCCCACACCTGGAGCAACCTAGTGAACCTTCTCTGGACTGCCTCCACTTAAATCCCTGGAGATTCCAGGGTAATCCTGGAGGATTCACAGCATTACCTGAGGATGTTGCATTCTGACGCTGTCCGGATAAAACTTTGCAGCATTGATATTCCTGTGAAGGAAGGAGAAGCTGTAACAGTAATACAACGGTTGGCAGAATGGGTTGAGCTCTGCTCAATTGTGTCTGTCAACTGGATTTGCCTGATCAGAAGGGAGCCCTCCTTCAAAAATCCCAGGACCAACTATCCATGATGTCCACCTCAACCGCAAGAGGTGCCAGATGATGCCACAGGAGAAATGAGGTTTAGGAATGGAGCCAGCTGTTAGCCAATCTAACAAAACAGCTGCTAAGGCAGCGTACAGCTTCTCGCAATGTTTCCAAACACAATTTGAGCAACTCGCCGCAGGAGATGTGCAGAGGGAAAATCAGTTGTCCAGTTAAATAGCTTGAACACAATTATCGGCGCCAGACACTTTTGTGGAAAGCACTGATGCAAATTCAACAAGCCCGTCCAGCTTTTGAGAGCGACATTGCAGGAACAGATTGGCGATCGGATTGCTGCCATTTTCGATCCAGATTTCGCAAGCTGTACGGGGAGCTGGTTAATGCATAAATCATGCAAATGCTTCATTGGGATAATTTCCTGAAATATTAAAGGAGAATTCCTTGCTGGCTCTGAGCATTTTTCTCCGTGTGATGCAGTGAGGTGTTCTGACTTCATGGACACTGCAACCTGAAGTACTTCTGGTATTCCAGGTTAAGGAGTTTGCACTAAGTTCATACTGCATGCCCAAATTTTGATTTAAATCAAGCTAAATTTACCAATGTTTTATTAGCGCCAGCAGGGCCCCCTTGCAATTTTCTCACCGCAGGTGGTCCATGACCTGCGATCCCGCGGCAGACTATTATAGCAATAATTTGCACGCCAATTTTTGTTGCCAGTTCAATGTGTCACATGGCTGGTGCTGGGTAAAAATGCTAAATGGAGGCCTGACAGAACCCATCGTTGTAATATTGATACCCTGCCACACTGCAACGATATGCTGAGCTGAAAGTTTCGAAGATCTGTGAACTTCTGGCCGGGATTCTCCGCCGCCGTGATTCTCCGTTATGCCAGAGCCCAGGGGGGTTCCCGACGGTGTGGGGCTGCCTCACAATGGGAAACCCCATTGACCAGCTGGCATAACGGAGAATCCCGCCGGATGGTCAGGGCAGAAATGTGGCGCGACGGGGCAGAGAATCCCGTCCCATATCTTTATCTGAGGTGATTTTAGATAATTGAAGCAAAACCACGAGGGGATTCTCCCAAATGGAGCCCAAGTGTTCACGACGTCGTGAACGCCGTCGCAAATGGCGGCGATTCTCCGCACCTCGGAGAATCGCGCGCCGGCGATGGGGCGTCGTGGCGCGGTTGCGCCGATTCTCCGGTCCGGCGCGGGGCTCGGAGAATCGCGCCCCACATTTCACAAGTGGCATCAGCTGACTGGGTGCCTGGGAGGTAGGGGTCGCTAACCCTCCATAATTCACCTGGCATCTTGAGTCATTAATGGTTAGTCCCCTGGACTCTGCTGTGAGCAAACAGAGAGAAACATATTCGGCATATTAACAAGGGGGTTTTTATTAGTTAAGATTTTTTAAAAATTGTAAGTGTACCCAATTATTTTTTTCCAATTAAGGGGCAATTTAGCGTGGCCAATCCACCTAACCTGCACATCTTTGGGTTGTGGGGGTGAAACCCAAGCAGACACGGGGAGAATGTGCAAACTCCACGCGGACAGTGAACCGGGGCTGGGATCGAACCTGGGTCCTCAGCGCCTTGAGGCAGCAGTGCTAACCACTGTGCCACGTGTCACCCTCTTTATTATTTAAGAATTTCGCAGTAACTTCATTGCAGTGTAACATAAGCCTACTTGTGACACTAAAAAGATTATTATTATTGTATTTTCTTTGAACACTATCATTTATTATGAAATTATTGGGGCAGGATTTTCCCTGTGGGCTTCAGGAGCCCCACATTCAGACTGTCAAACAGGGGTCAGAATCATCGCTGTGTTGGAACAGTTGCCTCCCTGTGATCTTCCCCAAACTGGCCAATTAGCACCCAGAGAGCAGGGTCAGCGTCCATTTACGGAGGGCAATTGGATGCTGGGAGCTGGTGGATCGACGGAAGGCCCTCAGGCTCAAAGCAGCAGCAGGATGTAATTACAGGTAAACGAGAGGTCGGGTGATTCAAGATGGAGGCACTCTATCGCCAACATTTTGGAAGATTAGATTTTTAAAAAGGATTCAGCAGCTGGTTCCCCACTGTGGAGGGGTAACCCCTCCATGGGGAAGCCTGCACCAGTAGCTGAAGCCAAACGGACAGAGAGGATCTCTGCAACTATCTGGCGTGTTGGCGCTCCTCGCCTCAGGCTGCTGCCCAGAGGCCGCCTCCAGATCTGTTTCCCTCTACCTGTGGGGACTAAGGACTTTCCAATCGTTAGGCCTGAAGTCACTAGCAATTGGCTGAACTGGCTGCCTGCCCACGTGACTGAATGTGGCCGGGGAAAAGCCACACCAGCTGATGGCGTGAAATTCTCTGCCCGCCTCATCCATTGAAGCCTAAAGCTTCAGGCCTTGGAGTCATGAAAAAGGCTGATTGGCAGCAAAGAATCATCCAATTGAGAGGTGAAGAGTCTGTTTGCTATCCAATTGGCATGTGAAAGCGGGATCTCATGAGAATGGGCGGGGCCTCGTGGGAATGGGCGGGGCCTTGTGGGAATGGGCGGGGCCTCATGGGGATGGGTGGGGCCCCGTGAGGATGGCCATGTTGGGCGGCCAATGGCAAGATCGTCAGGGATGGGTGGTTGGAGGTAGGAGGTGGGGTGGCAACATCGGCGACGTTTCCAGGAATACATCTGACCAGTGTTGGGAACCCGCCAATGATGCTCCAATCAATATTCCTTTATTCTGTGGGCAACAAATACACCTGGAGCAAGTTGGAAAGCACATTCTTGTTTTAATCATTACTTGCATCCATGGGAGTCATTGCTCATTATTTGCATATTTACTGAGCGCTCTCAAAGTGCAATTTTATTTCTGTATGGTTGTTAAGAGTCAAGTCGAACTGGCAAAACACTAAATTCCCAAATCCTTAATTCATTTTTCACTGTGATGTATGCCTTCCCTGATGTTGTTTGCCGAGGAGAATCTGTAAAGACTTTCTTTTAACAGAAAAATGCATCTCCCTTATCATTCAGGCGATATCTCTTCCTCTTTAATCTTCTTTAACCTTCGCAGCTACCGTGGGGGATGTGGCTATGTGATCAGTCACCTTCAAACCCCTAGCAGGCATCATCAATTCGAGGCCCGGGATAGTCCGACCCCTGGGCCTCGCTAACATTTAGTTGGCCCGCTGCCCAATGTAAACGGATGCCGATCAATTTGGAAAATGTCCGCTGGCTCATGGAGGGAAGATGGGGGGGGGGATAGCCAGGGTTCTCTGAGGTGGGGAAATGTGCCTGAGCCGTGAGAGTCTTGGATTTACTTCCGAGAATCTATGTAGCAATTCTTGCTTCTTCTGTCCCGGCAAAAGGAGAGTATAAAAAGAAAGAAACTGGACATATGATGCTTTTCATGATCACCGGATGTCTCAAGATGCTTCGCAGCCAATGAAGCAGTTTCTGAAGTGTAGTCACTTTTGCAATGGGGGAAACATGACAGGCAATTTGCACCCAGCAAACTCCCATGAACAGCAATGTGATAACGCCCGTGTAATCTGTATTTTTGTGATGCCGATTGAAGGATGCGCATTGGCCAGAAGATCGGGGCTAACTTCTCTCTTCTTCGTCGAAATAGTGCCATCGGATATTTTTCATCCCCACCAGCAAGTAAATGGAGCCTCGGTTAAATGTCTCATCCGAAACCTGTCACCTCCAACAGCACAGCACTCCCTCGGTATTGCATCGGAGTGTCAGGTTTTTAAACTATTTTCCAATCAAGGAGAGATTTAGCATGGCCAATCCACCTACCCTGCACATCTTTGGGTTGTGGAGGTGAGACCCTCGCAAACACGGGGAGAATGTGCGAACACCACACGGACAGTGACCCGGGTCTGGGATCGGACCCGGGTCCTCGACGCCATGAGGCTGCAGTGCTAAACACTGCACCACCGTGAAGCCCCGCGTATGGTATTATCATAAATGTAAGAACTGCAAGGGTTCATGAAACGTTTAGATCAGCCACTAGAGGGAACTGTAGTTACAAGTATATAAGACATTGATGCTAAACCTTGTGGGGAGAGAAGTAAAGGAATTAACTAGAAGACAGACTGAAGGAAAGGTAGTGTGAGTGAGAGCAGATCATAGTTTGTCATAGTGTCGAGATTAGTTGTAGATGAGTGTAGACTATATATTTTTGTTTATAAATTTAAAGTACCCAATTATTTTTTTTCCAATTAAGGAACAATTTAAAGTGGCCAATCCACCTAACCTGCATATCTTGAGGGGGTGAAACCCACGCAGACATGGCGAGAATGTGCAAATTCCACATGGACAATGACCCAGGGCCGGGATTCGAACCCGGGTCCTCAGCTCTGCAGGCTGCAATGCTAACCACTACGCCACGTGCCGCCTGAGTGTGGATTATATGTTAATTATCAACTGTGCGTAGGGCGGCACGGCAGCACAGTGGCTAGCACTGTTGCTTCCCAGTGCCAGAGTCCCAGGATTGATTCCGCCCGCATGTCCCGGAAGACGTGCTTGTTAGGTAATTTGGACATTCTGAATTCCCCACTCTGTGCACCCGAATAGGTGCTGGAACGTTGCGATTAGGGGCTTTTCACAGTAACTTCACTGCAGTGTTAATGTAAGCCAACTTGTGACAATAAAGATCATCATGTTATTATATATTATTTAGGAGTACGTGTAAATTTCAAATTAGTAATGTTAATAAATTTATAGCTTTGTTCAAGTTTAAGCTATTTTGTGGTCTTTGTGAACACTACGCCAACCATCCTGAATTTAGAAACACAAAGAACACCACACCGAGTGTCAGCTTTGATTGTTGGGCCCAAGCCCCAGAGGAGGTCTTGAACTCAAAACCTTATGAATCAGAGGTGAAATGGTTACCGCCGGAGGTGTACAGACCTCAATCTTTCTGTACCCTACACCCAGCGGTCCAGCTTTCAACCAGCGGATCTATCACCGGAGGGGCCAGTCACAACTGATGAATGTTCTGAGATTGGGTCCTTCTGTCCAGTAGTCTGGATGTAGGGCTTGTCTTTTAGATGTACTGTAGACATTGGGCGAGATTCTCCGGCCCTTTCCACCAGCAGAATCTTACGGCCCCGCCAAAGGCGGACCCCCATCCCCACCGTGGCAGGTTCTCCAGCAGCGGGACAGGCGAACCATATAAAACGCCACAGGCGTCAAGGTCCCGCCAGCGGCCAATGACGAACCGCCTCTGCCACTGAAAAATAGGCCATGGGGGCTGGGAGGTGGTGGAAAATCCCACCCTTAGTCTGGTATCTGCTTCACACTTGTTTATTCAGTTTAGACTTGTTCAAACAGGTTCAGAGCGGGCACGGATCATGGTTCCAGCCTCTCTATTGAGAGGTTCAACACATAGATCATAGAATTTACAGTGCAGAAGGAGGCCATTCGGCCCATCGAGTCTGCACCGGCTCTTCAAAGAGCACCCTACCCAAGTTCAACACCTCCTCCCTATCCCAATAACCCAGTAACCCCACCCAACACTAAGGGCAATTTTGGACACTAAGGGCAATTTATCCTGGCCAATCCACCTAACCTGCACATCTTTGGACTGTGGGAGGAGACCGGAGCACCCGGAGGAAACCCACGCACACACGGGGAGGATGTGCAGACTCCGCACAGACAATGACCCAAGCTGGAATCGAACCTGGGACCCTGGAGCTGTGAAGCCATTGTGCTATCCACAATGCTACCGTGCTTCCCATGACTGACTAGTGTCCGTTAGACATCGTCACCTAAGTCATACATTAGCATATCCCCTTGTAGTACATCTTCCCTCCAAGTATGCTGCCCTGCGTTTAAAAAACTTGAACCTCTTTAACTATTTACATGCCATTTCTGTAACCCCCTTCTTTTAACAACAGGTTCTAGCCAACCCCAGCTCCTACTCTTCCCCTCCCCGAGTCACAGCCTGGAATTTTGTACTTGAGTGCCTGGAGAGTAGCACTTGAACTCACAACCTTCTGACTCCAGGGCAAGAGGGCTACCCACTGAGTCATGGTAGACATCAGCTGATGGGGTGTTCAATCTCTCTCAGTATTCTTAGTCTTTCGGGAAGGCTTCATAGAGACATGAGAGCTTTCTTCTGCGTCTGGTAGGACATTGGAATCTGCAGAATAGGACAGTGCTTCAGCAGCATTACTGTTGGCACAGCTGGGGAACTGCACGTAGTTTTCAGGATGACTGAACTGCAAGGACAACGAAGATCTTTCAAGGAACGACTGATCCAATGGGGAAAACTGAAGATAATCGATCTTTGGATCCTCTAGGATAGAAGGGAAGAACTTAGGGCACTCTGATGAAAGTATTGCTTCTGCTGAGCATATGGAGAGTAGACAGCTTCATCTTCTGTAATGGGACAGATTTCCTGTCGGCATGCAACTCAGGGACATGATTGCTTCAGAAGTGCTGACGATTCATCCACAGATTCTGTGCTGACATCCAACTCTGGAGAGAAGACTTTCGCCCTGGGAAAGTACTAGCTCTCTAATACTGTGATCCTTTATGGACTCTAGTCTGGATTCAGGTATAGAATTCTCTGCAGAAGACTCTGAATGAACAGCATAAGATAAAGAACGCACTCCGTTTGTAGATTCGGTGGAGCTAACACCTGAATGCTGCCCAGCCAGTAAGACATAAGAACTCGGAGCAGGTTTAGGCAATTCAGCTTACCCGCCCCCCTGCCCCCTCCCCTGGGCTTGCCCCACCATTCAATACGATCATGGCTGATCTTATCTTGGCCTCATCTCCACCTCCTGTCCGCTCCCCATAGCCTTCACCCCACTGCGAATTTAAAAACCTATCTCTCTCCTCCGTAAATTTGTTGTGTGATAAATATTGGGCAGAATACTATGGAGAACTCTGTTACTCGTCTTTGAAAGGTGGAGCATCCAACGGTGCAGCAATCCCTCAGTGTTGCACCGGAATATGAGCCTGGAATTTTATACTTAAGTGCCTGGAGAGTTGCACTTGAACTCACAACTTTCTGACTCCAGGGCAAGAGAGCTACCCACTGAGCCATGGTAGACATCAGCTGATTCTTCAGAAAAAAACAACAGAGGCCTCACATGGTGCATCCAACAATGGCAAAGAGGAATCATTCTCGAGGACTTCAATCTCCAAGGGATCACACAGTACTGCAAGGGATTCTTCCTCATCACTCTCTGGGAAGAGCCGATTCAGGTCCAGTGGGTCTTCATGGGGATGATCTCTAACTGTTGCTTGGTTGTCTGTATCCGTCACCTCTAGCCTTACTGTGCGAAGAACTGTAAATTCCTAACTTCAATCTCTGCCCAGGTTCTGGTGGATGAAAGAAAGAAACTTCTTGTCGATTGAATAAATTACCTGCTTCTGAACACTGAATTTCGACTCCTTCCAAATAAAAGGTTGAAGATTGTTGCCTGAATCATAAGACGTAAGACATAGGAGCAGAATTAGGCCACTCTGCCCATTGAATCTGCTCCGCCATTCAATCATGGCTGATATTTTTCTCATCCCCATTCTCCTGCCTTCTACCCATAACCCCTGATCCCCTTATTAATCAAGAACCTATCTATCTCTGAATCACAGTGAGTCATTCAAATGATGAGAATCACCTGTTTGTTCTAGGATTCCAACATTGCCACTGAACAAGGATGTACATTGATTCTGAGGAACATAGGAATCTGTCGCCCCTGGTAACTAAGAAGAGCTCCTGCCTTTGATTGGAAGGTTTATGCTGCCTGAACTTTGTAACTCGATGTCTGCTGGATAAAGGGTTGTTGGCTGAAGTCAGTCAAGATCATCTGCTTGGAGTTTGCACATTCTCCCCGTGTTTGCGTGGGTTTCGCCCCCACAACCCAAAGATGTGCAGGGTAGGTGGATTGGCCACGCAAAATTGGCCCTCAATTGGAAAAAATGAATTGGGTACTCTAAATTTATTGTTTAAAAATCATCTGCCAATATGTTAACAGCCACTCCATCATTAATACGATTAGAAATATCAAAGCATTGAATTTGGACTGTTACTGACTATCTGGATGAAGAAGACCTACTTCCCCGGGCAGGTTAACATTTTCTAGGTTTTCCATTTCTTGGAAGGAGTGTACTTCATTTATACTTGCTGGTATGTGACTTTGATTAGGATTTGCAGAAACGCTTGAAATGTCCAATCTTGCCCCACTGGAGAGCTGGGCAGCCTTGACTGGGGTTTTTGTTCCACAACGCAAGCATCTCAAAATGGCTGCCGGTCTGGAGCTTCCCAGCCTTGTGGTTTGCTTGGTTGGCTTTCCTAAGGGTGGGGCTACTGCTCATGGACCTACCCAGTCTCTGGAATCATGTAAAGCCTCAGAGTTGTCCCGATCATAGTCCGGTTAAAGCTCAGTCTACCTCACACACACTGGACCATTTGATCCAATTAAATATCATCTTAGGCCTGGGGAAAGTTGGAGATTTTTTTCTTCCCAATCACCTGCGACTGTGCCATCCTGGATTAGTTCCTCGTTCGGCGCACCGTATCCACAAGAACAAGCCAAGCAATACGGGTCAGTTAGGAATCATTGTCGATAAGTATTCACGCAACGGAGACCTTCGCGCTATTGGGAAAGCCATTTATGTGGCACAAGTTGTTTGCCACTCTGAACCACGAGGTGACAGCTGTGTGACAACCTATCTTGTGAAGTGGTGGCCTCACAAACAGATCTCCTCTAACAGGACTGGGAAGGGCAACAGACCTACTCCCAGATAACATTTCAATGTCAGCAAGCAAATTGTTCAGGACAAGATGTCCATAGAGGTGTTTCAATGTTGTCTCTGAATATAGTTCTTAACACAGCCACTCAAAGAGTGAAACATAGTCATTTATTTCCCAACCATGGTTCTGTGGGCAGCACTCTCGTCCGCAAGAAAAATGCTGTCTTAAGTCCCACTCCAAAGACTTGAGTATAATATTCCGGCTGACACTCTGGTACACTACTTCAGAGATTGCTGCGCTGTTGGTGGTGCTGTTTTTTGGATGCAGTGTTATAAACAGTGGTACCGTCTTCCCTCTCGGTGGATGTGAAAGAGCATTGCAGTTCTGCCTGGCGTCCTGGCTAATATTTATCCTTCAACCAACATCAGAAACATTGGCCGTTATCACATTGTTAGCTTTGCATTGCATAATCTGACTACATCTCCCTGTATTGCAAAACGTTTTAAAGTATTTAAAGGCAATAAATAGCACTAAAGTGCTTAATGCATCTTAAGGCCGTGATGGACACTGTAGAAATGCAAGACCATTCCTTTTGCAGTTACTAATTCAGTTGCACTACTTCAGGGATGTTTGCCTTTATTAGACGAGGCTCCAAATATACGAGCAGGGAGGTTATGACAGAGCTGTATGAAACGCTTGTTAGGCCACAGCTAGAGTATTGTGCCGTCTTCTCTTCTTCTTGAGCAGCCTCTCAATGTCGAGGGTGAACTGCTTCCGCTCCAGGGAGGTGGGTTCTGTGGTGGCTGGAAAGTCCGATCCTGGAACCGCAGATTCTGCCACAGGTTTTGCATGCGGTGCTTGATGAGGTGGATGGGACGCTCTGGAGTCTGTGCTCTGCTTCCGCTGTTTACATTTGGCCTCCGCATGCTCCATCTTACGACGCTCGAGATCATTGGCGTCTTTGCGGATGCTGTTTCCCCCAGCTTGTGCATTCTAAGGCAAGCGATTCCCACGTGTTGGTGGGAACGTTGCATTTATTTACATATATAGGGTAGGTCGGAAGAAACCTTTCCCCTTCGAAGAGTGGTCAATAAGCAGGGGCATAGATTTAAGGTAAGGGGCAGGAGATTTAGAAGGGGATTGAGGAAAATCCTTTTCATCCAGAGGGTGTTGGGAATCTAAACTTACCCGAAAGGGTGGTAGAGGCAAGAATTCCCACAACATTTAAGAAGCAACTTGAGAACTTGAACGCCATAACAAACAAGGTTTTGGACTAAGTGGGATTAGAATAGGTGTTTGATCGCCTGCGCAGACATGATGGACTCTATGACTCATGAGGCACCATTCTCAGGTCTCGTTGCGCTCTTGCTCAATCGTAACGAGGCTGGTGAATAGCAGGAGAGGTCAAAACGATATCCGCGCCGGACAGCAAAGAGTTTGCGATGCAACCGGCCCGCTCCCATTGGCAAATCAGGATCTCGCCTCAGCGTGGTGAGAAACCAATTATCACCACTTAAGCCCCATTTTCATACAATCGACGAGAGTGACACCATAACCAACGGCCTCCCGTCATTCAGCGGCCTCGCCAGCAAGTGGTCGCAATGGCACCGATTCTATTCCTTTAGAAAAGGTGAACCTGGCAGAAGGGCTTCTTCTGTGGGGAGCTGAGGAGGTGAGTAGCCATGTTTTCTCACAGGGCAAAGAGCCCTGGGGTGCTGGGCTTGTCACTCCAGTGCTCGGCGGGGGCTGGGGGACTCTCCGTAGGGGTGGGCAGCCATGGGGGGATCAGGGGACAACCGGGGGGGGGGGGGGGGGGGGGGGGGGAAACGCTGGCGGCACCATCATGCCAACCCTGGATCGTGTGTAACCGTTCCGGGGACATTCCTTGTCCCTGCCCGTCTGCCCCACCGCTCACCTATAACCCCCAACGACTGCTGAGTCGTCTGGCTGCATGGCTGAAGGCTATTGCGAACAGGGAATTGGCAATCGTGGTGAAGTGAGTACTTGGCATGTGGAGTCCATGCCAAGTGGATTCCTGTAGGTGGGCAGGCCATGTGGCATGTGGGAGTCATTGCTTAGCATCCAATCACACCTTGATACTTGGACACTGCGTTGGGGGGGGGGGGCAAAACTACACACGCAACATTCGAATACCCAGAGGATGGAACACAACTCCGGGGACATGTCCACAGCTGGAGGGTGGGTGAGCGCCACACGTGGGGGTGGTGGTGGGGGGGGGGGGGGGGGGGGGGGATTCCTGGAGAAATGGGGTTCGGGGGTCAGCCCGCATCGCAGAAGAAAGTGACAGAGGAATCATAATGGTTGTGCAAAATGTTGTTTAATGTGCTGTACAATACCCCACTCCCGGTGGTACCGCCTCCCCACCCCCCTCTTCCCTATCCGGTGCCCTCAGTGATCCTCAACGTGCCTGGCCCTCCTTGCTCTACCGCTTGATGTTTCCCCAGCAGGCACATCAGAGGTGGAGGCATCCAGCTGCTCTCCTCATCCCGTGGCCTTCGATGCCCCTGTCGGGCGTACTCTGGGGCTGGAGGGCCCTGACTCACTTGTGGGCCGTGGATGCACAGCCGTGCCGCCCTGTCTCATGTCCTGACTGTGAGACGCAGCCTCACCAGAAGGTGGAACTTGGGGGAGCTGGTGCCCACCGTCGCCACTCCACGGGACGGGTCCGGGCTAGCACCCAGTGCCCACTCGTGCCGATGGGTGCACATGGGGCCCTGGGGTTGACCTTGGGATGGAGGGGAGCTGGTTTGGCCCCCGGCTGCATCATCTGGCTCTACCAGCCCTGGCGGTTCCCCATGGTCCACACCATGTTGTCAACGCCCTTGGCGATGCTCCTCAGTGACTGGGACATGCTCTGCAATGGCTCAGCCATGCCCACCTGTGGCTGGGACAAGCTGCGTAGCGCCTCGGTCATCCTGTTCGAATTTTGCACTTTCTCCCCGTGTTTCGCGTGGGTTTCCTCCGGGTGATCCGGTTTCCTCCCACAGCCCAAAGATGGGCAGATTAGGTGGTTTAGTCAAGCTAAATTGCCCTTTTGTGTCCAAAAGGTCAGGTGGAGTTTCTGGGTTACGGGGATAGGGTGGAGATATAGGCTTGAGCAGGGTGCTCTTTCCAAGGGCCGGTGCAGACTCGATGGGCCGAATGGCCTCCTTCTGCACTGTAAATTCTATGATTCAATGATTCAACGCCTATCTGAGAGCAGGCCATGTCCCGCAGAACCTCATCAAATTCGGCCTGGTGCTGGGTGACATCCCCCAGCGAGAGAGTCATTCTGCCAAGGCCCTCAGCCATGGCTGTCACCGACTGCGCGATACCTTGGACACCTTCACTCATGGTGCCGATGTCGTGCACCAGGCTCTCCACTACAGTTGCCACCCCAGCAGTGTTGGCCTTGGTACCACGCATTGCTGACGCCACCTTCTGCGCCTGTCGTCTCTGGGACTCCTCCAAGCTGCTACGGATCTGCTGGAGCAATGCTGATATCTCCCTCTGAACATCCCGGCTGCTCCCTATTGTCTGCATCAGCTCCGGGTAACCCACTTCCAGAGGGTCAGCATCAAGGTGGGACCCAACAGGGTCCTGGGATCCAGCAGCCCTCCGACTGCTGTCTCACCTGGGGGTTCCTGCCTCCACCTGATGTCCATCAGCAGCAGTGTGGTGCTCACCAGATTGTGCCCCAGATGCCTGACCACTAACATTTCCCAGCGAGGTGTGTGTATCTGCACTGCCGGAGGGTGGCGATGACAGCAGTGCCCCGACCATGGTTGCATTCTCGGAACTCTCCTCCGAAGTGTTCTCCTCGGAATCGGGAGAGGGAGCCGCCCGGCATGGGCCGGCACTATCAGCTGGAGGGCCTGCGGGAGAATGGACATGTGGTCAGTGGGAGGGGTGGGTCAGTCAGTAAGGCGATAACAAATCACGCGTGACAGGTCTCCCTGGTGAAGCCCGGTGGTTCCTCAAATCTGCGGCGTCCGCCAGCTTCCACGTGGGTGACCGATCTGTCCTCGGCCACCCCAGTCACCTCCAGTGCGCGCTCCTCGAAGGAGGTGAGGATTCTTATGTCCGGCACCCCTCTGCCAGCCTATGCCCTCTCCCATGATTGTGGTAGAACGTTTCCTGCGGAGACACAGAGGGCATCGCTAGCCGCACGGGTGGTTCAATGGTGGGAGGGGGGGATGTGAAGGCGGGGTTAGGGGTTGGGGGGTTGGGGGGGTGGGGGGCTGGGGGCATTGGTGTCGACTCATTCACGTTGCCCGGTGTAGGTTGTTGATCTTCTTCCTGCACTGCTGGCCAGTCCTCCTGGTCACTCTCTTCGAACTAACGGCCGCTGCCACCTCATCCCAGGCAGCATTGGGTGCTCTGTGGCTCGCCCTCTGGGAGCCCCGGGGGTGGGGTGGAGGGGGGGGGGGGGAGACAAGACATCCCTCCTGGTCTCAACTGCATCCAGGAGCCTCCCGAGGTCAGCATCGCCGAATCCTGGGCCTGATCTCCTCGGTGCCAGTGTTGCGAGCTGGCTGGGGTTGGCTGAGCAAGTGCAGCTTAAGTGCTGCTCGATCTAGTTAGCGGGGCTGTCCAGCACGGTCCCATGAATCAGCTGGCGAGCCATTATTTGCGCCAAGACGTCCGTGAGGCCTCATTAAGTGGACCAATTAACGTTGACTTGCATTGCCGGTTTTCCTGGGCTGAGCACCGGGGCGCTCGCGGCAATCTGAAAGAGGTGTTCAAAATCGTTCGGGATCCCGACAGACACGATGCAGAGAAACTGTCCCTGTTAGCATCAGCTTCGGGAATCAGAGAACTCCATTATCAAGCAATTGGCAAATGTACCAAGGGCGATGTGAGGAAAACGTTCATTTTCACACAATGGGTGCTTACGATGTGAAATTCACTGCCAGGGGGTGTGGTGGAGGTACATTCAAACGGTGGTTTTCAAAATGGACTGGGATAAGCGACGGAAGAGAAAATGGGCCGGATTCGCCATTCCTGCGGCAAAGTGTCAACGCCAACGGAGGATCCGTGGAGTTCCACAATGGAAAAATCATGGCCACACCTGCACCGATTCCGCTACCGGGGGGCTAGCACCAACGCCACGCGGAAAATGGTGGGGGAATCGATGGGTCCGTGATGGACATGCGCAGGGCTGACAGGCTCCAGTCGCGTGTTCACTTACACCCCTCGCACACACACCAATTGCACCCGAATAGGAGGCGCCAGTTGTGCTGGACTGCGTACCCGTCCATCCCAACCCCACAGTCCACCTCCTGACCACCCCCTACTGCTCTCCCCAGCCCTGGCAGAAGCCCCCCCCCCCCCCCACCCCGGCCAGCGGCACGACTGTCGGCGATGTAAGTCGGTGCTGGACACTGTTCACACGCCCTCTCTCTCTCCGCAGCCACCACGGCAGGGTCACGACTGTTGGGACCACATGTGGCCTGCACTGTCAGGAACTCGGCCCATCGGAGATGGAGCATCGCAGGTACGCCTGAAAATGAGATGCGAACACGGTCGCGTGGCGGGATTCGGGCGCCCCCTACCCCCCCGGCGATTCTCTGACCCGGCGCGGGATCGCAGAATCCCAGCCTATGATTCTGCGTCACTACCGATAACATCGCTGAGATTTTGAACATTTTACTTCCCCGGCTCAAGTCAACATCAATTTAGAATTTTCTGGACTTAGAAAGCTAGTTTTCTCGATGCACTTAAAGTGAAAGATAATGGTGCAGGAGAACCACAATCACACGGTATTAAAGTGATTTGTGGCTCTCACAACCTTGGAGGGCCATTAGACCTGTGGATCGTCATCTCTGCTCTCTGAAATCATGTGAATGGCTTTTATCTATCTGCAACAAGGGGAAGGCGGTGACATTTGGCCAGTACAAATAAGTTATTGTTGGATTTATTCTAAACTGGATTTCATGAGGTAAGTAAATAAATGTTTTTCATTTGTGAATGCATTTAAATTTGCGCGTTCGATCGAATTGATGAACGTAAAGGAAGGTCTCTGTTCTTTCTTGATATATTTAATTCCAAGCTAAAACCCAGCCTATTTTTTTTTTGGGGGGTGGGGGTTTCTGTGTATTGTGTGCACAGTGTAGGGCCCAGCAGCACAACTGTCCGAGATCCCTGTATTGCCCCAATTCTGGCCCCTTGCTCATCTCAGATTCACTTCACTCCACAATTAGCAAGTGTGCCTCAGTTCCTTCGGCCCTGAACTCTGGGATACTACCTTGCTAAGCTGCTCTGCCTCTGTACCTCATTCCCGTCCGTTCAGCCGCCCTTTGACACCTAGGGTGCGATTCTCTTCAAATGCGGCGAGTCGTAAAGGCGGCCGTTTTCACGAACGCTGAAAGCAGGTGTGATCGCGGCCGTGAAAACGGCCGTAAACTCCGCGGTATTCGGCTCATCGGCCTGCGGAGAATCGCTGTTCACCGTAAAAAACGGCGAGCAGCGATTCGTGTCGGGGGGCGGCCTGAGGGGGGGGGGGGGGGGGGGGGGAGGATAGCGGGAGGCCGTGAAAATAGTCGGGAAGGCCCTCCCACTATTCTCCGACCCGTCGTGGGCAGCGGAGAATCGCGCCTCTAACCTTTGACATGCTATTGATCGCCTGTCCGAACGAAAGAACAATAAGAAATAGGAACAGAAGGAGGCCATTCAGCCCCTTGTGCCTGGCCGCACCATTCAAAAAGACCATGATTGATCCTGCACCTCAATCTCTATCCCATATTCCTTGATGCCCCTAGAGTTCAAAAATCAAGCGGTAGCATCCTTGAATATGTCGGGCAGCCAACATCTCCCCTGGACTCACTGTCAGGTACTCTTTGATACAGAGGGAAGTCGGATGAAAGCATCTGTGACTGCCACAGTTGGGAGTGAAGCTTTGCTCAATATGAGATGGTCACAGGGATTAATCCCCGAATGCCGTCTGCTAAATAAATGTTGACAGGATACCTCGCTCACCGAGAATGACCCTGAAACCTATACACAGTGGCTGACTGCGTTCAGGATTTGATGCAAGCGATTAGGTTTAGCACAGTGAAACAGTTTGAATTTAGAACATAGAACAAAGAACATTACAGCGCAGTACGGGCCCTTCGGCCCTCGATGTTGCGCCGAATTCCAGAACAAGACGACTTTAGCCCCTGCCAATAATATGCTGCTTCATTAGCTCATTGATCAGATGGGTAAAGCCAATTGGCCACATTGCTCCCCATAAAGCATGCTGGGAATCTTGGATGAATTAAAGGGGAAGCGGGACAAAAGCAAATAACAACCTGAAAGTTGCCACCCAGGTTGATAGGGTTGAGAAGAAGGCCTATGGTGTGTTGGCCTTTATTGGTAGAGGGATTGAGTTCCGGAGCCATGAGGTCATGTTGCAGTTGTACAAAACTCTAGTACGGCCGCATTTGGAGTATTGCGTACAGTTCTGGTCGCCTCATTATAGGAAGGACGTGGAAGCTTTGGAACGGGTGCAGAGGAGATTTACCAGGATGTTGCCTGGTATGGAGGGAAAATCTTATGAGGAAAGGCTGATGGACTTGAGGTTGTTTTCGTTAGAGAGAAGAAGGTTAAGAGGTGACTTAATAGAGGCATACAAAATGATCAGAGGGTTAGATAGGGTGGACAGCGAGAGCCTTCTCCCGCGGATGGAGGTGGCTAGCACGAGGGGACATAGCCTTAAACTGAGGGGTAATATATATAGGACAGAGGTCAGAGGTGGGTTTTTTATGCAAAGAGTGGTGAGGCCGTGGAATGCCCTACCTGCAACAGTTGTGAACTCGCCAACATTGAGGGCATTTAAAAGTTTATTGGATAAGCATATGGATGATAAGGGCATAGTGTAGGTTAGATGGCCTTTAGTTTTTTTCCATGTCGGTGCAACATCGAGGGCCGAAGGGCCTGTACTGCGCTGTATCATTCTATGTTCTATGTTCTAGAAGGATAATCCAATCGGATGAGGTAAAGAAGGGAGAGATGGGGCTCAGTTGGAACACAAATACTGGCATGGGCAATGGAACTGTCCCTTTAAGAAGCTTGAGATGAGCCAGGTACCTGGATATCATCATGTGACCAGGAGTCATGCCATCTCTCTCTTGCTCCATTGTAGTATCCGAGACAACAGGATGTGTCCAGGGATTGTTCTGCTGCTTGCATTAATTTAGCAAAGTGCTCTTTCAGAAGGTTGGTGCAGACTCGATGGACCAAATGGCCTCATTCTGCACAGTAGGGATTCGATGGATATCATTTCACAACGAACAACCTGCCAATCAAAAGCGTGTCCATTAAAAGATACAAATTAGTTTAATCTGGGCCAACACTTTTACGGTAATGGAAAGGACAGATGTTCAGGGCAGGCCGACTGCAATGCATTCTCTAGCCAAGCCGCATGATCTCATTCCTCCAGTGTGTGGTACAATGTCCACTTCAGTTCGGTACAAAATAAATGAATCTCTTTACAGCCCACAGTCAAGCTCGTTTCCAATGCATTGCCACATTTTCCTGCTGGTTTAGCACTGCGGGCTAAGACAGCTAGCTTGCAATGCAGAACAAGACAGCAGCGCGGGTTCAATTCCCGTTCCAGCCTCCCCAAACAGGTGTCGGAATGTGGTGACTAGGGGCTTTTCACAGTAACTTCATTGAAGCCTACTTGTGACAATAAGCGATTGCTATTATTATTACATGTATTAGAATTAGAATTAGAACAGTACAGCACAGAACAGGCCCTTCGGCCCTCGATGTTGTGCCGAGCAATGATCACCCTACTCAAGCCCACGTATCCACCCTATACCCGTAACCCAACAACCCCCATTAACCTTATTTTTTAGGACACTAAGGGCAATTTAGCCTGGCCAATCCACCTAACCCGCACATCTTTGGGCTGTGGGAGGAAACCGGAGCACCCGGAGGAAACCCACGCACACACGGGGAGGACGTGCAGACTCCGCACAGACAGTGACCCAGCCGGGAATCAAACCTGGGACCCTGGAGCTGTGAACCATTTATGCTAACCACCATGCTACAATGCACACCTTTATTTTGGCTTTCTTACTGTACAACTCTGAGAATAAAGAAGAACATGCGAAATAAGGGCTGACGTTGACCATTTGCCTCTTCCAGCCTCCTGCGCTGCTCAACAAGATGATGGCTCATATCCTACCTCAACCCCGTCCTTTTCAAGCAGTTTAAAAAACTTGTATTTCACCTTTAGCAAAATCACAGCGCATGCAGCTGTTACGATTGGGTGTAACTGGCTGCGATTCTATTCTTTTATCAACCCCCACCCCCCACCCCCCCCCCCTCCAGATGGTGGAGGCACGGAACCAATATTTTGCCTCTGTCTTCATGGTTAATAAAAAAAAATTCAAAAACTACAGTTAATGCAAAGTAACTTGGGGCAATAACCATCACTAGGGAGGCGGTATTGAATAAGCTGATGGGGTTAAGGGCAGATAAGTCTCCTGGACCTGCTGGCCTGCACCCTAAGCTATTAATGGAGGTGGCAGTAGAGATAATGGATACATTGGTTATATTTCAGAACTCCCTGGATTCTGGAAGGGTCCCGGTGGATTGGAAACACGCTAATGTGACAAAATAAAAAATCACATTTTCATTTCATGTATCGCTTATTGTCACAAGTAGGCTTCAATGAAGTTATCGCGAAAAGCCCCTAGTCGCCACATTTTGGCGCCTGTTCAGGGAGGCTGGTACGGGAATTGAACCCCTGCTGCTGGCCTGCCTTGGTCTGCTTTAAAAGCCAGCTATTTAGCCCAGTGTGCTAACCCAGCCCCTGATGCCCCTATTTAAATAGGGAGAGAGGCAAAAAGTAGGAAACTGTAGACTGGTTAGCTGGGCCTCTGTGGCGGGGAAGTTGCTGGAATCACTCATTAAGTAGGAGATGTAGGCAGCACGGTGGTGCAGTGGGTTAGCCCTTTTGCCTCACGGTGCCGAGGTCGCAGGTTCGATCCTGGCTCTGGGTCACTGTCCATGTGGAGTTTGCACATTCTCCCCATGTTTGCGTGGGTTTCACCCCCACAACTCAAAAGATGTGCAGGGTAGGTGGATTGGCCACGCTAAATTGCCCCTTAATTGGAAAAAATGAATTGGGTACTCTAAATTTAAAAAAAAATTAAGGTGGAGATGACAGAACATTTGGAAAGACAATGCTCAATCCACCATTATCAGTATGGTTTTATGAAGAGTAATCAGCAAGGTGGATGATGAGGAACCTACGGATGTGGTATATCTAAACTTCCAGAAGGCATTTGATAAGATGCCGCATAAAAGCCTGATCCAGAAGGTGAGATAGCAGGGGATTGAGGGTAGAGTACTAGATTGGATTGAGGAGTGGCTGACTGACAAAAAGCAGAGGGTCGGGATAAATGGGCCTTTCTCTGTCTGGCGAACTGTAGCTAGCGGGGTGCTGCATGGGTCCAGTCCTGGGTCCACAACTGTTTACTGTCTGTATAGATGATCGGCAAGCAGGTACAGAGTAACAGCAAAATTTGTGGATGATACTAAAATAGGTGGGACAGCAGGCAGTGAAAAGGAGATAAATATTTTACAGATTGTCCAATTCACCAAACAAGCACGTCTTTCGGGACTTGTGGGGGAAAACCGGAGCACCCGGAGGTAACCCACGCAGACACGGGGAGAACGTGCAGACTCCGCATAGACAGTGACCCAAGCTAGGATCGGCTAGGAGATTGGGCCAAAATTAGGCAGATGGAGTTTAATGGAGATAAGTGTGAGGTTATCCTTTTGACCGAAGATGCAAATTATTATCTGAATGGAAAGCAGATTCAAGATGCATCTGGACAGAGGGACCTGGGTGTCTTTGTTCATGAATTACAGAAAGTTGGTTTGCAGGTACAGTATGTAATTAAAAAGGCAAATGGAATGTTAGCGTTTATTGCAAAAGGACTGGAGCGTAAAAGTAGAGAAGTGTTGTTGCAATTGTATCGGGTGTTGGTCAGACTACATCTAGAGTATTGTGTCCAATTCTGGTCCCCTTATTTGAGGAAGGATGTGGTGGCATTGGAGGCAGTTCAGAGGAGGTTCATCAGATTGATTCCGGAATGAAAGGATTGACGTATGATGAAAGATTAAACAGTCTGGGCTTATACTCGCTGGAGTTTCAAAGAATGAGAGGGGATCTGATCGAGGTGCATGAAATACTAAATGGCATTGATGAAGTAAACATGGACCAAATGTTCCCCCTTGTGGGGCAATCTAGAACGAGAGGTCATGGGCGGGATTCCCTTTCCCGCCAGACCCGTTTTCTGGTGCGGTGCGCCCCCACCGGCAGCGGGATTCTCCATCACGGCAGACAGCCGATGGAGTTTCCCATTGTAGCCACCCCCACGCCGTCGGGAAATCTGCAGGCGTGAGTGCACTGCCGGCAAAACGGAGGATCCCGCTGATGGAGAACTCAGCCCCAAGGATATAGGTTGAGAGGTGGCAGCTTTAGAACTGAGATGAGGAGGAACTACTTCCCGCAGAGGGCGGTGAATTTGTGGAATTTGCCGCCCCATAGTGCAGTGGAGTCTGAGTCATTAAATAATAATAATCTTTATTATTGTCAAAAGTAGGCTTACATTAACACCGCAATGAAGTTACTGTGAAAATCACCCGTCGCCAAGTTCCAGCGCCTGTTGGGGTACACAGAGGGAGAATTCAGAATGTCCAATTCACCTAACAAGCACGTCTTTCGGAACTTGTGGGGGGAAACCGGAGCACCCGGAGGAAACCCACGCAGACACGGGGAGAACGCGCAGACTCCGCACAGACAATGACCCAAGCCGGAAATCGAACCTGGGACCCTGCAGCTGTGAAGCAACAGTGCTACCCACTGTGCGACTGTGCGATAGACATATTTCTGATGAACGAAACAGGTTAAAGGGATGCTGGCAACAGGTGGTGAGGTGGTTTTGAGACCAGGACGAGATCAGCCGTGATCTGATTGAATGGCGGAGCAGGCTCAAGGGGATGAATTGCCTACCTCTGCTCCTAATTCATATGTTCTTATGTTTTGAAAGATTTCTGGTGTGGTGAGGAATGGTGCCTCTGGGGGCAGGGGGAGGGGAATGGAGGAAAACAGAGACCGCAGGCACCCAGCAATGCGCTTTCAAGCCAGCGCGCTTGACCGATGAGCCCACGGCATGGTGGGAGTTGGAGGCTGATTGGTGTTGCACATGCCCATTGAACGTTTACAGACTGCACTCACTGAAAGATTCCCGTAGCAGGCCGGAGCACACTTGCACAGTTCCCGTGGCACACACACCTGTTGAGAGCCTCTGCCCTAGTAGACTTGTCAGTGAGATGGATGCGGATGAAAGTAATGCTGCAGCAAGCTTCCCAAGGATGAATCCAGTATTGTTTCAAGAGGAACTGAAGAAAATACCTTCATGGATATAGCTTCACCTAGAGACAGTCAGCCCGTTGTGGGCCAAACACCAGTCACCTCCACTGAATCGTGTCCCTCGCAAAGAATTAGGAAGTTCCCTGACCAACTGACCAATATAAAAGACTGTTTTGAGGGGCATTTGTTGCACATTTTTGGAAATAGGTCCTTTGTTATTACAGAATGTTCATCGGGGAATTAAAGGAGAAGGGATGTTGTAGCATGGCCATTTATAGGGGCAAGTCCCTGGAGGGCCATGTGACCAATGAAATCACGCAAGATGGCGTGATCTGGATCTCACCGTCATTGGGCGCGATCTGCATATTTAAATGAGCTATTACACTCAGTTAAATATGCGTTTGCGGGATTCTTCCGATGCCCAGGATCTAACGGACGCGCCTGGGAAACTTCAACAGGGCAGCTTTACGACTGGTTTCCCAAACGCGGACCAGTCATAATGGCACCTGGGGTGTGGGGGGTGGAGGGGCAGTCTCCGAGACAATGCCAGGGTGACCAGGTGCCAAGTTGGCACACCCAATGATCAGGCCCAGGGAAGGGGCCTTATCAGGTGGAGGGGCGATGTGGGAATGTTCCTGGGGGGGCCTCCACGAGGTTGGGGGGGGATGGGGGAGGTCATAAATGTGGGGGCGGGCTTAATGGGTCAGGGGGGAAGGTCGGGGCAACCAGACAAAGTGGCGCCCCGATCTGCAAGGAGCCTTTTCTGCTGGGTTTGGCAGTAGGAAATGCCTCAAGGGGGGCCTCGGCGAAGAGAAACTCCCCTCGGCCAATAATAATGACAAAGTGCTGTCGAATAACAGGGTGTTTCTCGATGCTGCAGCCACTGAGAAGCACCTTGCTAAATGTACCCAAAACTGGACATGGATTTCTTTGCGTTGAATCCTGCTCTTGATGTTTACAAGAAGGAGTTAGATATAGCTCTTGGGGCTAAAAGAATCAAAGGATATGATGGGGTGGAGGGACGCGAGAACAGATTACTGAGTTGAAGATCAGCGACCACCATATTGAATGGTGGAGCTGGCTCGAAGGGCCGAATGGCCTACCCCTGCTCTTTTTTTCTGTTTCTATGTTTCCTCGTGCTTCCCCATATCCCTTCATTCCCTCATGGCCCAAAATTCTAATGGCCGCTTCCTTTAATTTCCTGCTTGGGCAGGATATTCCGCATGCCCTGCGGTGGAGGTGGCACACCATCGGCCATCAATGGGGTTTCCTACTGGTCGCGCCCTCTGCCACTGGGGAACCAGTGGCAGGGGAGGTTCACCGAAGACCCAGCCGGAAGGTCCTACAGGCAGTAACGGCTGGAAAACCGCACCCAATGACTGACTACAGTTGTCTCGGGATCCACGTGGACTGACGATCTGTGTAGTGAAGAAATAGCTCCTCATGTCAGCCCTAAATTTTCAACCTCCTTATTCTGAAATGGTAACTCTATGTTCTAGATTCCCTGGCTGAGGAAAATGTACTCAAAGTTTCTTCTTAGGTCAATGCCCTCACCCCAAGACCCAACCTAGTGCACATTTGTTGACCTCCCCTATAGTTTACGCATGCCCTTTCTCAGATAAGGAGACCCAAACTGCACCCAGCACTCCAGGTGTGGTCTCACCAAATCCATGCTTAATTGTGGGAAGAGTTCTTTGCTCTTGTACTCCAGTTCTGTTGTGACGAAAGCTAGCATTCCATTTATGTTCTGAATCACGTGCTGTACTGCCGCGTTAACGTTTGCGGAGTTGTGTTGTCATGTGAGAGTACCCTTTAAGAAATGGGTGTTTAAGAAATGTACCTTTAAGAAACAGGGCTGCTCATGTTACTGGAGTGATGTCAGAGTGTGGGTGGAGTTGAGCTCCACTTCTGCTTTTATAGTTTCAGTTTGAGAAAAGCTTGGGTGTGTCTGTGAGCTGCACTGCTGTTGATCTCTGCCATCCAAAGACTATCTATGGATCATTTGGAGAACTCAGAATTGTAAAAAGGTCTCAGTATTGAATATAAATCTAATATGCTCCTGTTTGAAGGTTTGTTAAGTCTTTTGGATGGTTAAAAAGAACAGCATACAAGTTATTTCGTGTTGTATTCTTTGGGGGTTGTATTTGAATTGATGGTCGCTAAGATATTCACTGTTTGTTTTGAAAAGGTTAACTTGAGTTCGTAGAATAAACATTGTTTTGTTTTAAAAACCAATGGTTCATGTCTGCTGTACCACACCTGTAGAGTGGGCCATGTGCTCCCCATACCACAATCAGGTGAACTCCATGATACACTTTGGGATTCCCTAAACCCTGGCCCATAACAGTGTGTAAAAGTCCCTCTGCGTGTAGACATTTCTCTGTCTCTCACTATTCAAAACATATACATATTTGCGTGCTTCCAAGAGTGCCAAACATTTCACTGTTTCATCCACGACCGTTGACTCCACAGAATCAACTCGATTCACGCAGAGAGGAATGAATAATGGAGCCTGCAAGGTATCAGCAACTTGAAAAACAAACAGTGCCCCGCAAATATATGTTGTGCCTCAGACATCCAAACCAGCGTTATACCCTGAAGCCCAGCATGGAGAGCTGAGAAATATTCCTTCCTTCAGCATTGACGCTGTCACCCGAACAGGCAATTAGTTTCTTGCTGACATCGCAACAGCGATAAGTTAATTAATGTTGTCATTAATTTTAAATTCCTCGCTTTGCGCAGGAAAACAAAGGCATCCAATAAGCTGGAAAAAGAGGTTAAAAACAAAAAGTCAACTTGCCACCAGCGATGTCCCACTGTAATCATCTGGAAGGCATTCATGCAGTGGTTATTTTTATGATAGCAATTTAATATATAATAATAATCTTTATTATTGTAACAAGCAGGCTTACATTAACACTGCAATTAGGTTACTGTGAAAATCCCCTCGTGGCCATACTCCGACGCCTGTTGGGGTACACAGAGGGAAAATTCAGGATGTCCAATTTACCTAACCTACACGTCTTTCGGGACTTAGAACATAGAACATAGAACAGTACAGCACAGAACAGGCCCTTCGGCCCTCAATGTTGTGCCGAGCCATGATCACCCTACTCAAACCCACGTATCCACCCTATACCCGTAACCCAACAACCCCCCCCCCCCCTTAACCTTACTTTTATTAGGACACTACGGGCAATTTAGCATGGCCAATCCACCTAACCCGCACATCTTTGGACTGTGGGAGGAAACCGGAGCACCCGGAGGAAACCCACTTGTAGGAGGAAACCCACGCAGACACGGAGAGAACGTGCAGACTCCGCACAGATGGCGACCTAAGCCAGGAATGGAACCCGAGACCCTGGCTCTGTGAAAGAACAGTGCTAACCACTGTGCTACCGTGCGGTAATAGCTTCACTAACTACTGGTTTAAGAGAAAAGAGCATTTTTACAGAGCAATCTTTCAGAGCAACTTCCAAACGAGGCTAGACGTCCCTAAGCCCTGTCAATGTGCAAGGATGCAAGGCTATTGAATTCAAAGGTGGAGTACGACCTGTCTCTCACACTTCATTGCCCTCTCGCACTCACGGCTATCTCTCGCAAGGTTCGCAAATAATGTAATTAACAAAGTAATAGTAATGTCATTTTTCAGTCATAGCTGTCAAAATCTTTGTTTTCTGACAAGTTGTTGCTTCTTCAGCATGGAATAAGAATGTCTCAACATATAAAGCAGTATATCAGCAGGAGATGCAAGGCTGAGCACAATGTTTGTTCATCTCTGACATTTGAATTCTAAAACAAATGCATCCGAAGACATAGAAGGAACCATCTTCTTTAAGTTGATTTGAATTACTATTTTTTTAAATTTGACTTCGATTACTATTTTTAAGTCAATTTGAATTACTGTTGTTTAATTTTTAAATCTCACTTAAATAACTATTTTAGGTTGATTTAAATTACCATTTTTAAGTTGATTTAAATAACTTTTTTATTTTAATTAAATAACTTTTTTAATTTCAATGAAATAACTATTTAATTTGTTGTCAGGTCAAGCAAGATAAATACTCAGGGATAAAGCTAATTAAATAGTATACAGGAGAATGGATATAATCCGACACGAGTTTAATTTCAAAAGTTTAATTTAAAGGAATAAATCATGGCAGGACTGCTCCAAGGCGTGGTCTACTCATCTTGCTCCATGTGGCAGGCTGGGGACAGTTCCAGTCACCAGGGTCAGCATGTGTGCAGGAAGTGTCTCCAGTTACAGCTGCTGGAAGCTCAAGTTTCAGAGCTGGAGCCGCGGCTGGAGACACTATAGAGCATCTGCAAGTTGGAGAGCATTGTGGATAGCACGTATAGGGAGGTTGTCACACCACAGACTCAGACTCCGCAGGCAGGAAGGGAATGGGTGACCACCAGACAGAGCAAGAGAGCGAGGCAGGTAGTGCAGGAATCTCCTGTGGCCATTGCCCTGCAGAACAGATACCGCTTTGGATACTGTTGAGGGGAATGGCCTCTCAGGGGAAAACAGCAACAGCCAAACTCATTGGTTGGTTCTGCAGCAGAGGGGAGGGGTGATAAGTGTGCAAGTGCAATAGTGATAGGGGATTCAATTGTAAGGGGAATAGACAGGCGTTTCTCTGGCCGCAAACGAAACTCCCGGATGGTATGTTGCCTCCCTGGTGCTAGGGTCAATGATGTTTCGGAGCGGGTACAGGACATTCTGGAGCGCGAGGGTGAACAGCCAGTGGTCGTGGTACACATCAGTACAAACGACATAGATAAAAAAAGGATGAGGTCCTAAAAGCAGAATACAGGGAGCTAGGAAGGAAGTTAAGAAATTGGACCACGAAGATAGTGATCTCAGGATTACTACCGGTGCCACGTGCTACTCAGAGTAGAAATGACAGGATATAGAGGATGCATACGTGGCTGAAGGGATGGTGTCAGGGGGATGGTTTCAGATTCCTGGGGAATTGGGACCGGTTCTGGGGGAGGTGGGACCTGTACAAACTGGACGGGCTACACCTGGGCAGGACTGGAACTGATGTCCCAGGGGGCTATTTGCTAGAGCGGTTGGGGAGTGTTTAAACTAATGTGGCAGGGGGATGGGAACTGATACAGGAATTCGGAAGGTAGTAAAACAGGGACAGAAACAAAAGGCAGTAAGGGGGAAAGTGGAATGCAGAGAAGCCATAGTCAAAAATCAAAAAGGGCAACAGTATAAGGTACAGTGATTGAGAGGAGCTCAGTGAATAGGCCCAGTAATACGAAAAGGAATAGGGAGGTAAAAACATAAATGGAAAGCGACGCGGCAGGTTGTTACATGAAGATATGGGTTCAACGACAAGGAAAATTAGGAGAAAAGTTAAGAGGAAAAATAACTTAGGAGAGGTTACTGATCAAGGTGTTAAGGTTCAAAACAGAGGTATAAAAGCCAACATAAATTTACTTTACCTGAATGCTCGTAGTATTCGGAATATGGTAAATGAGTTGATAGTGCAAATCATCGTGAATGACTATGATTTAGTGGCCATTACTGAAACATGGCTAAAGGATGGTCACAACTGGGAGTTAAATATCCAAGGGTATCAAACTATTCGGAAGGACAGAGTAGATGGTAAGGGAGGTGGTGTAGCTCTATTATTTAAGGATGACATCTGGGCAATAGTAAGGGATGACATTGCTGTTATGGAGGATAAGGTTGAATCATTTGGGTGGAAATCAGGAATAGTGAGGTGAAAAAGTCACTGAAAGGAGTAGTTCACAGGCCACCAAATAGTAACATTACAGTGGGGGGGGGGGGGCAATAAACAAAGAAATAACTGATGCATGTAGAAATGGTACTGCAGTTATCATGGGGGATTTTAATCTACATATCGATTGGTTTAACCAGCTCGGTAAGGCAGCCTTGAGTAGGAGTTTATGGAATGTATCCGCGATAGTTTTCTAGAACAGTATGTAATAGAACCTACGAGGGAACAAGCGGTCCTAGATCTGGTCCTGTGTAATGAGACAGGGTTAATTAATGATCTCATAGTTAGGGATCCTCTCGGAAGGAGCGATCACAATATGGTGGAATATAAAATACAGATGGAGGATGAGAAGGTAAAATCAAACACTAGTGTTTTGTGCTTAAACAAAGGAGATTACAATGGGGTGAGAGAAGAGCTAGCTAAGGTAGATTGGGAGCAAAGACTTTATGGTAGAACAGTTGAGGAACAGTGGAGAACCTTCCAAGCGATTTTTCACCGTGCTCAGCAAAGGTTTATACCAACAAAAAGGAAGGACGGTAGAAAGAGGGAAAATCGACCGTGGATATCTAAGGAAATAAGGGAGAGTATCAAATTGAAGGAAAAAGCATATAAAGTGGCAAAGATTAGTGGGAGACTAGAGGACTGGGAAATCTTTAGGGGGTAACAGAAAGCTACTAAAAATGTTATAAAGAAGAGTATAATAGATTATGAGAGTAAACTTGCTCAGAATATAAAAACAGCTAGTAAAAGTTTTTACAAATATATAAAACAAAAAAGAGTGGCTAAGGTAAATATTGGTCCTATAGAGGATGAGAAGGGAGATTTAATAATGGGAGATGAGGAAATGGCTGAGGAACTGAACAGGTTTTTTGGGTCGGTCTTCACAGTGGAAGACACAAATAACATGCCAGTGACTGATGGAAATGAGGCTATGACAGGTGAGGACCTTGAGGAGGTAGTGATGGGCAAGCTAATGGGGCTAAAGGTAGACAAGTCTCCTGGCCCTGATGGAATGCATCCCAGAGTGCTAAGAGCTGGCTAGGGAAATTGCAAATGCACTAGTGAAAATTTACCAAAATTCATTAGACTCTGGGGTGGTGCCGGTGGATTGGAAATTAGAAAACGTGACACCACTGTTTAAAACAGGAGGTAGGCAGAACGCGGATAATTATAGGCCAGTTAGCTTAACTTCAGTAGTAGGGAAGATGCTGGAATCTATCATCAAGGAAGAAATTGCGAGGCATCTGGATGGAAATTGTCCCATTGGGCAGACGCAGCATGGGTTCATAAAGGGCAGGTCATGCCTAACTAATTTAGTGTAATATTTTGAGGACATTACCAGAGCGGTAGATAATGGAGAGCCAATGGATGTGGTATATCTGGATTTCCAGAAAGCTTTTGACAAGGTGCCACACAAAAGGTTGCTGCATAAGATAAAGATGCATGGCATTAAGGGTAAAGTAGTAGCATGGGTAGAGGATTGGTTAATTAATAGAAAGCAAAGTGTGGGGATTAATGGGTGTTTCTCTGGTTGGCAATCAGTAGCTAGTGGTCTCCCTCAGGGATCAGTGTTGGGCCCACAATTGTTCACAATTTACAGAGATGATTTGGAGTTGGGGACCAAGGGCAATGTGTCCAAGTTTGCAGACGACACTAAAATGAGTAGGAAAGCAAAAAGTGCAGAGGATACCGGAAGTCTGCAGAGGGATTTGGATAGGTTAAGTGAATGGGCTAGGGTCTGGCCGATGGAATACAATGTTGACAAATGTGAGGTTATCCATTTTGGTAGGAATATCAGCAAAAGGGATTATTATTTAAATGATAAAATATTAAAACATGTTGCTGTCCAGAGAGATCTGGGCACGCTCGTGCATGAGTCGCAAAACGTTGGCTTACAGGGGCAATAGGTGATTAAGAAGGCAAATGGCGTTTTGGCCTTCATTGCTAGAGGGATGAAGTTTAAGACTCGGGAGGTTATGCTGCAATTGTATGAGGTGTTAGTATTGTGTTCAGTTTCGGTCTCCTTACCTGAGAAAGGATGTCCTGGCGCTGGAGGGTGTGCAGAGGAGATTCACTCGGTTAATCCCAGATCTGAAGGGGTTGGATTACGAGGAGAGGTTGAGTAGACGGGACTGAACTCATTGGTATTTAGAAGGATGAGGGGGGATCTTATAGAAACATACAAAATTATGAAAGTAAAAGATAGGATAGGTGCGGGGAGGTTGTTTACACTGGCGGGTGACAGCAGAACTAGGGGGTATAGCCTCAAAATAAGGGGAAGTAGATTTAGGACTGAGTTTAGGAGGAACTTCTTCACCCAAAGGGTTGTGAATCTATGGAATTCCTTGCCCAGTGAAGCAGTTGAGGCTCCTTCATTAAATGTTTTTAAGATAAAGATAGGTAGTTTTTTGAAGAATAAAGGGATTAAGGGTTATGGTGTTCGGGCCGGAAAGTGGAGCTGAGTCCACAAAAGATCAGCCATGATCTCATTGAATGGCAGAGCAGGCCCGAGGGGCCAGATGGCCTACTCCTGCTCCTAGTTCTTATGTTCTTATCTCTGCTTTGTAAGATATGTGAAAAGCACTCGTGTACCATCCCATAGCAAGAAATTTCCCCTTAACCAGGCAAAGAATTTTCAATCTCGTTTGGAAAAGGCAAGAAATGCAGTGACCTTGCATTACAGTTGAGGTGTTCTTTGCAGAGATTCTTCCTCTGCATTCCCACTCCGACCTGTGAGTGTTTGATGCTTCTGAAGAGTGATGCAAGTAGAGGCATTGAGGGGGTCGGTTGTCCTCCGAGTGGCAACAAAGGCATTGCTTCAGCAGGCTGACACCTCTGCTCACCTCGGCTTTCCTTCACGACCTTGCAGAATTCCCCAGGATTAAGGATCACCGCAACATTTTGGGCAGACTCTGTGTGGGAAATAACCTCGGAAAATGGAAAGATACAGTGGTTGGAGTAGTGTACCCGAACAGGTGCTGGAATGTGGCGACTAGGGGCTTTTCACAGTAACTTCATTGCAGTATTAATGTAAGCCTACTTGTGACAATAAAGATTATTTTTAATTTAGTGACCACAAATAGCTTTTAAATTGAAGAAAGCTATAAATTTATTAACACTACTTAATTGGATTCGACACTTACTCCGATATAATACATAGTTGATAATTAACATGTAATCTACATTTATCTACGATCCCGGCTCTGGGTCACTGTCTGTGTGGAGTTTGCACATTCTCCCCGTGTCTGCGTGGGTTTCGCCCCCACAACCCAAAAATGTGCAGAGTAGGTGGATTGGCCACGCTAAATTGCCCCTTAATTGGAAAAAATAATTGGGTAATCTAAATTTATAAAAAAAAAAAAAAAAATCTACATTTATCTACTGCGAATCTCTACACTATTACATTAACTATGATCTTCTCTCACTCACACTATCTTTCATTCAGTCTGTACTCTAGCTATCTCCTTCCCTTCTCTCCATCACAAGGCTTAGCATCAATGTCTTATATACCTGTATATCTAGCTCCCCTAGTGGCTTATTTAGGCTTTTGAGTAACCCTTGCATTTCTTACATTTATGATAATGCCACAGATGCTAAGAAAGAAAGATTTACATTCGTCTAGCACCTTTCTCAACTTCAGGTCTTCCTCAAGCGTCTTGCGGCCAATGACGTGCTTTAGTTGCTGCTGTATGAAGTGCAGCAGCCAGTCTGCGCAAAGTAGATTCTCAGAAACAGAAATGTGATAATCGGCTTGTCATTTAGAATTGCTATTCGGGTAAGTTCAAGTCGCTGGGGTCTGCTATCAGTGGTTTAGAAACTCAGACGTATTGCCTCAAATAAAAAACACACACTGATTTCGGACAGGAGGAAAGAGATTTGGAGTGGGCCAGGGCATTCAGTTGATCTTGCCTCTCCTGTCCCAAACAATAGCGAACTGAAAGTAGAGAAATATACAGTGGCAACAAACGCACAAGCCATTTGGACAATCACTCTGAATGACATTCACGTAAGTTCTGTCATTTGGAAGTGGGGGGTCTAGGGTGCAGTCCCTTGCTCAAAGGTAGATGGCGTAACACAGAAGTTAAGGCTTCCAAGTGTCTGTCCTCATTCGCAGCTGGGATTTTCCGGTGTCTCTGAAAGTGAATGGAGTTTTGGCTGGAACACCAAATTCCTTGTTCTCGCTCGCAACGGGTCCCGCCACGGATAAGACCGGAGAATTCCACCCATGGTCTGGTGCCCATTGTCGTAGTCACGGAGAGACTCCACTAAGTTAGGTGCATTATGATAGAATCATACAATCACTACAGTGCAGAAGGAGGCCATTCAGCCCATCGAGTCTGCACCGACCCACTGAAAGAAATGAAAAAAATGAAAATTGCTTATTGTCACAAGTGGGCTTCAATTGAAGTTACTGTGAAAAGCCCCTAGTCGCCAGATTCCGGCGCCTGTTTAGGGAGGCTGTTACGGGAATTGAACCGTGCTGCTGGCCTGCTTGGTCTGCTTTCAAAGCCAGTGATTTAGCCCTGTGCTAAACAGCCTGCATTAAGTTACTGTGAAAAGCCCCTAGTCGCCTCATTCCGGTGCCTGTTCGGGGAGGCTGTTACGGGAATTGAACCGTGCTGCTGGCCTGCCTTGGTCTGCTTTCAAAGCCATCAATTTAGCCCTGTGCTAAACAGCCCCGAGCAGACGAAGATTGGTGGAGTTATGGATAGTGAGGAAGGCTGTTGTCGGCTGCAAAGAGACATAGATAGGATGCAGAGCTGGGCTGAGAAGTGGCAGACGGAGTTTAAGCCTGAAAAGTGTGAGGTTGTCCATTTTAGACAAATATGAATGCGGAATACAGAGTTAACGGTAGGGTTCTTGGCAATGTGGAGGAGCAGAGAGATCTTGGGGTCTATGTTCATAGATCTTTGAAAGCTGCCACTCAAGTAAATAGAGCTGTGAAGAAGGCCTATGGTGTGCTTGCGTTCATTAGCAGAGGGATTGGATTTAAGAGCCGTGAGGTGTGCAAAACCTTGGTAAGGTCACATTTGGAGTACTGTGTGCAGTTCTGGTCACCTATTTTTAGGAAGGATGTGGAAGCTTTGGAAAAGGTGCAAAGGAGATTTACCAGGATGTTGCCTGGAATGGAGAGTAGGTCTTACGAGGAAAGGTTGAGGGTGCTGGGCCTTTTCTCATTAGAACGGAGAAGGATGAAGGGCGACTTGATAGAGGTTTATAAGATGATCGGGGAATAGATAGAGTAGACAGTCAGAGACTTTTTCCCCGGGTAGAACAAACCATTACAAGGGGACATAAATTTAAGGTGGAAGATATAGGAGGGATGTCAGAGGTAGGTTTTTTACCCAGAGAGTAGTGGGGGGCATGGAATGCACTGCCTGTGGAAGTAGTTGAGTCGGAAACATTAGGGACCTTCAAGCGGCTATTGGATAGGTGGTGAGATTAAGGGGTATAGATTAATTTGTTCTTAATCCAGGATAAAAGTTCGGCACAACATCGTGGGCCGAAGGGCCTGTTCTGTGCAGCATTTTTCTATGTTATATGTTCTTACCTCGGCCCACTCCCCCGCCCTATCCCCGTAACCCCACTTAACCTTTTGGACACACTAAGGGGCGTTTTAGCATGGCAAATCCACCTAACCTTTGGACTGTGGGAGGAAACCGGAGCTCACGGAGGAAACTCACGCAGACACGGGGAGAACGTGCAAACTACACGCAGACAGTCACCCGAGGTCGGAATTTAATACGGGTCACAGCGCTGTGAAGCAGTAGCGCTGTGCCACTGTTGCTGCCCCTGATAATGCCCTGCTCCATGTAGCCCACCTCACCTTAATGTCAAAGTTGAAGACACAGCAAAGATATTCAGCAAAAGTACAACATAGTGACAGTCCACACAGCCCAACCAGCCCATATTGTCATTTAGTCTCTGTATGAGCAAATAGTTCCATTGTATATTCACAGTGTTTTTAGAGTTGCCTCTCAAGCAGCCTTGTAGCTGAACAATTGCGCAATGTCATTGGAGATGACATCATGGGCGTTTGCGCAGGCAAATGGGCAGCCTAACATCACAACCTGTAGTGTTAACATCATCTGAATAAAGCTTTACAGTTTTTGCTGAATCTCCAAGGCCTGCAGACTCAATCTTGAATCCACCACATAAAAAGATGCAGAGGTGGTCATTGTTCTTGTCGGCACACACAAACATGGGGCGAAATTTTCCGACCCCCAGCAGGGTCGGAGAATCGCCTGGGGCCACCTAACATCCCGCCCCCCGCCGTGGCTGAGAGTCTCCTCCACCCGGGAAGTGGCGGCGGCAGGAATCTCGCCACTCCGATCGGAGAGGCCCCTGCGGTGATTCTCCGGCCCGGATGGGGTGAAGTCCCGCCGCTGGGAGGCCTCTCCCGCCACCGAGGTTTGAACCACCTCTGGAACGGTGGCATCGCGGCGCGAGCGGGCCCCGGGGTCCTGGGGGAGGGTGGGGGGCGATCGAACCCCGGGGGGTGCCCCCACGGTGTCCTGGCCCGCGATCGGGGCCCCCCGCTCAGACTCCGGGCCAGTGCCCTGGATGCACTATTTTCCTCCGCTGCTGCCACGGCCTCCGCCATGGCGGAAGCGGAAGAGAACCCCACATCCCACATGCGCCGGCAGTGACATCAGCGGCCAGCTGCCGCTGATGTCACTGCCGGCACATGCGCTGACCGGCGAAAGCCTTTCGGCCAGCCCCGCTGCCGGGGGCGCCGGTTTTTTGCGCCAGTCATCTGGTGCAAACCGCTCCGGCGTGGGGCTGGCCCCCAAAGGTGGGGAGAATTCCCCACCTTTGGGGAGGCCAGACCCCTGAGTGGTTGGCGCCACTCCCCTACTCCGGGACCCTCCGTCACGCCGGGTAGGGGAGAATGCCGCCCATGATCAGGTATCTTCAGCCAGACCGTCATGGGATCCCAGGTGGACTCTCCTGAACACTCTTACCAAACTGTTCGTTGATAAACAGTTCATGTGGAAACATTTTCCACTTCAAGGAATCAGATGACACGGGCGCGATTCTCCGATCCCCCCCTCCCTCTGGGCCGGAGAATCGGCCATGCCGCCCGGATGCCAGGACACCATTCTCCCACCCCTGAAAAAACGGGCGGGCACGCATGGCGCCGGGCCACATGGAGAATCGCTGCAAACGGGCGTAGCAGCGATCCTCCAGCGGCGCCGCGATTCTCCGGCCTGGTGGCCGTCCGAAAAAATCATGCTCTGGATTGGCGGGACCTCGGGGTTGAAGGATCCGGGGTGGCCTGTTGGGGGGGGGGGGGGGGTAGGGAACGTCCAACCCCGGGGAGGCCCTCCGTAGTGGCCTGGTCCGCGATCAGGGCCCACCGGTCGCGGGCCGGTCTCTCTGTTGGGGGGCCTCCTTTCCTCCGTGCCGACTCCTGGATCCCTGCTCTATTTGGCATCCTGGCCGGCGCGGGGAAGAAGGCCACTACGCATGCGCTGGTTGGCGCCAGCCCCACTGCGCATGCGCAGACCCCGCGGTGCCAGGTCAACGCCGGGACCGGCAGCTGGGATGGCATGGGGCGCTTCAGCCGGCGACCTGAGAATCAGGACCCCAGGACCCCCCAGGACCTGAGAATCAGGTCTCAGAACCGGCGCCGGCGTCGGAGTAAAGTACTCCCGTTTTGGCGCTGGCGCCGGCACTCTAGCGCTGGACCAGAGAATCGCAGCACACGTCTGTAACCACAGGATAAGAGAAGAATGGCAAAAATTACCTGGTACTGTCAGGAGTTATGGGCATGGTGCTTTGTGGCAAGACGTCAGGAGCAAATCCTGAGTTAAAACCACATTCCACCTGAAGACTCAAGTTATCTGTACAGGCAGGTTGTCACCTCTGGGGACTGAGAGTCATTGTTCCACCATTATTAAGAAAATGTGTATTCACCCAATTACATGATGGTCGCTGTGGCTTTGTAAGCATGAAGGAGCTGGCCGGGAGCTATTTATTGGTGGCCGGGGCTGGATGCCGACATCAAGGAGAAAGTGGGAATGTGTTTGTCTTGTGCAAATCGTGGAATCTGCCGCGATTAGCCCGTTGCTCCTGCGGGAATGGTCAGAAGAGGCCTGGCAACAGGTACATGTTGATTACACTGGACCCCTAGCAGGGCGCATGTTTCTCATTTTAGTCGATGTTCACTCGAGAAGGCCTGAAGTTGCCAGTGTCATGAGAATGTCGCTTTAAGAAATGTTTAGCTGCTCATGTTACTGCAGTGATGTCAGAGTGTGGGTGGAGCTGAGCTCTGGATCTGCTTTTTAGTTTCACTTTGAGAAAAGCTTGGGTGTGTCTCTGTCTTTTTGGTTTCGTTTTTCAGTGTGTTGCAGCTGAAGTCAGGCAAAGCAGCTGTACTGTTGAGCTCTCTGCCATCAAATGACTATCTGTTAATCATTTGGTGAATTCAGAATTTTAAATGTTTTCAGTATTGAATGAAAACCCTGATGTGCTTCTGTTTAAAGGGTTGTTAAGTCTTTTGGATGTTAAAAGGACAGCTTAAAGGATTACTTAGTGTTGTAGTATTTGGGGGTTATCTTTAAATTGATGGTTGCTAAGATATTCACTGTTCGTTTTAAAAAGGTTAACTTGAGTTCATAGAATAAACATTGTTTTGCTTTAAAAAATACTTTTCCATTTCTGCTCTACCACACCTGTAGAGTGAACCGTGTGCTCCCCATACCACAATCTGTTAAAATTTGTGGGTCAGGAGAACTCCAAGATACACTTTGGGGTTCTCTGAACCCTGACCCATAACACCAGGATGAAGCCAACTTCATCGGAGAAAACAATTGAGAGATTGGATGAAATCACCAGCAGATTCGATCACCCGAAACAACTGGTTCGCAATAATGGACCGCAGTTCACATCTCAAGTGTTCTTTAACTACGTGATAGAGAACGGAATACGACAGATTTGGTCCACACTATCGCAGAATGTTTTGTACAGACGATGAGAGGCGGCTTTACAATGAAACACAGTCAAAATGCCCCAACCAATGGGGGGGGGGGGGGGGGGGGGAAAGGGGGAGCATGTCAGCTGGTGCACTGGACATCTAATCAGAGTCTGATTACTCTGATAGGCTCATTCAGCAGGCAATGCGGAGCAAAATCGGACGCTGATTGGTGAGTCTGAAAAAGCAACAACAGCGAGGCACCATACGCCACCAGAATGGGAGGTCATCTGCCAAGACGAGCAGGTGAGGCCAGCAGGTTCGCCACTCAACCAGGCAGGTCAGCAGCAGCGAGGCACTAGGCACGATGCCCCCGAATCAAGCCTCAGCCACGAGGAGATGGTGAGGGAGACATGAGGCTGGCTGGAAGACCCGAGGTGAGTGAGCTTGTGAGAATAGGAGAGCATGAGGTGTGTGGGGAGAGACTGTGAGTGGATGAGGGAGTGAGGTGGAAGAGTGTGAGGGTGTGGGGAAGGAGAGTGTGTGCGTGAGGGACGTTGGGTTGCAATACGGAGGCACGGAGATTTTGTGATGGGGTTGGGAATCCACGGGAAGGAAAGTTTGTGAGTTGGTGAGGCTTCCAATTCAGCAATTATTCGTACAGGCGTGTTTTTACAAGTTAAAAACAGTGACCGACTCGTGTATTTTTGTGGCTTCACATTTGTGTTCTGTGGGGCGAGGGTGGGTGGGGTCGGGAAGGGCGTGAGGTTGGGCGGGGGCCCTAGAAGGTGAGCACCGGACCCCATGAACTGTAAACCTGCCGCTGCAGACAAGGAAACATTCATTAAAGGTAGCCAGAGAACAAGGTTCATTGCCTAAATGTTTGAGTTAATTCCTGCACGCGTACAGGAATACTGCGCACTCAACAACCCAAGTTTCTCCAGCGTTGCTACTGGTAAAACATCAACTATGCACAGCACTCGATTTGCAAAAACCACCCAAGACAAAAGAAATTGTCGAGAAAAAACAGCAGGATTAGGTCGTACGGAAGGAGAAAAGGGTAAAACAGCATGGGCGGGATTCTCCGTAGCCTGACGGCGAAATTGGGAATGGCAATCGGGTGGAGAATGATGCCCGACTCCTGAATTGGGGCAGACGTCGGTTTGACGGCGGGTTGCGATGTTCTGCCCCCTTAAAACCGGCGTCATTGGGACGCGCGCCCTGCGCAGTCGGAACGCTTTTGGAACATCATCAGTCGGCCTGCAACACTACGCCCCTGATGGGCCGAGTACCCAATGGCGCGGGCCACGTGTGGTCCCAGCGGTCGGGAGCCTGGCGTGCCGCTGTGCTGACAGTGTCCAGCGCAGCCACATTCGGTTGAGATCCGTGCCGTTGGCCGGGGGGCTTCTGTCAGGTCTGGGAGTGTGGTGGGGGGGGCGGCCAGGAGGTGGGCTATAGAGTCGAGGTAGGCGGGTACGCGGTCCAACGTGGCCTGCGCCATTTTGTCCGCGCGAGTGATGCATGTGGGGGGGGGTGCGCGGCTGCAGCTTGTCAGCACTGCGCATGTGCAGCACGGACCCAGCAATTCTCCGACCGTTTTCCAGGCGCTCCGCGGGTATTTCACTCCGCACCGGTGCTAGCCCCGCACCACGAGATGAATCGGCGAGGGTTTTGAGCCGATTTTCCCGTTGTGAAACATCACGGATGCTCCGTTGGCGTCAGCACTTAGCCTCAGGAACTGAGGAGACACCAGCCCCACATTTTTCATCCCGGTCAAGAGGTTCTGGCAAGAAATGATACAAGTGAAATGTGGGTTCCTGCCACCATCTTAGCCCAGACAGGACCGATCTCGTACACAATACAAACCTGAGATTATGTAACATGGGGGAGGGATGCGGATCAATTTTTGGTGACATAGAACATAGAACATAGAACAGTACAGCACAGAACAGGCCCTTCGGCCCTCGATGTTGTGCCGAGCAATGATCACCCTACTTGAACCCACGTAACCCTTATACCCGTAACCCAACAATCCCCCCATTAACTTTACACTACGGGCAATTTAGCATGGCCAATCCACCTAACCCGCACATCTTTGGACTGTGGGAGGAAACCGGAGCACCCGGAGGAAACCCACGCACACACAGGGAGGACGTGCAGACTCCACACAGACAGTGACCCAGCCGGGAATCGAACCTGGGACCCTGGAGCTGTGAAGCATTGATGCTAACCACCATGCTACCGTGAGGCCCACTACGAGAACCAATCTGCCAGAGGCAGAACTGACAAGAGTCCAAATCCAGCTGTGCCAAGAGACGGAATTGTTGTGGTTTTTCTCTTTTCCATAAAATAATCGGAGGAGCCTCAGGTACAGATTGATTGTTTATTGAACAAGGCATTCGGAGAGGGCAGCTTCAGAGAATGACCTCTGGAGCAGACTTTGCCAGTGTACAGAAACAGGTGACATTTAACCAGAATATGCTTATATAGGTCACATATGCATGGATATCGTTTACATTCGATCACGTCTATGTTTTAAAAAATTCAAGGGGCAGTTTAGCATGACCAATCCACCTACCCTGCACTTCTTTGGGTTTTGAGGGTGAGACCCACGCACACACGAGGAGATTGTGCAACCTCCACACGGACAGTGACCTGGGGGCTGGGATTGAACCTGGGTCCTCGCTGCTATGAGGCAGCAGTGTTAACCACTGCGCCACCGTGCCGCAAAATCGATTTTATATTTTACACTGTCGAATTTGTGTGCACGTAGGAAGAGTGTTATCTACCCAGATCTACCATTTAGCTTTCTACAGGTCATTCCCTAACCTCCCTACTTGGTGCCAGATCTGTTAGATGTGTCTGGTCTGCAGGTCGAGTTAGAAGAACGTGTTTGTTAATTGTGTATTCTGACTGCTGTAAATTATGTCTTAGAGCAAGCTATTTAGGTCACTGGAACAGGAACATGCTTGACCCTTATAGTCACTGGCTGTAGATGGTGCCAGGTTAGCTTTTACCTAACATCTTTATGAAAATTGCTTTAATATATTGTACTACATTACAAAATCCTGTAGAATAAGTGCTAACTGTCCTACTAGATTATTGTTAATAAATCCTAATCATTCACTTAACAATTTCTCTTGGCTTTAAAATTTTATCCCTTTTGAGATAAAACCAAGAATTCTATTACCTTTTCTTTTACCAGTTTTTTCAATCAATTATTTACACCTCATCTTAATACACCTACCCAGCCTCAGGCTATGGGCTGTGGTGGGTTCTAGTTCTGTTATCCTGGGAATGACAGTGATGGGTAAAGAACACACGGGGGAGGCTCCTCATCCAAGGTCACATCTCACCAGAGGGAAACCTTCTCCCACGTACCATTAATTAGGACTGACTTGTTGCTTCATTCATCGGGGTGAACATAAAACTTCAACCTGAAGACATCAATTCAGAGCCTGTTTCAGCCTGACTGTGAATCGCCTCGAGCAAGAGCTTTGACGTACACTTCGAAGCCAGCATAATGCATCTAAGAACACCCTACACCAAGGCTGCTTTCCCACACTACAAATTTTGCACACGTGTTAACGTTTTTTGAATGTGGGGAGGGAAGGAGAGCCGTTATGCGACTGAGCTTGCAAACATGAGGCCCAGGTTAATGATCTGGCGATGTGACTTCAAAACACACCATGGCTGCTGGGGAATTTAAGTTCAGTCAAATAAATCATAGAATCATTGAATTTATAGCGCAGAAGGAGGCCATTCGGCCCATAGTGTCTGCACCGGTCCTTGGAAAGAGAACCCCACTTCAGCCCACGTCTCCACCTTATCCCCGTAACCAACAATTTTGGACACCAAAGGCAATTTAGCACAGCCAATCCAGCTAACCTGCACGTCTTTGGTCTGTGGGGGGAAACTGGAGCACCCGGAGGAAACCCACGCAGGCACGGGGAGAAAGTGCAGACTCCGCACACAGTGACCCAAGCCGGGAATCGAACTTGGGACCCTGGAGCTGCGAAGCAACTGTGCTAACCACTGTGCTGCCCACAAATCTGAAATAAAAACGTTTGGATCAGATATAGTGGCCAAGAACCTATTGAATTTTAACCAAACAAAACTAATCTGGTTCATTCATTGCCTTGAGTGAAGAAATCTGCTGTCCATACTTGGTCTGGCCTGGACGTGAGCCCCGGCGCACAGCAATGGGGCTGATTCGCTGTTGTCCTCTGAAATGACCCAGCAAGACGCTAAACTAAAAAAAGCTACAGTCCTAAATGGACTCCTGATTTTGAAGGTGGCCTCTCACTTTCCCAAGGGCAATTAGGGATGGGCAATCAATGCTTGTCTTGCAAGTAACAGATGCTCAAATCCCATGAATGGATGAAAAGAAATTCCACCCTGCCATGGCGGGAATCACCCCGGAGGTCACGGCAGGCCAGCCAAAATTCCATTGACCGGATTACCCCCAACGACCGTGGAGGTCGGGAAAATCCCGCCCATTGTGCTTTTGCCAAAATATCTACTTCAATTTCAAACAACCTCTTTCATGAATTCCAAAAGAATTAGTCGATCAACAAATCAGTGTACAGTAAGATGTAAGAAGGAGGGGACCATTTGGGATGTGCCGCATGTGATTGGTGACATTTAATCACGGTGTGTGTTTTTCCTCCATCTGTTCAAGAATAAAGAGGAAAATGGCTGTTTCGCTGTCATTTGACCTTGTAACAAATTATGTGATTGCAGTTTCAAAACACGAGAAAGGGCGTTTCCTCATGTGAATGAAAACTCCCAGTCACTTATAGCGCACCTGGATTAATAATTCTTTCATGCTTCACAGGCAGGTAGTGAGCCATCCAACCAGTATAATATGGAAGTGTTTGTTCATGCAAGAAAAGAAAGAAAATCGCTTATTGTTACGAGTAGGCTTCAATGAAGTTACTGTGAAAAGCCCCTAGTCGCCACATTCCGGCGCCTGTCCGGGGAGGCTGGTACGGGAATTGAACCGTGCTGCTGGCCTGCTTGGTCTGCTTTAAAAGCCAGCGATTTAGCCCAGTGAGCTAAACCAGCCCCTCGACCAGCATAAGACCTAGGAGCAAAATTAGGCCATTTGGCCCATCGATCCTGCTCCGCCATTCAATTTTGGCTGATAATTTTCTCATCTCCATTCTCCTGCCTTTGCCCCATAACCCCTGACCCCCTTATTAATGAAGAGCCTATCGATCTGTGTCTTAAAGACACCCAGTGACCTAGACTTCTGCGGCAAAGTGTTCCACAGATTCACCACACTCTGGCTGAAGAAACTCCTCCTCTTCTCAGTTTGAAAGGATCGTCTCTTCAGTCTGATGCTGTGCCTAGTATTTTTAGTTGTTCTTTCTAGTGGAAACATCCTCTCAGCGTCCACTCTATCTAGGCCATTCATACCCTGTAAATTTCAATAAGATCCCCTTCATACTTCTAAACTCCAACGAGTACAGACCCAGAGTCCTCAACCAATCCTCATATGACAGTGGAAGGCATTAAATAGTGTAATTTTACTACCCATACCAAACCCCAACGGTGGCTACGATTCTGAAACCCCAATATTGTGGTTTATTTTAAGACTGTGCGGAAAGAATGATTCGCTACAGGAGTGATTGCATGGAAAAAAAATAGCGCTTTGGTATTTCTAAATCAAAACCTTTATTATAAATACAATATTAAACTTTTAACATCACCGCTGAAAAATAACAGCTTACAATTACCCCTTAACACAACTATACAATTTCCCATTCAACAACAAGAAAAGAAATATACAGTTCTTAATCCACCTTAAAATTAGCAGGGCACGGAATCATACTTGTGTTACAGAACAGATTCCGGCTCTTGTTAGAACCGCTTCAGACTCTGGCTGAATATCTTCAAATAGCTTCTTCAACTCAGCTGTTTCAGCCTCTTCATTGTCTTCAGACAACAATACGCTTTTAAAATTTTATTATTTTTTTTCCCCTATAATACTGGAAAGGAAAACTGCTCCTATCTATATGTGAGGCTAAACATTGCAAGGATTGCCAGATCAAACTTCACTCCCAAAAGCCTTTTCTCCAAAACCCTGGGCAGGATTCACTGGTCGCTGACCAAATTGGGAGTGGTGCCGCTTTTACGATGCTCCGCTCCTTCCAAAGCAGCGTACTCTCTGAGGACATTGCCTGAGGCCCACCCCCCGATGCTCCGCCCCCGATCAGCCAAGTTCCCGATGGCGTCGGTCACGTGCGGTTTCATCCGTCGGGAACTTGGCATGGCGACTGCGGACTCTGTCCACCGCCACCACAATTGGGGGAGGGCCTATCTGTGGGCGGGGGAGACTCTGTCATGGTCTGGGGGCACTGTTGGGGGTGGTCTAGGGTGCGACCTGTCCAAAGGGGGGTCACTATTTCACAGCCTGGTCCGTGGGCGGCCGGCACCATGTTGCATGGCGTGGCCACTGTAGGCGGCTGCCATGCGCATCCATAGCCACGGGCCCGGCAATTCTCTGGGCCGTATCGTCAGCTAGAGCCGGGTGCTCTACGCTGCCTTGTTGCTAGACCCCCAGCCTAACGGAGCATCGGTGGCCGTTTTACGCAATTTCTTCTGTCATAAAAGGCCACCGTTCCCACGCAGACATGGGGACATAGCCTCAAAGTCAGAGAATCCAGCTCCATGTCTCTCTCCACAGCTTTCTGCAAAACTGCCTCTATCCACAAGCTTCTCAAAATGTCTCTCTGCATTCCTTGGCCCTACCCAGTAATGAACCCATCTCCCCAACAAATTCTCTCTGCAGGCTGCAAAATCATATTAACTCCCCAGTCAAGCCATAGTCCATTAGCCTAGACTGATAAACACATTCCTGTGCCAATTTCACTTGCTGGCTGCTAAAACCACCCAGGCTCTGCAAACTGAATTATCTTTAAACAAGCACGTTCTAACCCCACGGCTTTAATCCTTAAATATCCCCCCATATTTATAATCCATTATTCCTAACATTTTCCAATCATTGCAGTAGAATGGCTACATGCGATTCATCGAAGCCAGTTGACAGACAAGTGGGGGTAGGGACAGTCCCTGTGATGTAAAGAAGGCCAACAGCATGGTCATTGTTTGTAGAATGACTTAACAAAAGCAAAAGGCTTGCGGAGGCTGAAAATCTGTAATAAAAACAGACAAGACTGGAAATAGTCAGCAGTTAAGGCCCCACTCTGTGGAGAGTGGAAGAGCTTACGTTTCAGGGTGATGACCTCTCATCAGAGCTGGAAGGTACTAGAGAGGTAACGGGTTTTAAGCGAGGACAGAAGCAGAAGGGCGGAGATCAGCAGAGGAACGAACCAAAGCGATCTGTGATTGGGCGAAGGTAGGAATGAGCAAAAGACAAAAGGGGCAATGGTGCGAGGCATGAGGCGGATAATGGGGCAAGTAAAGAAACATGTAGGATGTAACTGTTGGCCCTTGTGTAAAATGGGCATCAGATAAGCCATTCATCTCAATTTCCCTCTCTATCCTATCTGCTGTCACCTGATTTACATTATGGTCAAAATATAAATTCTCCACCATTGAGTATATTTTCTATATGTTCATTATTTATATACTCTGCTCCTCCCTGATAGGCAAGAAGCCTTTAATTGCCCTGCCTCGTTGAAACGGAAAAGATTCAGAGGAGTTTGACAGGGTAGATGTTTCCCATGGCTGGAGAGTCTAGAGCCCTAGTCTAATGATAAGGTGGCAGCCATTTTGGACGGAGCTGAGGGGAAATCTCTCCATTCAGAGGGTTCCGAATCTCTGCAAACCTCCACACCAGAGAGATGTTGAATATATCCAAGCCTAGGATTGATAGATTTCTGAACTCTTAAGGGAATTGAGGAATATGGGGAGTGGGCAGGAAAGTGGAGAATGAGATTGAGGCAGATGATCGGCCATGATCTTATCGAAAGGTGAAGCAGACTCAAGGTGCTTGCAAAGCACGATGCAAGGCGGTCAGGCACCACCAGAAATACATTCTGTTTGGTCGTACAGAACATGAGTGTTGTTCAAAAGGGAGACATGCTGCTGAAGCTTTTCACTTTGCACTCATCAGGACAAGAACGCCTTATAAATATCTCCCACTTTTCTATGCCCTTTTAGCTTCAACAAAGGGTCACCTGGACTCGAAACATTAGCTCTTTTCTCTCCCTACAGACGCTGCCAGAGCTGCTGAGATTTTCCAGCAGTTTCCCTTTTGGTTCCAAACCCACAAACTGATCCATTGAGGATGACAAGGGCAGCAAATGTCTGGGAATATCCCCACCTTCCCTCCTGGTCACGCACCATCTTGTCTTGGAGCTATATTGCCGTTGCCACACTGTCACTGGGTCAAATTCCTTGAACTCCCTCACTAACTGCACCGTGGGTATGCCTGCACCACAGAGACTGCAGCAGTTCACCATCTCGCCCTTCTTGGGGGCAAGTAAGAATGGGCATCAGATTATGGCCGAGTCAGCGATGCCCGCAACCCATGAAAGTATAAACTAAAAAAAAGCAAGGGCCGGGATTTTCCAGCCCCCCATGGGCGGTGTATTTTCCGGGGCAGAGGTGGCTCGCCTTTGGTCGCCAGTCGGACCTTCCTATCCCGCCAAGGTCGGTGGCAGTTGCTCGCCGGCCGCGCTGCCGGAGAATTCACCACGGCAGAGGGGGGTCGACTTCGACAGGACTGGAAGATCCTCCCGCTGGAAAGGGCCAGAAACTCCTGGTCCTTGAGTTCAACAATTCTGTGTCTGAGCTTCTGCCGCCATTTTGTTCCCGTTCTCCTTGGTATCTCCCCCTGTTTTTCTCTTCGTTTGGGTTTGGACAGCCGCTGTTCATGACTCTGCTGTTCACACCTTCTCCGAAGACATCTTGGGCGGTATTCTCCGCTCCCGATAAAAATCGGGATGGCCGTAGTGAAATCGGCCGAGGTTCACAACGGCCTCGTGGCCTGCTCCCCGCACCTAATTCACCCCCACCCGGGGGGTTAGGAGCGGGCCTCCGTCTTTCCCGGCCGCGACCTTGTCGCGCCGGAAATGACGCACAAAATGGCGCATTTGTGAGGTCATCCGCGCATGCGCGGGTTGCCGGTTCCAACCCGCGCATGGGCGGATGATTTCATCGCGCAGACGGCACGAACCGCACATGCGCGGTGGCTGTCTTTCTCCTCAGCCGCCCGGCAAGACGTGGAGGCTTGATCTTGCCGGGCGGTGGAGGGGAAAGAGTGCGTCCATTTTGGACGCTGACCCGACAATCGGTGGGCACCAATCGTGGGCCTGTCCCCTCCCGAGCACAGTCATGGTGCTCCCGTGCCAATCGGGCCCCTAGATACCCCAAACGGGCATCTGGTGCCCGTTTCACGAATGCAGCGTCCAGGTGTGGTTGCTGCCATGGTCAAACGGGCGTGAAGGGCCGGCCGCTCGGCCCATCGGGCTCGGAGAATCGCCGTTCGCCGTGAAAAACGGCGAGCGGCGATTTTTACGAGCCGGTGGGGGGGGGGGGGGGGGTTCGCTGGGGGTGCCAGGGAGGCGTAAAAAATGTTGGGAGGCCCTCCCACGATTCTCCCACGCCATGTGGGGAGCGGAGAGTTCTGCCCCTTGCTTTTTCTTCATCTCTCCCATTACCACATTACTGCTCCCTTTGACTTTTCTTGTCGTTCAATCTCTCCTGGCCTCCAACCTATCACAGACCCACCCCACCCACCCTGCCCCGTGCCCCCACCGCAAAAAAACCCAATCAGTCGTTTCAAACCCCTCACACTCTAAAACCTTTCAGCTCTGACAAAAGGTCACTCGCCTCAAACATTCACTCACTTCACAGATGCTGCAGGACCGGCTGAGTATTTTCAGCATTTTCATGACACGTTTCCAGCTCCTGTCGTTCGATTTTGTTTTATTTTGAGGAGGTTAGAAAACATACACAATCCAAAGAGGTGATGCCCGTCGATAATCGCAATTAAAATTCTCATAATTAATTAAAAATCAATGGACCGAACCTGATTTGATCAATGTGCTGCAAAATTATATACCATTGACAGCGATGAAGTAAAACTTTGAACGAAGAAGGAAACAATGGATAGTTAAGGAACTGCATGGTAAAGTAGAAGGTATTGAGAAAGTTAACATCCTGATGTAGATTGTGGAGAAATTGTGGACTTTCGCACTCATTTGAAGAAATCTTAACTGAGAAAATGCCACATCAATCTTCTTTTGCTGTGTTGACGGCTAGCCACATTGTGACTACCACACTCTCCGTCCGCTGTGGTGTCACCTCCATGACCTTTGAACTTCACAATTTTTCAGGGTGAAATTACGGATCATGAGGCACTGGAAGGCTGAAGGGTTTTATTATGAGGCGCTCCCTCAAATCGGTAAAGGCATCTGAAATGCTGCGTTAGGCACCTGATGGTATGTTTGATCCTCTTTCTTCGCGTGGCACACGCTGTGCTCTGTCGGAGCTGTGCTCTTTTTGTTTGCGGCGGGCACGAGGGTGTCGTGAGCTGTATATGCAAAGGTTGACTTGGTCTCCCAAGGAGTTTTCCATCCACTCGCCCTTTCTGCAGGAGATTTCTTTATGAGGGGGCCCCTGGAGGGCAGCTATTGATCAGTGTGGTTCTCTGCTGAGGAATGTGTGTGTTATACTGTCAATTCACTGTGAGACCATGAGAACGAGTGAACATTAGGCTTTATTATCCATGAACCCACCTGCCAGTATCGGCTGTACAAATGAGTGCCACCCACAGGTGGCCGGTCTATATATGGCCCCGGTGAGGGCCGAGTCAGAGGCGGAGCCCACCAGGGTTCCAGTACAGTACCTGGAAGTAGACCGTATCATCATTTCCAGGTCATAGGTCACAGCACTATATAGACAGTTCATGCATTAGGTGAATACGTTCACCGCAGTGTGGTCGCTTGACACTGAGTTGACAGAGTCTTTTTCAGTGTACATGCAAGCCAATATAACAAGTGCAAGCAGTGAGTCTCTAGACTCTGGGAAAATTAACCAGTTTGTTGATCAGGATTGTGTGCTGCTACTGCTGCCAGTCAGTGACAAAAGCGATGCTGGTGCCTTTGCTGAGGGTAAGCCGGTGCGCAAGCAACTAGCAGCATATCTGACAGGCCAGGGGACGGGACCTCCGACGCTGGGGCCCTGATCTCGGGCAAGGGCCTGCTGGTGGCCGCTCAACTGCCTGATTGGCTTGTGATTCATCGGGCCTACCCTAAAGGAAGCAGCCTGGGTCAGTTTAGGGACTTACAGGGGAGGATGCAGTCATGGTGAAGCCCAATACACCCCCTTCCTTCAGGGAATGCTGGAGTGGCAGGAATTCTCAGCTTTTGGGCACAGTCAGTGACTGGTGCCCCTTTCTTGCCAATAGCCATGGTTGGGGTGGGCAGAATCTCTACCCCAAAGATGGATGACAGTGAGCACTTGGGACCCACAAAATGGGGACCTGGGCTGAGCAGTTTGCAACCCGCACATCCCCTTCCCATCCCGGGTTTCAATGCTGTTGTGCTGGAACAGCTGTGATCTTACAGCCCTTTCATTTTATTTAACCATTCATGCATTGGAAGGATTAAATAAAAATGTTACTTTTGCTCTGTTCCATTTCGAGTGAACTGACACAAGCCACATTCCTCATAGCCGTAACATGAGCAAGGGAAAATAGATGGAGCATTCCATTTGGGCAGGGTTGCAGTCGGAGGAGAAGCTGTTCTGTTAACTTCAATGGAAAGTCGTGTTAACGCATATTTCATTGTTCATTTGACCCCCCGCTTTTGCATTGTATCTGTACCAGGGAAGTTGGGTGTAAAGCTGGGCTGGGTGGTAGGGGCGTAGTGTCAAGTAGCAATAGCAGATGTTTGGGAGATTGATCTGTCTGATCAGCCTGGTGGAGGAATCTGAAATCCCGCTCTGCAACCTTGCAAAGCTACTTCACTTAAGCTGATGAGTGTGGGTTAATCAGAAGGACTGCTGATTGGAGTTGAACACCATGTCCTTAACGTCTCATTAGAATATGAATAGAACAACAGTAGTACCACTTGATTATTTCAAATATTATCCTTCAGTTGCATGACTAACAGCGCCATTAAACAGTAATAACCTTTGTCTCTTCTTGCAACAATTTTGTCTTCCATGTAAACCATCAAGAAATTATCTGTTCTCACCAGCTTGTTCTCAGTGGACGTGAAGGAAAATAATTTGTTCAGCACTGGCAGGTATCAATGAGTTCTCGAGTTTAAGAATCTTGTCGAACATTACAGTCTTTATCACATTCACTCATTGAAGTAAAAAAAAAGTGACGGGGCAGAATTCTCAGTTTCGGAGACACGGGGCTGGACTCTCCTTCGGCCAGCGGCAAAATCGGGAACGGCGATTGGGCGGAGAACAGCTCCGGACGCCGAAATTGAGGCAGGTGCCGGTTTGATGCCGAATCGCGATGCTCCGCCCACTCCAAAACGCGTAGTTGCAACTGCGTTCAAATCTCATTAGTGGGCCCTCCCGTGATGCTCCGCCTCCGATGTGCCGAGTTCCAGATGGCGCGGTCCACGTGTGCTCCCAACAGTCGTGAACCAGGAAGTGGTGGCTGCGGAGAGAGGGGGCACACGGACAGTGTCCAGCATCGCCATTCTTCGCCAACATTTGTGCCGTTAGCTGGGGGGGGGGGTGGGAGGGGGCTCCTGCCACCCCCCCCCCCCTCCCCACTACTTCCCCAAGCCCGAGCAGCAGCGCCCCAGCCAGCAGCATGGATTCCCGGCTGAGTGTGGCGACGCTGAACGCTATCCTAGAGCAGCTGGCACACCAGGTTCCTGACCGCTGGGACCAAATGTGGCCCGCGCCATTGGGAGCTCGGCCCATCTGGGCGGAGCATTGCGGGTGGGCCCGGCTGGTGACGCGCCAACGGCCTTGCGACTGTGCGCGGTGGGCTTCCCGATGATGCCGATTCGGAGGGGGTGGAGCATTGCGAACCGCTGTCAAGCCGGCACCTGCCCTGAATCCGACGTCGGAAGCCACCCTCCGCCCCATCGCCCATCCCGATTTCGCCGTCGGGCTACGGAGAATGAGTCTCAGGCTAAGTGATTGATTATTCCTGAATGAAATGAGGAGGAATTTCTCCTCCCAGAGGAAGTTTTGGAATTCTCTACCTCAGAGGGATGTGGGAGTTCCTTCATTGAGTGTACTTAAGGTTAGGATGGGAAAATGTTTGGACCCTAATCGAATTGAGGAATTTTGGGATTGAGTGGGAAAGTGGAATTGAGGTAGAAAGTCAGCTGTGGCCTCACGGAATGATAGAGCTGGCTCGAAGGATCATATGGTCAACATCTGCTCCTATTTTGTTCATGCTTTTGGGACCTTCGCATTTGGGGGCAGAGCCCTTTCGCCTTTCAAATGAGATATCAACATCTGGCCCCAATTACCATCTCAGGCTGAGGTACTACATTTCCATGGCGCCATTTTGAAACAGAGCAGGGGGCTTCTCCCTGGCATTGTGGCCGATATCGATCCTTCAACCCACATCCAGGAATGGATTATCTTGTCAGCTATCACCTTGGTTTCATGGCAACTTGTACTCAAATTGGCCGCCCTGTTTCCGACATGACAACCATGACTGCATTTCTAAAATGCTTCATTAATTGTCCTTAAAGCGCTTTGAAATGTCCTGAAGTCCTGAAAGGTGTTATATAAATGTCAGTTCTTACTCTTTCTTTGTGGTCAGGAGCAGGTCCAGGCAGGCGGTGTAGCCGGAGACCCTACGGCAGCTATTGGAACATGGGAGTATTCAAACATCTCAGATGTTGACATGATGATGGATGTGGCGAGGATCTTTCATCTTGTGGGAGACTCCAAGGCGAAGGGTCACTGTTTAAGAATACGGGCTGTATTCTCCATCTGCGGGATCCTCCGTTTCGCCAGCAGCGCACTCACGCCCGCGAATTTCCCGACAGCATGGGGGCGTCTACAATGGAAAAACCCCATTGGCTGGCTGGTAGTATGCGGAGAAAACCCCATTGGCCGGTGGGGGAGTGCCTCACTGGAAAACGGGTGCAGCGGGGCAGAGAATCCCGCCCCAGGGGCACTCATTTCGGACAGGGATGAGGAGAACCGTTTTCTCTCAAAGAGTTGAGAGTCTTGGGCACTCACTTAAAAGACAATGGAAGCAGAGCCTTTGAATATTTTTAAAGCTTAGCGAGATAGATTCTTGATTAACGAAGGTGTGAAAGGTCATCGGGGTAGACAGGTCCATGTTACAGGGTGGCTGATCGCTGGTCAAAGGCAGATTATCTCAAGGTAGGTCCGTCAAACTTCAGCATTACTCACTGGTACCATGTGTTGGGTATGCTGGGTCTACGTGGACTGCATTTGATGCAGTGTAGAGAGAGACAGGCTTCCAACACTTGAAGAGATGCAACACAATTTTATTAAACAACTAACTATAATACATGCTTAACTGTGGGTTGACACTATGCTGACTTGACTGGAGACCTGAGGCTAACCTGACCAGACTATCTGACAACCACATGGTGTTTGTACTAGTTGCTGCTCACGAGCTCCGACTGTCTCAGAGGCTGGATCCCGAGAGAACGGGAAAACTGGTGCCCTCTGGCTTTATAGTGGTCGTGCCCTGTCTGGTGATTGGCTGCTGTGTTCTGTGTGCTCACTGGTCATCCTGTGTGTCAATCACTACCTGTCTGCACTCCATCATATACCTGGATGTATATTATGACAGGGTTAGGGTACAATCAGATGGGCCATGATCTTATTGAATGGCGGAGCAGGCTCGAGGGGCCGAGTGGCCTACTCCTGCTCCTAATCAGGATATTTGTATGTCTCAGATTGGTATTACTGGAACAAGAAGGCTTTAATCGCACTGAATGAATTATGCATTATTTTTAAAAGCCTTTCTCAAGATAACACATCAACACAAAGAAAACATGCAGATGAAATAGAAAATACTAACACAAAATGGCATGTCGTCTGCGGTATCAAGCTTCATAAATTAGAGTTATATTGACAACAACATGTGTTAGAATTGAAGCAATCACTTAAAGTAAAAACAAAACTGTCACCAAATCACTGGAGTTAATAACCGTGTAGCATTGTACACACTCATAAGCATTAATATTGAATGTTTTAAAAATATCAGCATGCATAATGCCTGAATGAATTATTTCAGATTAACCCTTTATATCATCTTCATATTTCCCCGCACAATAGGCCATGTGATTGGATTGTCCGCTGAATTACTATATTCTCTGCCATTCTCACGCAGTTTAGCGATACTTGAGTGTGGCCAATGTGACTTACCCTCCAGTGCTTTCTCGAAGGGGAGGGCAGCATTTGTCCTCTACTCTTTGGGCTGAATTTTCCCAATTGTCCGGCGTAAAAACATGGGGTGGGATGCTCCGCCCCTCCGCCGGGCCGGAGAATCGCCGGGGAGGGGGCGGAATGAATCCCTCCCCGCCGCCCTGACGCCGGCTGCCGGATTCTCCGTCACCGGTTTTTCAGCGGGGGCGGGAATCGCGCCGGTCGGGAGCTGTTGGCAGTGGCCTCCCCCGGCGATTCTCCGCTCCGCGATGGGCTGAGTGGCCACCCGTTTTCGGTGCACTCTTACCCTCCGCGCCGGCCGCTGTAACGTTCCGCCATGGCCAGAGCGGAGAAGAACCCCCCTGCGCATACGCTGGGATCACGCTGGTGCTCTCGCACATGCGCCAACTTGCGCCGGCCGGCGGAGGCCCTTCGGCGCCGGTTGGCATGGTGCCAACCCCGTCGGCACTGGCCTAGCCCCTGAAGGTGCGGAGGATTACTTAGAGATTCCTGCAAAAAGGGGAGCTAATTCAATGCCCTGCAGGGGGCTAGCAGGGACCCGGAGTAATTAACGCAGCTTTAGCTGCTGATTTGAGCCTCCGCACTTCTGGTTTGGAATCTGAGCATCCGCTCGGCGGCGGCTTTCAGCGACCTCGCCGAGCGCCATGCGGACTCATACCGCGGAGGCGGATTGAAATATTAGACCCCCCTCACGGGCCACATGCCCGAGGATCTGACCGCGCGGATCTTAACACCAGCCGCCTGTAAGGCCCCATCCCCAGTGTCCGATCCCTCTGCCCCCCCATCAGGGAGGCCAGGGATTGACTTCGCAGCCGCCACGCCAGCATCCCGACCGGCAATATCGGGTTAGTTCCACGGCGTCGGGAACTCGGCCGGTCGGGAGCGGGGGGATCGCTGGGCTGGCCTCTGTCAATGGGCTCCCAGTCGAGCGGCGTACTCCGCGATCACGCCCATTCTTGGATCCCGGAGAATCGCTGAACCGGCGCCGGGCCTGATTTCGGCTTGAAATTGGATTCTCCGCCCCCCCCCCCCCCACCGAATGCGATTTCGGCGCGGGGCTGCGGAGAATTCAGCCCTTTGTCTCTCGTAATGGGGGCAAAAAAATTTGAAACCTCACCCACCAAATTTGAACGTTCAATTCGATCAACTCCAGTATAACGTGGCTGCAGTGTGCACCATCTTATAAGATGTACCATCCAAACCCATGAGCTGTGCTGCCTGGAAGGGCAAGGGTAGCAGACCCATGGGCACACCAACAGCACTTGTAAGCCCCTCTCCAAGCCACTTGCCTCCCGACTTGGAAATACATCGCCCTTTCTTCTCTGCAGCTGGGTCACAATCCTGGAACTCCTTCCCGAACAGCATTGGAGAAATACCTTCACCGCAGGGACTGTAGTGGGTTCGAGAAGACGGGTCACCGCCACCTCCACAAGGGCAACTAAGGATGGGCAGCGAATGATTCACAAACGGCCTTCAGGGACGGAAATCTGCTGTCCTTACCTGGTCTGGCCTACATGTGACTCCGGACCCTCAATAATGTGTTTGGCTCTCAACGGCCCTCTGAAATGGGCCAGCAACCCACCCAATTTAATGGGCAATTAGGAAGGGCAAACAAATGCTGGGCTTGCCAGTGTTGGCACCCCCGGAGGATAAAAATAAAAATGCTGGCCGTTGAGCATCATACACATCTCATGTACGAATTAATTAAAATAAAAACGCACAATGAATGTTATGTGGCAATAAATTGTAAACATGGTCCTCAAATTCCACTTATGAGTTCCGTACATGTTACAAAGTGAAGAAATCAGAAAGTTACCTCACTTATGTGATGAAGTGAGGAACCAGACAAAACTATTCACTCGACTGAAAATCACACTGCCACAGAGCCTGGGAAACGAATCCATTTTCAATAGCTTTAGCTGGATTTACAAGGCTGCAATTAAAATAAATTTGGACATTTACTCTAAAGTGGAAAGAATTCATCAACAAAGTACCAACGGCAGAGTCCAGAGCATGAATTTATGATTTATGAAAAAAGAATGTTTAGATTTAAATATTACACGAATAGTGGCCACTCGGTTGATCGAATAATATCGGATTCAATAAAGGAGCAAATGCGAATTTAAATAGGTGCGTTCAAGATCTGCAAGTTGGGAGGAACCGCCCCCAATCACGTAATGATCGAGAATGAGAGGGCACAGATTTAAAGTAACTCACAAAAGGAGCAAAAGCGACTCGAGGAAAATCTTTTTCCCGCAGCTGGTGGTTGGGGTCTGGAATGCACTGCCTGAGAATGTGGAGCCAGGTTCAAGCGAAGCTTTAAAAAGGGAACTGGACTGTTGTATGAAAAGGAAGAATGTTATGGGGAGAAAGCGGGAGAACAGCAGTAAGTACAGTGGTCATTTGGAGAAGCGGTCCAGGAACGATGGGCTGAATGGCCACCTTCTGCACCTTAAAGATTCTGTGAAGTATTTGCCTGAGCAGGTGCCTGTGACACATGTGGCCAAAGTAATGCAAATGGTTATGTCGCAAAAGCCGATTTCATTATTACATTGTTAACGACGATCTCAGAAATGCTGGTAACGTGACTGATTTCGAAAGACCCAGCACAGATTTGATGGGCCAAATGGTCTTGTTGTGCGCTGCACTTTTCCATGAGCACTATGTAGAAGCATTGATTTCTCAGAGGTTTCTATTGATTTGATTTGACTTAATTTGATTTGATTTTGATTTGATTTGATTTATTGTCATATGTACCGAAGAACAGTGAAAAGTATCTTTCTGCGGCCGAGGGAACATACACAGTATGCTCACGATTTTCAACAAATCGTGTGATGGTTAACACCATCGATCTGTAACCATCAACACAAATTTGGAATATTGTACATACCTTGGGACGTGCAACTTCAAAAGATATTTGTTACTGGGGGACGGGCAACAATGGGTTATGTCTGCCAGAGTGTTAATGTTTGAGGAATGACACAGAGATTGAATAGGGTCTATAAATATTGAGAAGCAATGTACACGAGGATAGTTTATTTGACTGGCAGAGCCAGTGTACAGCAGGGAATGAATCAGTCCCAGGCAGGTCCGTTGGATTTGAAATTGGCTTAAAATCGCACTGTCCACGTGTAGCAAGCAAACTCCCACACAACTCGGACAAATTTCCTTTTTGTCAACTATCTTAACCTCAGAGGTTGGCCCATTTGAAATGTATGAATTAATAATCATGTTGGTGGACAATGCAATTTCATACAAATACATTTATGACTTGTGTGTTAATATTGCAGGGTAGCTGAACCCTGTGTATTCCTTTTACTGGCGGAGTAAAGAGTTAACAAATTAAAGTAGCCTGTCTCACGTATCGTGGGTCATCAATCCAGTACCCAATTAATTTTTTCCAATTTAAGGGGCAATTTTAGCATGGCCAATCCACCTACCCTGCACATCTTTGGGTTGAGGGGGCGAAACCCATGCAAAGGCAGGGAGAATGTGAAAACTCCACGCGGCCAGTGTCCCAGAGCCGGGATCGAACCTGGGACCTCGGCGCCGTGGGGCTGCAGGGCTAACCCACTGCGCTACCGTGCTGCCCCGTGGGTTATCAATCCTGGTGCAAGTGCCGCGATTGATTTCCAGATCGCAGCTCTGACCGGGATCAGGAAGGTCACTGAAGACAGAATCGAAAATGGCTCTGGTCAAAGGCACAAAAACCATGCAATGTGACTGTGACAAAGCTAAGCTATCTCTTCTTGTCCTTCTCGACCTGTCTCCAATCTTGGACACGGGTGACCACACCATCTCCTGCCAATATGTGCCCCCCCCCCCACCCCCGAACCCCCGTCATCCAACTGCATAGGACTGCATTTGTCTGTGACGTGTGTGCCTGCAATGCAAAAGTGCTCAGCAGATCAAGGGGTAATGTGGGACTGCAGAATAGCGCCTGACTCCATTCATCATACTGATGAATGGAGTCAGGTGGTAACAGAACAGTCTAGAAGGAATGTGCATGGGAGCAACACCACATATGGCAATAACTTGGCTGGTCCCTGCCATCATATCATCCCTTAAACTTCAGCTTATCCAAAACTCTGCTGCCCAAGCCCTTAATCGCGCCAAGTCCATGGGGCTGGTTTAGCTCACTGGGCTAAATCGCTGGCTTTTAAAGCAGACCAAGCAGGCCAGCAGCATGGTTCGATTCCCGTACCAGCCTCCCCGGACAGCCGCCAGAATGTGGCGACCAGGGGATTTTCACAGTAACTTCATTGAAGCTTACTCATTTTTTTTTCATTTTCAAGTCCCAATCACTTCTCATCCCACATTTGTTCCAGGTTCAGCAATGCCTCTGATTGAAAATTCTCATTCCTGTTTTAAAAATCTCACGAGAGCCTCATCCCTCTTCTTCTCCCTAGTATCCTCCAGCCCCTGAACATCTATCTATTTCCATTCTCTTGAGCGGCCCTGGTGTTAATTGGCTTCAGTTGCCTCGGTACTAAACTCTGGAGTTCCATCCATAAACCACTCCACCTGTCCAACCTCTCTTTTCATCCTCAAAAACACACCTTTAAAACTCTTTTGATGGAACTTTTGCTCCTCTCACCTAATACCATCTTGTGTCGATATTGTTTATTTCTGACCCTCGTGTGAATGATCGCGGGACGTTCAAAATGTTACAGGTGCTATGGAAATATAAGTCGTTGTTGTATCTGCTTCTTGACACCAGTGTCACTCCCGCCTTTGGAATTAAATTTCACACCGTCGACAGTTCGAAGCACTTTGACATTTATGAAATAATTCTCAACCATCTGCGATCACTCTCAGGGGGATGATGAGGAATCCCTCATTGATCCCCCCGTGGGGCTGGTTGAGTACGAGTTCCCATGGCAACGGGCTGAGGCCCATCCAGCTGGGACTCTTCATCGAGCCTTTTAAATACCGTCCCAGGCCCGGACTATTAGTCCCGGGCTGGGACAATATTGCCGTGTGCCAGGGTGCGGTTTTGGCTTTGCTTTACTTTTGAGTTAAAATAAATTTGGTTTAACCTTTATCTTTGCGTCTCCTGGTTGACAAACATCTCTTACTCAGTCAAACCAACCTTGCTGGATGTTTAGTGGTATAATCTTTTTTAATTGTTGAGTGGAATGTTTTGTGGCTACTATTAGCTGGTGCTTTCTCCTTTGGTTTCAAAGAGAAGAAAGGAAACATTCATCAGTTTAACACCTCAACGCTTTGTTGAAACGTTTCAACGCAGTTTGGCAAAAGGCAACCTGTATTATTTGGTGCCTTTGACATAGAAAAAGGCATGACACGGAAACATTATTAACAACTAAATCAACAATTTTTCATGCAGCACTCAAGGTATTTCCTCGCTTGATGGAAGAAAATACAAATTATATTTTAATATTAGCATGGTGGTTCTCCCTTTTCAGCTACTCCAGTAAAGCAACCAATGGGAAACATCCAGACACATCTTTAAGTAGTAACCATGATAAACAAAATGGCGTCTGAGAACCATTCCAGATGTACTTGATCTTGGAAAAATGACTAATAGCAAGGGAATTCAGGACTTGCCGCTTCTGGGGAGGTTTCTCGCTTAGGTTCAATTCAGGCACAGCTGCCAATTTAGTCAATGCCCTTGCTTCAGAATAGTCTCTGTTCTAAAAAAAGAAACAATTGTAAATGTTCCCAGTGCCAGAAACAGAAATGCTCCTCCTGAACACACAAGAATACCTTGGGCCTCCCCCACCAACAAAGCCCCGCAACATCCACGCCAGTTATGGACGTGCTGACCAAATCCCCCAGTCCATACTTCCTTTGCTTGGGACATTTTCTATGGGCCCAGGTTGGAAACCGGAACACCACTGCCCACCTCCCCATCCCTGGTCACTGCCCATGGCCCCCTCTTCCCAATATTGGCTTCTACTCATCAATGGTGACATAATTTCCATCGTCTTTGGGCCGATGTCAGAAGAAACTCCTCGTCGCAACCTCAGGCTGTCCCAAGATGCCTTACAACCTGCCTTAAAACCACCCAGGCTGGCAATGCCAGGTTGCCTGGGTGGCATTGCCATGGTGCCAGGCTGGCACTGCCAAGGTGCCCGCATGCCCAGGGGAGTGACGGGATGCCACTCTGCCCTGTCCCTGATCACCCATGGATTTCTAATGGCCTGGGAGATCCCTAGGTGCCCGTACAACTGGTCCACCAGTTGTGGAAACCAGTACTAAACGGCACTCCAGTGAGATCTCCAGGTGCAGCCATTAGGTCCCGGGCATCGGGCGAATCCCCCCCCCCCCCCCCCTCCCCCCCCACAATGGCTCATTTAAATAAGCAGCTCTGGTTCACATCCAGGGAGGGCAAGATCCAGATTCCGTCGTCTCACAAGATTTTGTTAAATCTCGCGTGGCATTTCGAGCATCGCAAATCTCTCGCGAGATTCAATGGCCTTGTCCCAAACCAATTCGGACGCGATGAGGCTGCTAAATCGCACCCTTTATGTGACAATCTGACTGGAATTTTCTCCTCCCTTGCATATCATCCACCTCACACCAAGGGGAGGTCAGGCCAGTCTGAAACGCAACCGGGCCAACAAGATAGCGAGGGCCTACCAGTAAGGTGCAGCTTGGCTGTCCATCAGTGGAGAACATAGAACACTACAGCGCAGTACAGGCCCTTCGGCCCTCGATGTTGCGCCGACCTGTGAAACCATCTGAAGCCTATCTGACCTACACTATTCCATTTTCATCCATATGTCTATCCAGTGACCACTTAAATGCCCTTAAAGTTGGCGAGTCTACTACTGTTGCAGGCAGGGCGTTCCACATCCCTACTACTCTCTGAGTAAAGAAACTGCCTCTGATATCTGTCCTATATCTATCACCCCTCAATTTAAAGCTATGTCCCCTCGTGTTGGTCATCACCATCCGAGGAAAAAGACTCTCACTGTCCACCCTATCTAACCCTCTGACTATCTTATATGTCTCTATTAAGTCACCTCTCAGCTTTCTCCTCTCTAACGAAAACAACCTCAATTCCCTGAGCCTTTCCTCGTAAGACCTTCCCTCCATACCAGGCAACATCCTAGTAAATCTCCTCTGAACCCTTTCCAAAGCTTCCACATACTTCCGATAATGTGGTGACCAGAACTGCACGCAGTACTCCAGGTGCGGCCGCACCAGAGTTATGTACAGCTGCAGCATGACCTTGTGGTTCCGAAACTCAATCCCCCTGCTTATAAAGGCTAGCACACCATATGCCTTCTTAGGTTGGAAGGTGCATGACAAGTGGAGGGGGCTAGGTGCTGGAACCAGAGGAGGAGACAAGACGGCGGTGTTGAAACATGAGGTGGAAGGCCAGGTGAAATTCAGAGGAGTGGGCGGAAAGGTCAAAGAGTGGGGCAGATGAAACGATGGAGCCGAGCAGGATGATACTGGGGAGCATTTCAGGAGCCGTGGGAAAGAATGGGAAAGTGAGGGGATAAGGAAGGAAAAGTGAGGGGAGGGAGTTCAGAAGGAGGGGACTGTGGTGTCAATGGCAGAATCTTGGGAGACAAGCTGAGGATCCTGGTGGTGGGACAGCACAGTAGCTATTAAAGTTCTCAGTGAGATTCGGTAGACGAGGAGGATGAGGGTCTGTCTTGGCAGGCTGATTTGAGTGGTTAGAGGGGGGTACAGGTTATTCATTTGATCTTTGCACTGCACAGCAGTCCCCAACTCAAGAGGTGTCGCAATGACCTTCCTGGCGACCTCCTCCCAGGCAGGTGTGGTGAGACAGGTGGGCCTCCTCCTCCCATACCTGGGAAAGAGGACATCTCTCTTGTCAGTCATGTAGAGTCCTTGCGAGGTGCAAGAATTAATGTCAGGGTGCATTTTAAATATGGCACCCGGATACGCTACCGGGGTTCACGATTCTGTCCCTGCCCCTCATGCCACGCAATTCAGTGCCCAACCTCCGGCCACAAACCATTGAGCTCGATATCGCTTGGGTCGATGGGTTTACCCACTGCACTCTGTGGCGGGCTTCTGTCCGATTTCCTGCTCCCTCCACGGGAATTAAGCCTGGAGCGGTAAATCCAGGCCCAAGAATCTGACAGAGCAATGAACTTCACATGTCCACATTGGTCTATTGACAATTAGGTACACTTTACAAGGAAATAGTCCAAATAGGTTCCTTTCTAACCTGTGGTCAAAAATCCATGAAGACAGGAATTTGGACATTGTGACAGGTAAGTTCCATTTAAACAATGAAAATTTCCTTGTGACTGGTGCCATGTGACAAGGTCTGATCGCATTGTGCCTCAAGAATCTCAGGAATTTGCCATAGCGACAGTGCATATTGGGTTACATGGCAAGACTGTTGGGAATTTATCAAACGCTGAGTGCACAATGGCTCATAACTTCCGCACAGTGGTAATCTCCGGAGGATTGCCGCACTTACCAGACTTAACAGTATGTCTGTTAACCCATGTCTCTCCCAATCTTCTGCACTCAGTCTGGGTGAGACAGTACTCCATCACACTCCTGACTTGTGTCTTGTAGGTGGTCGCTATGGGGAGTGAGGAGATAAGTTACCTACCACAGATGACAAACCTCATTCAGTTTCTGCATAATAGTAAGCTCCAGGAATTTGGTTAGGGATTCAGCAATAGTAGTGGCATTGAATGTAAAGGGGTGATGGTCAGATTAACTTTTGCTGGAGATGGTCATTGCCTGGCATCATTGTCTGGATTTGTGTGGTGCAATTGTTACGTGCCAGTATCAGTCTAAACCTGAATGTTGTCCACATTCTTCCGCATGTGGGTGCAGACTGCTTTAGTGTTTCAGGAGTTGTAAGTGTTACTGAACGCGACTAGAATCAGCAAACACCCTAAATTCTGGCCTTATACTGAAGGGAAGGTCATTACTAAAGTGGTTGATGATGGCTGGGCCGAGGACACTGTCCTGAGGGACTCCTGCAGCGATGTCCTGGGACTGAGATGATTGGGCTCAACAACCACAACCCATCTACCTTTGTGCTGTGTATGACGCCAAGCAGTGAAAAGTTTTCCCCTGATGCCCACCAACTTCATATTTGTTGGGGGCTCCTTGATGCTACATTTGGCCAAAAGCTGCCTTGATATCTAGCCCACTTCTGGAATTCAGCTCTTTTGCTCTTGGTTGGACCAAGGCTGCAGTGAGTTAGGGGCCAAGTGGCCCTGGCGGAAACCAAAGTCAGTGCTCGTGAGCAGGTTATTGCTGAGTAAGTACCATTTAATAGCAATGACCCCTTCCATCAACTTTCTGATGATTGAGAGTAGATGGATGGGGTGGTAATTGGTGAGGTTGGATTTGACCTGTTTTTTTGGGGACAGGACATACCTGGACAAATTTCCACTTTGTCAAGTAGATGCCAGTGTTTAGGATGTACTGGAATAGATTTACTCAGGGCGGGGCTACTTTTGCAGCATAAGTGTCCAATGTTACAGCTGGGCTGTTTTCCGGGCCCATAGCCTTTGCTGTCTCCAGTGCCCCTAACCATTTCTTGATGTCAGGTAGAGTGAATCAGTTTGGCTGAAGAATGGCATTGGGGTGGTGGGGCGGTACAGTGGTTAGCACTTCTGCCTCACAGCGACAAGGACCCGGGTTCAACTCCGACCTTGGGTCACTGTCCGTGCGGAGTTTGCACATTCTCCCCAAGTCTGCGTGGGTTTCTTCCGGGTGCTCCGGTTTCCTCCTGCAGTCTAAACATGTGCACGTTAGGTGGATTGGCCATTTTAAATTGTCCCTTAGTGTCCAAAGGTTAGGTGTGGCTCCAGGGATAGGGCGGGGGAGTGGGCCGAGGTAGGATGCTCTTTCAGAGAGTTGGTGTAGACTCGATGGGCTGAATGGCCTCCTTCTGCACTGTGGGGATTCTATGATTCTATGGGTGGTTGTGGGCTGTTTATATTATGCTGCTTCCGTAGTGATCTCTGTATGTAGTAATGCATGATCAGACTATGTTAAGTTAGTACAGGCAGATGAACACTAGATGGCAACACCATCAGGACCCATATAAAGGTTTTCCCGCTCTTTCCGAGAGAAATGTGTGCCAGGAGTGCAGAGAGTACAGAGCCAGAGAGAAGTTAATAGATATCAGTAATTATCTTTATCTTATTTAATAGTTTGATCTACAGTTATTTGTTTGTTTACTAGTTTAGTATTAAGTAAAAAGAATTCACAAGGTTATCTTATATTACTCACTAAATTACTTCATCATCACTGGAAGACTATGGCTATATTTCAACACTCGGCAAGATAAAAAGAGTAAAATATATATTACACCATCATAATATAACAGCTTCTGCTGCCTGTTTACCCTGTGTACAGTCCTATGTTGGGATTTCTCTGTGTTGACACCTCATTTTGCGATACGTGTGGTTCTGTTCCTGGCATATATTCCACGAGGCTCCTCAGTGAACAAGGTTCAGCTCTCTAGTTTCATAGTAACGCTAAGTTTAGAAAACCTTCAAAATGACTGCCCAAATTAGCATAAGTCCAGATCATCAGTACTATACCATCTGTCTGACATATTGAAGGCCAAAACAAGAACGTGAGATGAAGCACATTCTGTCGCATCACTTTGATTTTCACTACTAAAAGGATCTTGTCATACTGATGAAGGAAAACTCCACAGAAAATCAAAGAATTCAGCTCGGGATAAAGGGATAGCCAGCAGCACTCTGACCAACTGCTTCAATGAGATAAGCTCTCAACGTTTAAGAATTATACGGCAGACGTCGAGAAGTAACGACGCCTGTTGCAGCAAAAATAAAAAATATGACTGCCCAGGATTTAGAGCAAGCTTTATCGAGATGTCATTCACACCTCACAGAGAGAGGAATGGAAAGTAATCATCACTGAAGATAATTTAACTTTAACCTGGAACCCCGACCGTTTTCAAAGCCAAAAGGCCGGAACCTCATTTTTTTTTTTAAACAAACATTTTATTTTGGAGTTAAGGCCAGCTCTTTACTCGCTGCAGGGCACATTCGTGCCTCACTGCCTGTAATTGAGAAAGACTGATAGTGTTCCAGCGTTAGAATTTGCTCGTCTTCCTTGAACCGACCGAGAGGACGATGATTGTGTTACCGAGGAGTACAGTTCAGAGGGGAGGCAGTGGCTTAGTGGTATTGTCACTAGACTGGTAATCCAGAGACCCAGGGTAACGCTCTCTGGTCCCGGGTTCAAATCCTGCCACTGCAGGTGGTGAAATTTGAATTCAATTTTTAAAAAATCTGGAATTAAAAGTCTAATGATGACCGTGAAACCATTGCCGATTATCATACAAACCCACCTGGTTCGTTAATGTCCTACATAGCGATGTGTTTGACTCTGAATTGCCCCCCCCCCCCCCCCGCCCCCCACTAAAGTGGCCAAGCAAGCCACTCAGTTCAAGGGCAATTAGGAATGGGCAACAAAAGTGACACCCACATCCCAAGAATAAATAAAAAATGGAGATACATCAAGGTTTCATGACATACTTGACTGACACCATACTGTGAGCGACGATAGACTGAGAAAGTAGGGAAGCAGATTTTATGACCATCTCTGACCCAACGAGGAGATTTTTAATAAAACATTTCTATTGGACACAATCTGATCTGTCGCGTCGGTCGGACATGAGGCCAGCGTTATTGTTAAAAATTGATAAAATCTCCGCCATGTAGAGGTAGCAGAGAAAATAACAATGCTGCCTCATAGATAACGACAAACCAGTTTTGAATGATTTTGCTGGAGTCGCAAACACAAAGTCGCAAATACAAACTGAGATTTATCTGTGATAAGGCATCAGCACACATAAAAATATCATCAATATTCCCTTCCCCAGTGTTTGTCAGATCGCTTTACTCACCATACAATGTTCTCCACTCTTCAGAAAGGATTAACCTTTGGGGAGGTCTTCTGATGCGGTGGGTTGGGCCATTACCTTTGCGATGGAAGTCCCACCCCAGGACTTGATGGTCAAGGAAGGTGCATCCATAATGCAGTCAAACAGGTCAAGTATAAACGTGCAAATCCTTCCAACACATATCAATGGCAGGCGGTAAGAGTGGGAGATATTCCTGATCAATAGGGTGATAGACATACCGGTGGAGCCTCTACCGTCACTATCCAGATCATGCATGTAAAGGTGTTTGTTGCCACAGCAACTCACATTCCTTGAATGAACTGCAACACAACATTACCTTATCTTTTGGATTTAACGATGCACATATTTTCTTTTTGCCATTTCCTTCCAATATTGTTCCCTGGTCTCCTGAACTTACTGAGATATTTTGCAATATGGCTTGCGATGTGGGTCAGTAGTAATTCCTCAACAAAACAGGCATTCATATCTGGCTGCGGCCATGAAGCATGGTCAAGCATACTCCACAGTGAGAGGTCATCCTGCTCCTTACCCAGCATTCCCTTGGTGAGGAATCCATAAACCCCAGGAACTGTATGCTTTTGAAAGTTGCAATGACAGGCTCCTCAGTTTCTTTTTAGTCAAGGCCACAAGTTCACTTTGGTCTGTGAGGATGCTCTGTTTTCCCCGCCAAGAAATCATCTAAATGCCCAGCAAGACACCTGGTGAGGTAACCGTTATTTTGTTAACATTTTTAAAAATTGCTGTTTCCAGGCCCTGGCTGTTTTGCAGATTGTCTCACAACACCTGGCCTGGGAGACGTTCTCTCTGAACATTTTATTTTGAACTCAGTGTGTGCGTTGGGAGAAAACAGCAAAGTAAGATTGCCTCTCTCCTTCTCTCACTCTCTCCCCTGTCATGTCTGCAGTCCAGAGTGGAGCGTTCATCTTCAACTAGGAAATTCTCATCTCAGCATGACTCATCTGTATTTGAAAGCCGGTGAAACTCGGACAAGCGGAAGTTATTTCATTGAATATCCATCCGCAGGCACTTCCAGATAACTGCTGGAGCTAACCCTCTGCCAGATTGACAGTGTCAAGCCCTTGTCAAACTTTATCCTCTACAGAGACCTGGGGCTGGATTCTCCATAACCGGGCGCCAAAATCGTGTCTGCCGATCGGGCGGAGAATGGATTCCCACGCCAAAATCGGGGCCGCCGCTGTTTTGACCCCGATGCACCATACTCTGCCCCCTCCAAACTGGCATCACCGCGACACGCGCCATTTCAACGGTGTGGGCGCACCATCGGCTGGCCCACCTGTGATGCTCCCCCCCCCCCACCCCCGATGGGCCGAGTGCCTGATGGCGCAGGCCATGTGTCATCCCAACCGTGCGGGAACGCAGCGTGCCAGCTGCAGACTGTGTCCAGCGCCGCCACACTCGGCTGGGACCCGTGCCGCAGGCTGGGGAGACTAGTGGGGGGTGGGCAGGGGGTGGGCTGTGGGGACGCGGTTGGCAGGTTGGGGTCGCGCATGGTCCGAAGTCATGTTGTACGGCACAACCGGTGCAGGTCTTCAGCTGTGCGCATGCGTGGCCCGTGACCCGGCCATTCTCCGCCCGCTTTCGGCGCGGTCCGCGGGGGTTTCAGTGGCGCCAGTGCCCCTTACCGGTGAATCAGTGAGGATTTCACACCAGTTTTTTGATCGTGAAACACTACAGGTCCTACGCCGGCATCGGCACTTAGCCGCAGCAACGGAAAATCCTGCCCCATATTTGTCTGGTCCTTTGTTTTGCCCGCATGTGTGAGCTAGGGCTTCTAAAAGCAGGGCAATCAATTCATGTCTGGATTACAAATTGTATGTCAGCCCGTTTCGCAACTTGTTGTAAAAAATTAAATATCACTTCGTAATTAATCAGTGGTTCCGGGTTCATTGAATGAAGCCAGGTTGAAGTCTCTCTGGGTCCAGCAGTAGTGGAGGTGAACAACTGGCCATTTTGGCGAGTGCATTAAACATTTACACTATTGCTGCGGCCTGGGCAATAGTAGCGTTTGGGAAACTGCGCACTCCTCCCATCCCAGTCGTAAAACTTGTATTCGAGCAGGGGTCACCGATAGGTCGTCAAAAATGTGAGCAGGAGCCGACTTCATATAGAATCTCTAAAATTTCTTCAAAGAGAGTGAAGTTCTTTTGAAGGGTGAAACAAAAACAGAAAACACTGGGCAATCTCAGCAGGTCTGACAGCATCTGTGGGGGAGGGAAGGGGGAGCTAACGTTCCGAGTCTTGATGACTCTTGGTCGAACAGGGCACTGGCCTGGCAGCATCTGTGTAGAAAGGCACCGGGATAACCTTTCAGGTCGATGATCCTTCAGCAGAACTCAGAGCAGACCTGAAACTGGGCGGAGTTCCCCCGCCTCCCAACCGGCTGTCTCTCGGCGCCACGACGAGGTGTGGTGCTCGCTGCCAGCGGGAATCTCTGCTACTGCCGCTCTTAATGAGAAATCCCATTAAGGCACCCCCACACCACCAGGAAACCCACGGGCGAGGGGGTGCACTGCTGACGGAACCAGAGAATCTCACCGGCATATTCCCTGTCTTTCTTTGAATGGTACCACAGGATCTTTTACAGCCCATCTGAGTACCATATTAAAGCCGAGTCCATCCTTGAGTGGCAGATCATTCCATGGACTCATAGAATCATAGAATTTACAGGGCAGAAGGAGTCCATTCGGCCCATCGAGTCTGCACCAGCTCTTGGAAAGACCGCCCTATTTAAGTGCAAAGCTCCACCCTATCCCCGTAGCCCAGTCACCCCACTGAATCTTTTTGGACACTACGGGGCAATTTAGCATGGCCAATCCACCTAACCTGCACGTCTTTGGACTGTGGGATGAAACCGGAGCACCCGGAGGAAACCCACGCAGACACGGGGCCAGGCGCCGGAATGTGGCGACTAGGGGCTTTTCACAGTAACTTCATTGAAGCCCACTCATGACAATAAGCGATTTTCATTTCATTTTTCAAAGTGCAAATTCCACACAGTCACTCAAGGCCGGAATTGAATCCAGGACCCCTGGTGCTGTGAGGCATCAGCACTAACCACTGTGCCACCGTGCCGCCCCTTATTATAAATCAATAATAATTGATTTATGTTGGATCTACAAAAATGGCATTGTAAAACAAACAACTACGCATGGTGTTTGATTATCTTGATGGCAGTATTTGTCTTCAGAAATCATCGCCCCCAAGAGTAAGCAAACCAGGCAGCCTTGGGAAACAGATTGTTTTCTCAGGCCTGCCATCAGTCTCGGGGTTAACTCTAAAGGGAAATCTTCAACATTGAGTGAAATTCGTGCAGCTGCTAAAATATATATTTTTTTCCAAATGACTTTACCTGCTAATCCCTCTGAGGGAGAAGGAACCTGTCAGAAACGCTAATGGCTAATTTCAAGATATTTCTATAAACATTGCCAGCTTTACGTATGTAATCTAATTATAACATGGGAAATTTATCCGTAATAATATGCATAACAAGTCACTCAGGATGCAAATGTCATTCACAAAATTAAAATCAGTTAGTAGCGATGTCACTGCCATAATTACAAAGAAATTGAAAGGCAGACTCATTAATACAACAGCCAACCCCTTACTATTGAAATAATGTAGCACGGAACAAGGCCATTCACTCCATTCTGCTTATGCTTATATGGGGAGACGGTGGCATGGTGGTATTTTCACTGGGCTAATAATCCAGAGACTCAGGGTAATGCTCCGTGTACCCTGGTTCGAATCCCACCACAGCAGATGGTGTAATTTGAATTCAATAAAAATCTGGAGTTAAAAGTGACCGTTGGCAATTGGCGTAAAAACCCACTCATGTCCTTTAGGGCATTTACCTGGGCTGGCCTACATGTGGCTTGATGCACAATCAACGGACACGAAACGTAGATAAAGTCCGAACGATAGGCTTTAATACACAAGAAGGCAACAGACGTACAGAAGAATGGCAGACTGCCGGGGAACATGGGTTCTTATACCCCGCCTTGTAGGCGGAGCTACCTACCTCTCAGCCAATCGGCTGAGAGGCACATGACCTGGGCCAATGGGCAGCGAGTCCTCTGCACCAATGGCAGCTCAAACTCCCAGGTACCGTAATACCCCTAGTCATACTACCACATGACTCCAGACCCACAGCAATGTGATTGACTCATAAATGGGTAATAAATGCTGGCCCAGCCAGTGACGCCCACATCCCATGAGCGAATAAAGAAAAAATATATTTCCTGGCTCTTTGAAAGAACTAGTTCACTCACCCACACTCTACCCACAGACATTCAATATTTGCCTTGGTCAAAGAGGTAGGTTTAACAACGCAAGGGGAGAGGTGTACAGAGGGAATGGGTCGGAAACCTGCCACCATTTGTGGAACGATTAGAATTGGGGATGTTTGTTGGAACAGAATTAGACGAGGGCAGTCTTGGAGCGTTTTGAGGCTGAAGGGGATTACAGAAATGGAGAGGAGTAAGGCCATGGAGAGGTTTGAAAACCAAGTTGAAGGGCGGGATCTTCCGGCTGTTCACACCAGTGGGATCTTTCAGTCACGTTGACAGCGCAACACCGCCATGGGTTTCCCAGCAGTGTGGGACGGATTCAATGGGAAATCCCATTGGCAGCGGCGGCCAATGGCTAATGACGGACCTCGTCTCGCCAATGGGAAGCACACCGGGGGAGGCCAGAGAATCTCGCCCTCAAAATTTTAAATCATGATGTTGCTCGAGCAGGAATCAATATTAATCCCTCAAAAAATATTACAAGATCAGCTCGCCCGGTCATTATCATGTTGGCGTTTAAGGGAGCTGACTATGGGTAAACTGGCTGTTCCCTATGTTGGAGTAGTGATTGTGACGTTATCATAAATGTACAGAACTGTAAGGGTTAATGTTATGTCCAAATCAACCACGAGAGGGAGCTAGATGTACAACTATATATGGTATTGATGCTAATGCTTGTGGGTGAGAGATGGAGGAGAAAGCTAGAAGACAGACTGTAGGAAAGATAGTGCGAGCGAGAGCAGATCGTAGTTAATGTACTCGTGATGAGGTTAGTAGTAGATGAGTGTAGATTGTATGTGTATTATCAACTGTGTATGATATAGGCGTATGTGTCGAATCCAATTAAGTAGTGTAAATAAATCTACAGCTTTGTTCAATATAAAAGTTATTTGTGGTCTTTGTGAACACGACGCCAATCAGCCTAGAATTAGCACTACAAAGAACACCATAGTGATCACTCAAAATATATAAATGGCTGTAAAGTGCTCTGGGGTGTCCTATGGTCATGATGGGTGCCACATAAATGCAAGGTCTTTTTACACATTAAAAACCTATCGACACTGAACAATGGGTGGTTAGGGATGTTAATCTACTATTCCACAACCCATTAGCTTTGAGATAATGGGGAGCCATTGAGAACATTTCAGAGTAGCTGGCATCCTATGGTTAGATGGTCTTTTCATTCAATACGACCAGCAGGGGGCCTGAACTAAACTGATAATGTGATGACTGTGAGGTTCAATGCGAAGTCGGCGAGGGACTTTCTCATTCAGCTGCAACAATTTTATTTATACAGCACTTCTCATGCAATGAAACGTCCCAGGGCTCTC